>NC_061536.1:3967500-4272500 GCF_022379125.1 Scophthalmus maximus | reverse complement strand
TTCATCGTCTGTTGAATCCTGAGACTTAGCTGATACTCAGCTGATACACAGTTTTTGTCTGCACATCTGAAGTACAAGTGGGAGGATTAACCACCCGTCACAGTGCTGCAGACATTTGCACTCTCGCTCTGCTTTTTCCTAGACTTTTAGAATTTTTCAGAGAACTGAAGAATTGTTCTTCATGTGGAGTAATCCTTGGTCACTGGGGATTAGGTCCGACGCGACAACATGGAAGACCTGATAACACAATGTTCTTGACCCTGTCTCAATGAATGTCAGTTCGGTGATGTGAAATTGTTGAATAACTCCCCCATGACCTTTATATTTCCTGTTCCAGCGGCTCGTCTTCCCTCCCTTCCGGTCTTCAGGATCTGAACTGTGAATGCAGCTGAGTTTATTTGGGGGTAAAGGGAATCAAAACCAACCTTTTATGTGCATATTGTTGTGTTTGGATTTTATGTAAGTTAGCTTGGGTTTCACAGATTCAGGCCCAGGCATGTGCCCTGTGTGTGTGTGTGTGTGTGCCCAGTTGAAAGTATTATCCATGTCCATGTTTTCTGTCTGCCTTCATGCAGATGTTTCTCAGCCATTTTATTTGTGTTGGCTGGTCAAATAGCTGGTGGGTTTGGTTTTGTGTGCTTTGGAAGGACAAGATGAGTGTGCATCATGTGTTGCAACCCTGGAAAAAAAAAATCTGCGAATTCTTCTTCAGTACTTGTTTTTAGTTTCAATGGTAAAACACGGGTCTTGTCTTGCTGACGATTGCACTTTCACTCTCAAGCAGAGATATGCCAAAGCTAAGCTGATGAAAAAATAAAAGGTTCATTGATAAAAGGTTATTGCACATGGCCCATTTAACTCCTTTCATTGGCAAGGTTTCCCCTTTCCACGAAATGCCTCTTTTGTTTTGATCATTACTTTTCATTGGCTTCACCCACCGTTTAGAGCACATTTTACTGAGCAAAGAAAAGTTTATGGAGCAGACTATCATGGCTTTGTTGAACCCATGGCCCATTAGAAATTATGCATTTGAGTGAAATACACAAATAGCAACATCATTTCTTTGGAGGACATTTTAATTTGAAAAGCACTCATCAAGAAATAGACAAGGGAAGTCATAAGTTTTTATTTTGTATATTTATTTGTTAATGGCAGGAGCAGCACCTAAACCAGCATGTTTTGCGGAAACTGTGCTAAAACTTCTGGTTGCCCGCTGTGCCAGGTAGAGTCTTTTTTTTAAAGAGGCTGACAAATAAATACCTCACACACTGTAACCGTCACTAGCCTGTTCTGTGAAGCAGCTTGAGTTCCAGCAAAAATAGCTCTGTGTAAGCATCTCAATAGATTGGTCATTCATTAGTGCTTTTCCAGCTGTGGACTACTCCTATGTGCTACTGTACTGAGTCACGGCACTAAAAGTTCACTCATTCCAAAGTCACGTTATAATTCACTCTTCACTTCCTGTCGACACAGTGTTCAGGAGTTGCAACACCAGCCACTAGTAGTTATGTCCACTGACGAAGCACAGCGCTGCTTGAATTTGGATTTGTGAGACAAAACAAAAGCTGCTTCCACTTTTGAAGAAGATTACGTACAATTCGGTTATGCATTCACCTGAATTCATCCTCATACATTCAAAATTGTATTGAATTCTGATACAAACTGGCATAAAACTGATAAACATGCTGATATATCATATTAGCCTGTTTTTAAAATCAGACAAAGTCAACCGGCTCTCATACAATGTAAGTTATAATTAGGGTTGCAACTAACGATTATTTTCATTATCGATTAATCTGTTGATTATTTTCTCAATTAATCGATGAGTTGTTCGGTCCGTAAAATGGTGAAGAATGTCGATCGTGTTTCCCAAACCCCAAGATGATGTTTTCTTTTGTCCACATGCCAAAGATATTCAGTTTACTGTCACAGAGGAGCAAAGAAACCAGAAAATATTCACATTTAAGAAGCTGAAATCAATCAATCAAATATAGTAGGCGATTACTAATCTATTAACTTGCAGCTCTATCTTCAACCAAAGCTGCAAATGTGTGGCTTTTTTTTTGTTGTTCTGCTCATAAAGTATCCGTCATTGTCAGGCAGTTGTGGATCTCAGGTTTTTGCGGCTGAATAGATGGAGTGGCTGCGAACCCACAGGGAATGTCATTAGTATGGGTTTCAGTACCAAGGTTTATTTTTGCGTGCTGTTCCAAATACTACTTAAGATGGTTTTCTACCCTGCCAAGAGGAAAACGGTGGAAGGAAACTCAGAGTCATTAAAATATTGGCATTTGAATGGTTGGATGCAAAGATGCCAAATATCAGCACAGGATTGGTCGCCAACTGCGCCAGGACAAAAGTATCACACTTCCAAACACACATCCAGGATATCACTTTTGTTTTGTGTTGGACCATTTTTTTCTTAACATTTTTACAGATTTCTGTTATTGTTTATATACCAACTTTTCTGCTCAAAATGTCTGTGATTGCGATTAAGGCCAAACAACCCCTGATTGTTTTTATTATTATTATTTTATTAATTTATATCATTTTGGTCTTAGAATAGTAGGGTTGTCATTTGTGGTTAGAATCATGTTGGGGGAAAAAGGAAACATGTACATTTATGCTCAACATTTACCAGAAAAAAATTATAATCATAATTTTGTGCACACACATACATAAACATGCATAAATATATATCTTTCCCCTGTTGTGTTTTCCCTATAGATCATCGACCAGGAGATCAACCCCCATGTAGATCAGTGGGAAGCAGAGGGAAAGTTTCCAGCCCACAAAATCTTCAAAATCTTAGGAAATGCCGGCTTTCTGGGAGTCAACAAACCAGTCGGTAAGAGTTGTAGATGAGCTGTTTGTATTTACAAAAGTGCAACATTCATTTTCATAAACACATTTGGTGCATTATCAGAGCAGAGACTAAAGGAAAAAATGGTGTTTGAATTAACGACCCAGAAGCCTTTTTTTAAGTTTGGAAATGCTTTGTTTTTCTGAAAGAATCGAAGGATATTATAAGCCAACTAGGAAATGATACTAACCATTGCAATGTGCCAAACTCAGTGCACATTAGTTTCTCATGGAAATAAAATTATTTTGTCTCAAGCATAGTATTGAAATCCTTTTTTTTACATTTTACCTGTTTTTCAACCCAGATGCTTTAAAGGAACAAGTCGAGAGCATTAAAAAAATAACGTTATAAGTCCAGACTTGTTTGGCTTGTTTTTTCAGTATACGTCCATTTCATGAAAGTAGCCTTGTGGTGCATGAGTTTGGCATGTTCAGGGACACACTTTAGTCCGTTTGGATTCCAGTTGGTAATTTGCACAATGAAGACAAGTAGTTGAATTAAAAAGGAAAAAGGCCTTGGGACAACATAAATATTGCTTTAAGGATACCATTTGTAGTCCAAGAGATACACATGAATAACAATCACTCAGAATCATAATTCAAATTTGTCTGAATACAAGGGATAGGTGAATCAAAACATACCCAGCAATAGACGAGAAATGAAGGAATCCTTCACTGTGTTCACAGTCTGACCACCTCTGCTTCAGTGAGCACTTGGCAGGCCTTTTTTCACAGCTGACTTCATGTTCCGTTCATTTTCTGTCTGTCTGACAGCCATACATTACATATTATATTATATATTGGTCTGGTTTTGAAATGTTCCCGCTGTGATGATCGGTGCTGGTGTCACAGCAACTTCCCACAACAGCTGTCTGCTGCTACAGTGTAGCCCTTTTTCCAGATGTTTACCCAGCTGGGTCACTGCTGGGCCGGAGGAGGGAGCGGGATAAGTACAGTGCAGGACCACAAAATATCTGTGGTTGTAAAGTGTAATTCGTTTTAAATACGTGAAAAGATGTGTGGGGAGCATTTGACATTCAATGGCAGAGATCTAAAGTTTCACATACTCAGTTATTCCCTGAGTTGTAGCTTTATTTTTTCTAATGAAACCTTCTGCTTTTATCATTGTCTGTGTCTTGCGTTGATAACATCACTTCAGTAAAAACAGATGCAGTGGATTATCAGACAAGTGATGTGGAAATTAACAAATCTGTAAACACTAATGTTGCACAGCGAGCTAAGTGAGGAAGGTTCCACCACAGGCCTGTAGGTCAAAGAAGAGTGAGGTCGAGGGAATTAAAATGTGCTGAGTTCACAAGCCTCAAGCATTAGATGACAGGATTAGAGGAGGAGCAGCAGCTCAGTGGTAGACTGTAAATTAGCAACTATCATGTTCAGCTAAAAAAATATGTTTAGGAGGTATCATTTCTAAAACAACTTTTAGAA
This sequence comes from Scophthalmus maximus, assembly GCF_022379125.1. Taxonomy (NCBI): domain Eukaryota; kingdom Metazoa; phylum Chordata; class Actinopteri; order Pleuronectiformes; family Scophthalmidae; genus Scophthalmus; species Scophthalmus maximus. The sequence continues at coordinate 4,268,192 of NC_061536.1, read as the reverse complement.
AATTACAATAGACAGACATTTTTACTCAGTACATTCAGAACAACAATTACGGTGTAACCATGAAAATAAAAAACTTTAAATTTTAAAAAAATTAAATAAATAAAAAAAAAAATTTATATAGCACCTTTGAAAAGGGGGTTTACAAAGTGCTTTGACAGACACGAAAATGCATTTGCACCAATTAAAACATTGGCAATTAAAGCAAAAGAAGACAACATTGCGTAAAAGCAGTAAGTAATAATAAAAAGAATAGGAACAACAAAAGACAGCATCACATAAGAGCAAATAAATACAAATCAGAAAGAATAACAGCAGTAAAAAATAAAAAGATAACATGCGATACCATGACATCTTTCAGTATGCAGTTAAAATTGACCTGGTTCAAGTCTTACAGTAAACTGTAGAAATCCCCATCTTCGATGAGAGCTGACACACATTGTGTTATATTCAGACAAATTACAGTTTATGATCATCCATCATATTATGAAGGATTTAATTTGCGTGGCATTGTAAGTCTTCAGATAAGTGTGTAGTTACTTCAGCTACTCCCTTTGCTGCAGTGCTGACTAATGAGGCATACTCTCAAAGACCCCCCCCCCCCCCCCCCCCCCCCCCCCCCCCCCCCACGCACTGGGTTAATTGATTTAGAGGTCTGGGCGAATGGGGAATAGGGATTAAAGAGCCTCAATGGAGAAATGATGGATCAGGTGGGTGACCAGAAAGGTTCTCAAGTCCAATACAATAAAGCAAATCTCCCATAAAAAAAGTAATTGATTGAGCCCCTAAAAAACACATCGGTGCAATAAAAGTAAAACATATGGCAAATGTGTTGGGGTTTTGTAATTTATTCATAATGCAAATCAACTCATTTTAGAATAGAATCCAGCTCTGAAGGGTTAATCAGGCCATGCCACGTAATTACCACGTAATTAATTAGAGCTCCCCTGGAGGCAGTGATGACATTATATCTGGGGAAAACAGGAAAACGGAGCACGGCCTGCGGATGAGAGAGACAGTGCTTTAACTTTAAATTGCCATATACGTTTGAAACTGGCAACACATTTGTCTTTACCACTCGTGAGGCACGACAGCGTGTCCCTTCATGTGGTCCGCTGAGGGCGAAAAACTCAACACACATTTTCCTCTCTTTCCTATTTACAAGGGAAGACATTAGTGCCTCTCAAAACATGAGAGCAGGAAGTTTTCCCGAGGCAGCCATGTGGAGGGAGGCGACGGGGATGACCCCTGGCTCGCCACCTGGTTTCCACAGCACTGACATCCGCAGGTATCCGCAGTTCACACCATGGCAGTGGCCTTGTCTCCTGCCAGACAGATATAAACCTGACAGCCGACACAGTGTCTCTCTTCTTCTTTGGCAACACTGTCAACATTACTTTTCAAAAGCATTGTGTGTGCGTGTGAGTTGAATATATGCTCATTGTCCTAGTTGTCGTAGCTTATGATTCATTGACTCTCGTTCATGTGTAATTATCGGCAGGTATCTCTTTTTCGTTTATGTATATTCAATATAGAAATAGGATACTATAAAATAGAAAACTACAGTGCGTCACTGCCTTTTCCTCTGTGATTCTTTATCGTTCAGTATTTGCTTCATATGGAGCCTCCAACCTGACGGCAACATGTGCTGAGGAGCATCTGCTGCTCAGCAGAAACGCACTTCATGTGTACGGGTTTTGACATTTGTGACAGAAATTGTGTTTGCTTTTCTCCTGCTTGCTTGTTCAACCCCACCGCCTGCTGTTTTGTTGATAGTGGGGTAAACCTTGGTGCTTCCCTTCGTCCACATTATCCACCGCAGGGTTTCCGATGCTCACAGACTTATCACCGCAAAGCCACACCTGTTTCCTCTTATTATTTTATGCTCCCCCAACTCCCTCACTTGTTTGCTTGTCCCACCATATCTCCCTTTTTTTTCCCTCTGTCCCCATTTCATTAGCTCGCTTTCTTTTTTTCCTCTGCGCCCTCTGACAGTCGTGCCTCACTGTGCTCTCCATTATTTGATAACTAGTCTGACAGGTGATATTAAAACACTTTGCTAGTGTTGAAGGCCTTCACAGTAAATTTGCTGATAATTATCCATTGTGAGTCAAAACTTGTTTCCATCATCCAGTGGCTGGCACTCCCTAATTTGTCATGGGAAAACTGAGCAGCGAGCATTTCACAGATGCTCAGTCTTTTTGTTCTTGGCTGACGGGACGATTACCATCAAAAGATGTGTCCTAAATGAATAACTGTCAGACTACATTTGCTACACCAGCATGGGATGACTATGTCCACGACTTGAGAGAACTGCAGCGTGAAAAGTGGGAACCTTGGCTAAATTCAATAAGTAGCAGGCAGAAAAAAAGTATATTAGTATTAAAACCAGGCTATTTAATACACAATAGCTGCTGCGTATGATGATGAAAGGCAAATGAGAGGAAAGATAAAGAGATGGCTCTTTGTGGAGGTATGTGACAGAAAGTGGTGTTTTAAACATGCACTGTTCGACTCCATTAAGGACCTGAGGTCTTTGCAGAATGGAGGAAATAGACGTCCATTTTTGGACATATTATGTAAATGGGCTTCTTAAAAATCAGGTTTCACGCAGAAGAGATGAGATGACACTGGTGTGACAGTGAACCTCAGCAGCAGCACGCATCCCATACCCCAGCAGTGCTTTTTTTTTTTACACATAATAACAGATACAGCAGTTAATAATGGTGTCACCCTGTAATTGATTTGAGTGCATGCTACGGTGCCAGCAGATTACTTCAGGATGTAATGTACGATTGACAGTGTGCATTGTGCGAATATGTCTTTGTGCAGAAACATGGCAGGCAGTGATTGTGGTACAACAGGTCAGATGGAAGGGAGACGGGGAAGTCGGTGTTTGAGGTGACCAATGTAGTGATGGGGTCAACCCATCGTGACAGCACCAATTAATAATAATTGTACAGTGAACTGTCAGCAGTATGAGTGTGTGTGTGTTTTGTCCTGTGCAGAGTATGGAGGCTTGGGACTGGACTACAGCTTCAGTGTCGCAGTGTCAGAGGAGCTGGGCAACATCCGCTGCGGAGGCATCCCCATGGCCATCGGTGTACAAACTGACATGACTACTCCAGCATTGGCCAGGTACAATCTCAGAAACGTGCTGTAGTGTTGCATAACTGGAATCCAGAGTTTTTTTCATTCTCCCCTTTCAAGTCAACTCTAAATTGTTTGGCTTGCTGCCATGTCCGTAGGTGAAATGCACATTTTGCCTGTGCAACTCATCTCCCTCCACCGCTGCCTTCTCTTTGCATGAGTCACTACTAGTCAGTGACTCAGGCAATGATGTCTGCTACTTTTCACACCACCACTACAACTGCCTGGGTAGTACAACCCACAAATATTTTCTTTCTACATGAATGCGTTTAATTTTTGAGATGATAAGAAACCTACTCGTATTGCTACCCCTGGCAACGCCTGATGTCCCATGGACGACGATCCTTGATTTCAAATACTTTCTTCATCGGTGGCTCGACACACTCTGCGATTGTCTGCCTCCTCTTTAAGACCCATTTTTACTCAGCTTATAATTACTTTACTGTGTTTTGATTGTACATTAATTAAGCTGCTCCGGTTAATGTGCTGCCACTTGCATTTCCCCTAATGTAATGTGACAATTGTGTACTTTCCTCAACTATGGAATTGTACCAGAGGATTTTGAAGTGAATCAGGTGAATAGATCACGACTCTGTGATGTGGTTCCTGCACAGATGCAGGGTAATCTCAATCACTTTTACTGGATCATGTGTTAACGCTTTTTCTCTTGAATGTCCTTCAACATATATTCATAACATATACAGTACAGATATAATAGTGACGAGCCAAGAGCATCCTCCCTCTGGTAGAACAGTCAGTTGTAGTATGGGATCAGTCATCATGGGGCTGATTGGACACAGTCACAAAACAATATTCATGTTCAAGAAGATCAATTATATCCTGAACTGATGGACCGCAGGAAGACTCTTTACCCTTGGGTCCTTAACATGGATTCAAACATGACGACAAGCTTTTCAGACTTGAGCCCGTCTTTGAATCGAAGACTGGCGTAGTATTGTAAAAATATTTATCATCCAGGTCTCTGTAACCACATCATGTCAATGTCGATGGTTGTAGTATTGAAATTTTAGAAAATACAGCCGGTTGTGAAGCCCTTTATCAAAGTTAAACTCCCCAGAGGGTAGGTGTGCTAATTTATTTGGTGATTGTTTGTCTGACCCATGTAAGGCCTTGGCCTCTTGTGCGGCGTCCTCCTGCTGTGAAACAGCTGCTGGTGGCACGAGGCAGAATTCAGTGAAATAGACAGTTGGAGTCTCAGGAGCTTAATTAGGGGATCCACACTCGCCTGCAACGAGGTTTGAGCGCTAAGAGAGCTGCAGAAACAAAAGGGAGGGTACCGTGGGAGCTTTAGGGTCCTCTGTCCCACTGGAACTGTGATCACCCGAAACTTGGCAGTGTTGTTTTAACGCACAAATCCAACTGTTCTGTCCTGCCACAGTCTCACAGAGGATTTACAATCAGGTTTCACACAACTTTTGTCAGACAGGAGCCTGACAACCATTGTACGAGAGACGTCTTTTTTGATCTCACAGATTTATTGTCATGCACTCAATAACACCTCAGACATCATCACCAGTAATGTAATTTCCTGACTCAGAGCCAACTCACCTTTACAATGGTGCGATAGTACGAGTTCATCGGAGATTGCAGACTTCACCCCCATTCATGTAACGTTGCATATGGCATTTCGCAGAAGAATTGCATCATTTTTCGTGACGTTGTTATCAAGTTCACTGCAGGTTTTATTCTATAAACCCATAGGGATGTTGAATGAGGACCATGAAGTTCCATTAAATTCTGTATGCGATTTCCTAAGTTATGGTCATTCAAAATGTTTTCACCAAATGCAGTATAAGACCAAAGAATTGGCTCTAGTTTTGATGTGCATGGTCATGTGGTTGATAGGTCACCTGTAAATGCATTTTTGATAGATTTGATAGAAAATCTGATGGAAAAATGTGAACTTTGACCTAATTTTCCTGTAAGAACAACACAAAACAGTAAGTATGAGGTGTGCTCTTGGGTTTTCCTTGGTGTCAAAACATAACTACTAATAACTAATAAAAAGAGAAGGTACTAATTACTAGTTATTCATTCTTTTTCCTATGTGTGTGTCTGCAGGTTTGGTTCAGCTGAGCTAAAGAAAGAGTTCCTGCTTCCCTCCATCATGGGGGACAAAGTCGCCTGCCTCGGAGTTAGTGAAGTCGGAGCTGGCTCTGATGTCTCAAGTATAACTCGCTTTCATCATCTTCCTGTCATTTATTTACATAAAATTTCCTTTTCTTCTTTTTCTTTGCCTCTGAAGAAGCCTTCTCAATTGAGTAATGTTATAAAATGATTGAAGAGCAAGAAATAAAGCAGTTGTACAATCATTGTTGGCACTGATGATCTCTCAGGAGAGAAGGACAACATGTTGAAAGCAACCAAATGAAAACGGCCAAAGTTCACTCTCGTCACACTTCAACACGTCTCGGCTTCTTTTTTTGTCTGAATTAGTGTGGATTATTTTATTATGTATTTGATCCATTGGACAAATATAAGTCGTTACCTACTGTATTCATCCATTTAAAACATTTCGTTTAACCTTCTGTCCTCACACTTATCTTCCCACTCACCTCTCTCTCTCTCTTTCTCTCTCTCAATTCATTCACACACTCACTGATTCAGGTATTAAGACTAAGGCAGTGAGGAAAGGGGACGAATATGTGATCAACGGCGGAAAGATGTGGACCACCAATGGTACCCAGGCCGACTGGATGTGCCTCCTCGCCAACACCAGTGACGGACCCCCACACAGAAACAAGTCTCTCATCTGTTTGCCCATGAACCTGCCAGGTTAGGAGCTCTGTTCATTTTCTGACAAAAACATTCAAGATTGAAATGATTCACACTTTGGGACCTTTTCTACAGACTTGTCTTTTCCTAAAATAGTGTTATAATTTATTCAGATAATAGGAATTTGTGTTCAGTTTTTTTATTTGGTTTCCTGTCCCTCCCACTGTAGGAGTACACATTGCCCGCAAGATTGATAAACTGGGTATGTGGTCATCGGACACAGCCGAGGTGTTTTTCGATGACGTCCATGTGCCCTGCAAGAACATCATCGGCGAGGAAGGCATGGGCTTCACCTACCAGATGCTTCAGTTCCAGGAAGAGAGGCTCTGGGCAGTGGCCAATAGTGAGTGAGCTTTACTGGATCATCTTCATCTCTTCCCCGTCCCCCAGGCACATCCAGTAATTGGATGTCATCCTTCCCAGTTTTATGTAGTTTTTCACCTTTATCTTCGCCGTTCTGCTCATCTGTCTTCCACCCAGTCTCATCTGCCTCCTACAGATTCAATAGAAGGGGGGGGGGGGGCCCAGTTTGTGCTATTACTTCTGTTTTTGGTTTTAGTTTCTAAAAATGGGGAGTGCAGGTCACATATTTTCACCCATTAATTTTCTTTCAAATACTTTTTTGCTTTTAATTATCAGTTTGAACCATGGGTCAATATTTACTTTGGCAGCTGTTATTAACGACTGAGACATGAAGCAGGAGTGAAACTACATGATACCACTGACACTGGTGCGTCATAGCCTGGTTTTATACATCATTACGAAACTAAAAAAGAGACACACTCACAGACATGCACGCAGCTATTAATTGACACTGCCGTCTGCAGGAATTCAGTGAGTAAGTAAAAACCCGACATCACTTCTCTGTCTCTCTTATCTCAACACCTGTAGTCCTGACAACGATGGACGTCGTCATCCAGGAGACCATCGCGTACACAAAGCAGAGGAAGATCTTCAAGCAGCCCGTCCTCCACCACCAGTCGGTTCACTTCAGGTTGGCTGAGCTGCAGACGGAGGTGGAGCTCCTCCGTTCCCTCCTCCACTGTGCCACAGGTAGGGTCACCTGATAGAGAGATGGCATAACAAAAAGAAAGATTTACATTAGCTCAGTAGTCTGAATGGCTCTGTTCCCTCTCAGCGTCTGCCAGGTTTGGTTCAGAGTGTGGAGACGATTGAGGGTGGCGGTAAAATGAGAGCCGGTGGGTTATCTGTGGGAATGCCTGTTTGGGACCTTAATCTATTCATTTAAAAAAACACTTATTGTCCATATATATATACATATATATATATATATATATATATATATATATATATATATATATATATATATATATATATACACGCACACACAAACAAATATCTGCAACATCCAGATGAAGGGAATTTTCTTCATATGGTAATGTAGATTGAGTTATTTCAACTAAGGACAATGCACATTCAAAAATACCCATGAAAGTCTGAATTTGAAACATGTATGCTTGATGTGCATGTGCAGTGTTTTAGGAAAAGCGCCGCCAGTGATTGCAGACAGCCGTCCTTGGAGATAAGCCCGAGGAGTCAGTAACGAACGCTGCCATTGACTGAATTCAACAAGAATGACGTAAAACCAAACTAGGCTCGAGTGGCACCGAGCAGGCTGGTATCTCAGTGTTAAGTTTTGATTGATTTGTGTGGTTGCCTGACTATAGGAAGCACTATTTGATCCGTTGCGCTGAGAAAAAAGATGTGAATGGGGAAAACACTGAATCAAAGCCAACCACAGGTGACTGTGAAACTGAACCACATTTTTTAGTCGTCCTTGTTTTCCCTTTCCCACATTCTTCTGGATCAGTTGCTGGAATTCTTTTCTCACTACTTCTCTCTTTCCTTTTTTTTCCTCTCCCCTTGCAGCATTGTACATTAAAGGTAATGATGTCACCAAGCTGGCCTCCATGGCCAAACTGAAGGGGGGCCGTCTGGCCAGAGAAGTGAGTGACAGCTGTCTCCAGTTCTGGGGAGGGATGGGTTTCACCAGTGAGGTTCTGGTCAGCAGATTTTACAGGTGAGACCGTTGAGACGAACAGCAACACACCTGAAATGTAGTACATGTCTTGTCCATCTGGTTTCACCATGTTGTTGTATGAACCATATTGTGGTGGTTTGTAGCTCATTGCACTGTGATTTTCACATGCTTTGCTTTTCAATTGGCAAGAGCCTTATAAAGATCATGGTCAGTGTATTTAAAAGTCAAAACTAATTCCTTAACCACAAAGCTATTGAAAAACCTGCAGCGCACATTCTTACTTGCAGTGATATATTTATTTTGCGACATTTCTGTGCGAGACCTTCATCAGGCAAATGACGTTTTTTTCCAACTACTTCGGGTCCACTTACTTTTCTCCTGTGCACTTAAATAGATTTCTGTTTTTAACCAGAAAGCTGAAATCATACTGATCAACGGTTTGTACAGACATGCAGCATGTGATCAAATAATCATTCTTGAAGACCTGCAGTGTTGAGAAGTGTTGCAGGAAGCAGCTGGCCTTGTTTATTCAGTGTACGTACAGTCAAGTAACGCTGTTTGATTGACATCGTCCTAGCCCTTCTTTTACTCTGTTCTGACATCTAGTGACGGGGTTAATAATGCAGCTGAACAAAGATTTCTCACTGTTTTCACTTCTGGGTTTTGTGAAGTAAATCATGTGTGGCAAGCCTCAAGATTTTCATTAACTCTGTCCCTTTCCACAGGGATTCCCGGTTAATGTCGATTGGTGGAGGGGCTGATGAGGTCATGTTGGGAATTATCTGCAAGTACATGGACACGCTCCCGAAGAAGTGATGTAATAAACAGCTGAACCCAGGGACTGATGTCCCAACTCTGCTGATTATGAGCTAATCGTTCACAATGAATTACAGATCACCCAAGTGCAGTTCTGATATACTTTCAACTCTTTTTGTCTTTGTTTTAACAAAACTGGTGGTCGGCTCCTTTAGAGACTAATGTATTATGTATAAAATGGGTGTGTGAAATTAATATCCAGTGATTCTGACGTAAATAAGTAAAATACCAGTTCAGTTTTTATTGTTTCCGTTGCATTCTGTTTGTGTGTTTAAGCATACTAGTCGATTCAGAGCATAAAACGTCTTTATTTACATTAAAAAACATTTTTACAACAGAATATGAACACTAATGAAGTACACTGCTGTAAAATTGTTTGACAAATTGTGTGACATTGCCATTCATTCTTAATCAAAGTTACACTTATTTGCTTCAGATGTTATTCTATGACTTCATCACCTCTGAAGCTGTTAAGGTTTTGGTTGATTAAGTAATCCACAGATCTGTTGCCGTTATATATATATATATATATTCAATGTGCCCACTACTGCGCTGAGGTTATTGAAACAGTTTCTTCTCCAGTTGTTTTGTTATGTCTCATCGTCTCAGTTCAGTTAAATTGGGCTGATATCAAGTCCGCACAAATACTGGCATTGTCAATATATATGATACCTACTTCATGTGATCATTGATTACCTCAGACCTGTCACTTTTCTAAAGCAGTTTTACTTTCTAGGACTCCTATCAAACAGCATCAGGAGTGACTTGATTTTGGGGACTTTGTATGACATCCCCGCCTCTCGTCCTCGTTATGTTGGACTAACTTTGAAGCGCAGCAGCGTGGCACAGACTGGCGGTCTGACGATGAGAAATTTATCAAGGGCCAAAATCCAGGAGGATCCCTCCGATCACCTCAGCTTGATGAACCAGTAGAGGACGAAAAAGACAAAACAGCAGAAGAGCAGCATGTAGCACAGCAGCTTGGTCTGACTGCCTCTGGACAGCTGCTTCACTCGGCCAATGGTCGCACCAAGCAGGCCACCGGTCGAGTCAAAGTCTGAGTCCTAGTGTGGGAAAGAGAGAGAACAGTCCAAAGTCCGGACAGGCCAGATGACGAGCACAACACCCTGATCCATATGTCATGTAATATTTGACAATCGATGGAATATAATAACCAAATACATTTACTTAAGCCACTCTTGTACTTTTCTTGAGTTCTCAAATCGAAAGGCTACTTAATACTCTTACTCCACTGCATTCCAGATGTGAAATGCACTGTACTCATCGTAGGGAAATATGATGCACAACAGTATTGTATTTACTCACTTTAGTATTCAGACATTGCGTTTGACTGCTCTCACTTTACTATCTGAATCAGTTTGATCGTCAAAGTGGAACTCACCATGTCGTCCAGCATATTGTTCTGGTATTTGACTTCCGTTCCGATGTCAATGGACAACTGCGAACATGAAGCGTCGATACGTGATTATCAATACAACAACTGCCACTGCGGACAACTAGACGTGACATCACAGGCACTTGTGGGGTCGACTTGTCTACTGCAAGGTTCCCCTGAGGGAGACCGTCGTGTCGTCGGTGCACTTCATGTCGTCCCGAGCTACTTACGCTTTTCAGCGCGCTGACTTTGGCTCTCAGTCCCTCCTGGAGATGTTCGTTTTCCTCCTCGTAGACACTGTATCCACTGGCGACATAACTCCCCGAGCCTCCTTCACCTTCACCGAAACCACGACGACCAATTAGCACAGCGGCAGTTTGCTACCTCGTTAGCATTTTTTTTTTTTTTAACACAATTCATTTACATTTGATCACAGCGTTAGCTACCGTCGGCTAAGTAGCAATCAAGCTAGGTGTGCGAGATGAGCGTTTCTCACCCAAACCGGCGCGTCGCATCTTGAGCCGCGGAGGGAACCGGCGGTGGATGTTGTGTGAGCGGCGACAAATTCCGATGGAACTAAGGTAGAGAATGACAGTTAGTCACTCGAGGGTTGACTGGAGCGACTTCCCCCTGCCTGCTCGTCAGCAAACGCCACGATAGCATACGGTGGCCGAGGGGGACAATCCTTACCTGGCAAAATCGCGATTTGCAAAAATGATCCTTGGAAATTATATATAATATTATATATATATAAATATATATAAAACTACTTTTGGACGCAGAAATGTGATTTGATTAATTAGTATAAAGTTTTTTTTAAATAGGAAAGAGAAATATGTTTGTGTCTTATTGTGTGTGTGTGTGTGTGTGTGTCTGTCTGTCTGTCTCATTTTTCCTTTGGTGTTCTTCATATTCCCTCCCCTCCTGGCCCCTTCCCACAGTTCTTGGCATCAGGTAATTAATAATAATTGAAAATCAAATGCAATTCAAACAATTTGTCAGATATGTCTAATTGTATAGTTACATCTGTATATCATGTACTAACTGGAATAACTAATGACCTTTGAACAGAATTTTGAAAAGAAATCAAGAACACAGCGATGAAGACATTTGTGTGTGTGCGTGTGTGTGTCACCACAGGGGGATGTAACATTCGTGAACCCATCAGCATGCGTCTCTGTCGACTGCACCTCATCTTCCTGACTGACGACATTTATCTGTATCTTAAAGAGGGTGAGGAGTTTATGTTTATCGTTATCAGGCAACGGTAAGTTCTGCATGGTCCTGTCCAATTAATGTGACAATTCTGATGAGTGAAAAGCTTTTCTCTTCTCTGTTTTTGTGGTTGTTGTAATCTTGGTTATTCAATATATAAATATTTGGTATTACGGTGAGCTTTTATAGACTCAATGCTGCAGGAGCAATATCATAAGTTGTCACAAGAGTCACATTTGAACCTGCTGATGAACTTCTGATACAAATGGAGTCATGGGAACCACAGAGTGTTTATTTTTTCTAAATAAAAACAATATCCCATGGTATTTTCATAGTGAAGAGCGGCATGATGGGGGAAGAAGACCTGATCACTGCTCTAATCAGTGTTATCTCATTACACTTAACTGGTCCATTTGTTCCCGCTCCCATTAAAAACCTGGACTTTGCATAGTTTTTGCTCCCCTCCCTCATTGTAGTGAGAATATCAAAAATAAAAAAGATGTAGTTTTGCTTTCATGCCACGGTTTATATTATGTGTACTTCAAGGGGTTTACCAAATTTACTTCAGGGCTAGAGAGGATAAATTACAGTCACATCAGTCATTCTTTCGGTGGCAAGGCTCATAGCATTTTCTTGCATCAAATAAACTTCTTTCAAATGGTTGCAACTTATATGTAAATGCATCGTTTACATATAAGAAATATAATTACCGGGGACAAAAAAATAATGTAATTAAGAAGTAAACAACCGATTCTTCCCAGTATCTTGAAAACTCAGTAGGTCCCAGAGTGGCAAACATCAGTGGGTTAATCTCCCTTCGGTGTAATATGTGTCTTCTATACGAGCAACATATTGTGAGGAGAAAATTGCTATGATGTCCCTTTCAGGCACACACAGATTGTTTCGCTTTGAACATTTTGAAATGTGACCACTATAAACTTGTGACAAATAGGCCTATCCTTTGTGGGTTCTAATATCTGGGCTTACTGACACATCCGTCTGCGCTGTGTAGGACAGAGAGGAGATTCTCAATATTTCCAAAATCCTAAAGGTGCCATTTAGCAGTGATTAGCTTCCCTTAGGCCCTCATACATCATCTCTCCCTTAGACTTTCGCCGATATCGCAGGCGACATCTAATATGATATGAGAGATTAAAATGACTTTCATGACATTAATTTATTCCAATCCAATATCTTATAAATAAATCCAACTTTAAGCTCCTAGACCACATAATGCGTTTCAAATGCCCCGGTGCTCATCTTTTTATCTGCTCATGTTTCCCAAAGGCCTTGCTGTTTGCATGACCTTGACATAAGTGTCAGAGAAACAGAGGGTATTGATTGAACTGTGTTTGTGCGCGCATCTCTGATGCCTTTGTGGATCTGAGCGCATTGGATTTATGAAATGGGCCTTTAGGATGGAGAAAGGCATTTGGAAACTGGTCTGAATCATTACTGAAACTCTGTGGGTCCAAAAACATCCCGATGCAATGATCAGCACACACGCACATATACCATATCAGTCGTGTGTGTATATCCTACACAATGCTGTGTTACGGCTGGCTTGTTTCCATCCCTTAGAGACTATATATTCTCTATGAGCTTTGAAATGCTTCTTGAAATGTTTTATATGGTCAGTACCATCAGTTATTTTCTGTGAGGACAATTATATCTGGAAAATGTACAGGATTACATAAATTGGGAAAAGCTTCTGGGGATGTTTAATATGATATCAGGGTTTATGAAAGGATTTAAAAAAAAAATTTTTTGGAAACATGCATTTTTACTCTTATTTTTTTGTATTTTTTTGCTTTAGACATAGACTGTATATAAAGTGGACATAGCCACCGGGTCCCGAAAATAAGGACAATGCAGAAGTGTCTGTAGCCTGTATTCGCTCGGTGCACGGTGCAGTGGACGGGCTCTCAGTCAGACCCACCCCCAATCTTACGTCCGGTTGCAAAAAACACAACATGGCGCTGGTCAAAAGGTGAAACTCGAGGCTCCCACGGTGCTCGTTGGCAGTTTGCGTCACCTTTCGGACAGAGCTCAGCCAACCGGTTGCCTCTCACTGTAGCACGTTGGGTCATCAAAAAAAAAGGAAATGGCAGAAAAAGATTAAAAGTGCCTGCTGGAGGAATCATGCAACGGCTGCTCTGCACATAGAGTTGCTGAAATAAAAACTAAAATGAGAGCTGCCCAACTGTCTCTGCACTGCACCTCTCACTGTAGACCCTGATGCTCGATCTGGTTCGCCACGATCGGCATGATTTCTCCAGAGAGTGGAGCGATGAATGAGTCAGATGGCGGAGGGGGGAGAAGTGGAAGAGGAAAACATGCCGGAGGAGAGATCAAAAGGATGTTATTGTGCTTCTTACTATTAGTCTCTGGAGAAAGGATTTTCAATCCCACACTCAACACAGCTTTGAACCGCAGTTAAGAGAACTCTGCCAGCCCTTTAGGCGTGCTCGCCAATTCTCCGGCTTGGGACCAATCATATCAGGATTTTGGCGTCGGAATAGACGGCTGAATTGTTCTGAATAGACCTAAATCCTTTAATTTGTCAGCAAATAGTTTTTTTTAATGCGATGTGGAGGAGACTGTGATATCTAGAGAGAGTACAGAGAAGACGAGTGAGGGTGGAGGCAAAGACAAACAGTGATAAATAATGTGACATTATGTTATGAATGGCAGAATGACTATAATGAGTAAAGCTTTCAGCTATCACGTGTGCCCCCAAGCGTCTCTACACAAGCCAACCACCTTCGAGCAAACTAGTTTGATTTGGCTGCACTTACAAACATGTACAGTGTTACATAAAAGGAGTGATTAGTTATTCTACTATAACTGTGTATTACACATTATATTCGTTTATTTTGGTTTTGATGTTGCTCTATCTAAATTTTAAAATGGTGTGGATGCCTAACAGAGGCTGGGGAATTGTAATTGGTTCGATTATTGGTGAAATGAAAATGCACAACATCTCAAGGGTTCATATTTTATTTAATTTGAATAGTATATTCAATAATTTCAGAAATTCTCAGTTTATGAATATGTATTTTTACTTTTACTTTGAAGAAAAGTGTCTTATTTATTGATTTTATATTGACAACTGTAGGGCCCCATATAGACCTTTACCACACTGTCAGAGTAAAATACAAACACCAAGGCCGTGAGAGGAGGATAAAGCACGTGGGTAACGAGTACATAAGAACGTGACACCACGTGGCTCTAAGCTGAGAGAAGCTTGATCGGTGTGGTGATGAGAGTATAGGATTTCCTGACTTATATTATGATGCCACCGTGGCATCATAATTGCAGGTCGCTTAACTTTCCCAATGGAAATGGAGGCTTAAGGAGAAGCTGTCTCAGGACATCTCAGAACGACATCTGACAACACGTCAGAGAGATGACAGCCCTCCTGAATCTTGTCCACTGAATGCACATTATCTCAAAAGAAGATGTCCAGATATATATATATATATATATAGTATGCATTGTTCAGTTTCCCCATTTCATCAAATATTTTTAAGGCATTTTCAAGCTGTGGTTTAGTTAATGTAATCTTGTCATCTTGTATTATTCTGTGGTCTGTAATCTCATTGCTTTTTTGCAGTAATGGCTACCAACCGTTCATACAAATTAGGAAATGGAAAATTGACACTGAGAGGAAGAGGGAGGGGGAGAACCAAGGGAGCGATGTACCTTTCTCAAATTCATCTGTTTGAGAGCTCACATTTTGCTGAATTCCTTAGGGGGATTCCCCCCGTCACTCCTAATGAACAAGACCATTACTCACACTAAAACAAGTTGGCACCCCTCTGTGTCCATGTTCATATTCACTCGTCTCATCTGTTTGTCAGTGTGTGTCTGCGGCCTGATGACCAACCCCCCCCCCCCCCCCCCCCCCCCCCCCGGAATCCATTTGCAATGCAGCAAAGTTCCCCCCAAAAAGCATGAAGATATGAGTAGCTTCTTTCTCTTCCCTGTGTTCAAATTGAGCTTTGATTCGGGGGGTTCACACCGACACTGACTCCCTTGACAGCACTATTTACAATTGAATTGAAATATTGATTCACCGTAGCCCTGTTAACCCCACGGGGGGCCGGCTTGAGTGGCTTTGTTTTCCCTCTGATTATGATGTAAACAAGACTGCTTTTTCCTTTCCCACAGAAGACATTTTAATCAATGAATGTCATTCAAAGTGCTTCTGGCTGCAAATTACATGACTGTTTTCTTATCTGACCCTTGAATGGAAGGAAACCTGACTCCTGGGCTTTGCTGTTCCGTGTGTGCGTGTGTGTGTGTGTGCGTGTTAGTGTGCGTGTGTGTGTTTGGCTCTTATACCCAAGCCTTTACTCAGTGTCCACACTTGATGCACGGCTAATACGTTATCAGTGTGCTGAATGAACAGCGGCTGGGAGGAAAAGTAAAGAGACGTGAGCTGTGTGTTTACACTGATGTTGGCTGATGTTGCTGCTCGCTGTACGCAAATAAACCATATAAGGGACATTGCAGCCATAAGTGTGTGGCTTGTATTTCATTCTCTTGAAAGAGATGGAGAGGATATATCAGTTATTCAATAGGAATGACAGAAAATTGATCTAAAACTGTTAAAAATAGATATTTTTTAAGCTTCTCAAATGTGACATTCTTATGTAATCGGGGAAGTATTTAGCTTCTTTTTAAAAATCTTTCTCTTTATTAAAGCTTTTGGAATTTGACATGGGCTCATATTCATACTGACTGATCTGATCTTTTTTTTTATTGTTTTTATTTTTCTCTGCTCATGTTCCTCATTTCATATGCCGTGTCGGGTGTAGTACTTAGTAGCACTATTAAGAAAAAGTCCTATAGATGCAGCTTATTACTATATATTATTATGTATTGTAGACCAAAGGATTGATCAACATATCGGTTAATTAAGAGGGAACTCGTCTGATTTGCTGTAGATCTAATTATCTTTGACATCAAATGTTGAGAGGTTTTAAAGTCATCCTACTACATTGACACAAAGGTGCGTGTTTACTTGCAGAACAGACCGAGAGTGTTTAACAAGCCATTCCTCTCCAGTGGCATCTGTCTCTTCCCCTGCACGTCTTTGCTTTAGAGACATCTGGCAAAGTGTCTGTGGACGTCGGCTGCACTCGCCTGACAGAGAATGCCTTTGCTGGATACATTCTTATTGTCATTGCCCACACAGTTGCATTGAGATTCAATCGAGCCCACTGGGGGCTGTTTGTCTCGAGGCATGATGCAACAGAATGTCAGTGGATCTGCACCTGGTGGTGATTATCTCACATTATGGGAAAATGATGCTTAAATATCTTCCGACTTCACGTCGTGCCGTCGGAAGCTGGTGGCCCCAGTGAGGAGGTGAAAAAGAAACTTAGTGCGATGACTCAAGTGGATTCAAAGCAACTCTTAAGTATATTTTAAAGTACAGATTTTTACTTTTATACTGGCAACATTTTATTATTATTATTATTATTATTATTATTGCTGTTGTTGTTGTTATAATAATTATTATTATGCCAAGACTGGCATACAGCTTCTTTCCATGGGCCATCACACTCCTGCCATTATTTGCGCAATAATGCACAACAATGCAAAAATGCACAATGCACCTTATGACTTTTTGTACAACAATGCACAACAACTATGCTACACATATACTTCTGTATATATAATTAAAAATTTAAATCTTTTATTTTGTACCACTTAAATATTTAAAAATTGTAATCTTAAATTGTGTCAATGGAGGACTAGAAAAGCAAGAATTCAAATGTATTGTACAACACCTGTGTTTGTGTGCATATGACATGAAAAAAAGAAGATTTATAACTAGTTACTATGATGGTGTTTGTCAATATTCAGATTTGATCAGCACTTGACCTTTGCCCATGTCCCATGTTAACCATCCATATCTATATCCCATGAGGGTTTCTGGGGGGCTGGAGCAGATCCCAGCCGACAATGGGTGACGGGGAGGGGTTCACCCTGGACAGGTCGCCAGTCTATCACAGGGCAACATACAGAGACAAACAACCATACACACTCACCTTCACACGAGCAATTCCATTTGCCAGTTCACCTCTCTTGCATGTCTTTGGACTGTGTGAGGAGGACCATGTAAACATTTACCAAAGGGCACTGAATGACATAACCTTCAATACACTGTACGTATCTTTACGCATTAATATATCATTTTCAAATGTTTGTAATACTATCACATTTGGATCCTTAAGCAAAGTTAGCAATGCAACAGTTTTTTTTGTTTTTTTTACATTTATATTCATTACTGATTTTGATCTTTTGTTTAACCTGGTCAGCGCAGTGGTATGATGTGAAGCATGGCCGTCATGTTAATCATAGTCTGTTATTTCCTTATCTCAGGATGTTCACATATCACAGACTGTTTCGGAAACCCCTTCAGTGTCAAAGACATAACAAATGTCGTGTCCAGGAACTATTTTGGTGCTGAGAGACGAGCTGGCTTACTGGATTAGTAGCTACATCCGAGATGGTTGCAATGAACAGGTGACTGGTCAAATGCTTGCTTTAGTACATTATTTACATGTTCACTTGATCTCAGTTATTCCAATTATTTGCTGCGCTTCTCCAATTAAATCCGTTAACCACATTTGTCTTCAAATTTTATTTTTTATTCGGTAACATGCACGTTTTTTAGCCGTGTACCATCTTTGATTTATTTTTCAGGAAGACAACAGTTGCTGAGTTATTAACTGAATTGCGGGTTACATCGGTATGGGCAATTGGTCAGGGGGTCTGCTCTGTCTGCAGGATCATGCACGTATGCCAGCCCACTTTTTATTTTCATCTTATGAAGGTGTCAAAGTCCATCCATCCAGTCATCCTGTAAAATGCAAGGTCATGGATGAATGTAGCCTATGCTCCAACACACACAGATAATCATGATGATGAAAATGCATGAGTAATAACACGATTGTGCATTAATGAGCTTTTTCCTGTATATCCACTCGGAGGGGAGAAGTTCGCGGAGACACAGTTCGGCAGAGTGAGTCGTGAGCCAGCCGCGAGCTGATTGTGCTTGACGCCTTTGATCATATTGAGAAAAACATTTTTGTCATCTGTTTTAATCCCTGCAGCCAAGCTGGGCTTTTTCAGTTTGACGCGGTCAGACAAGAGCATTACTGTGCAAGCTGCTACTGCTCTGGCATCATTTTCATATATGGGAGTTTTGCACGTTTAATTGTGAAGTGGTGGTTGGTGTGTTGACAGTTTGGGAAGCGATCATTTGCTGCGTCCACAAGCCTGACAGCTTTCTATTAACTGTCATGAATAGGATGCTGTTGTTTTTTTGTCTCGGCAAAAAAAAAGAAGAAATCCAGACAGAGCTAACCCTGATGTGAATTCCATTTGAAAGGCTTACCAACGCACCGACAACAGAATTACATTTTTGTGCACTGCTGTGTCTCCTGTGGCCCCCAAGCTTTGGTCCGCTGCACTTCTCCTCTCTACAATATGTCGACGTGCGGCACGCCTTTGTCCTGCTATAATTGAGTATCACCGGAGCTCAATTCCAGCGCCCTCTTATAGCCCTGGTACTCTGCATGACAAGCTTTGACAAGTAATTCATAGTTTGCTGAGAACTGCTATGAATTGCTTAAAGGTAATCTCCCCACAGGGATTGGGCATAATGGCGAACTGCCTGTTTTGTTTTGCCAGCCGAATACTTATTTGGACTGAGGATGGCCTCGCTCGGGTACCGTTTACGTGTTTGGGTCCAGGCAGGAGTGGCTACGGACAGTGTTTGGACAGTGTCCCATTGAACTACTTCCAGTGGCAGATGTGCATGATGAGGCTTATTCACATATTTTACACGAGCTAAATTAGCACAGCAATCTACTAAATGTGGCACTGTTTGCTATTTGAATGGGCTGAACCATACGGCCTGTTTATTGCGAGGCAGCGTTCTTGCAACAGCAGTCTTAATATTTATATATAATCAAGTTCATATTACAATGTTTTCTCTCATTTTATCTAATCTTCGATTAAATGCCCAGCGCTGTGTTCTGATGTGAAGCAGAGTCGTCATGTTAATCATGTTTTAACAACACAGTCCGTTATTTCCTTGTTTGAGGCCAACATTTGTCTTAGGGATGTTCATATATCACAAACCAGTGACAACCCACCGTGATGTCACCTATTGGTTTGTGAACTGCCATCATGATGCTTCGAGTTTAGCATTTTGACCAGCGCCATCTTGGTTTTTTGAAACCAGAAGTGACCATCTTTGCAACTTGCACCCATGCACCTAGCTGTTTTATTGGATGGTGCTAGCTGTCAATCATGCCATATCCATGCCCGAATGCATACTGGCCTTCTATCTATTTTAGATAGAAGGCTTACAAAATGAACACCATGCTGTATTGAAAAAGAGTTTGAAACTAACGATTGAGACCATAAACTCCTCAGAAAAATATTTACTGACGTTATAAATCAAGTGAGTCATTTACTCATCAACTTCTATAGAAACGGTCTTATTTTTTGCAACCAGTGGGGTCGCCCTCTGCTGGTCATTCGAGAGAATACAGGCTTCAGGCACTTCCGCATTGGCTTCATTTTACGGACCTGGTGGCTTAATTCGTTTTTATATACAGTCTATAATCAATGACTGTTTTTGGGAAACATTGCCATAACAACACACAAAGGAAGGCTGAAGAGCAAGCATGATAGGTCATTTTGCATGCATGTCAGTCATCGATATATTCACTGGTGTATAGAGACATTAACCACACCTAATCTAGACAGTGAAACAACCCAAACGCTGGCACTGTTGTTAACTATAGGCCTCAATGAAGCCTTGATCTTCTTATTTTCATACACCAGCTTCACACAGCATATCCTATCTGAGCGTCACCCGGTTATCCAAGCTGCTCTCATAAGAATTGAGAGTGGAGCCGTTTGTTTTCTGTAGTATCTCAAAAGTTACGCAGTGACTTTGCTTTCACAACGTCACCCTCGGAAGACACCCAGCGTCTTGAAAGAAAAAAAGAGTGGGAGATGAAGAATGCGCGTGGGAGGAGCACTCAGATCCCTGCTGCCTTTATCGTTCTGTAACATCCCGACCCACTTTCTGGCTTGGGAAGCACAATCTGAGCTGTAATCTGATTATGAACGCCAGCACAGGTTTAAAGGCTGCAGTATTTTTCAAAAGGGCCGACCGTGAATCTCTTAAAATGTGTCACACCTCAGTTGATGGAAATCTGAAGCTGGAGGCTGCGTTAGTCAAACGGGATTCAAGCGTCTAATGCAGCGAGGGTGTCGCTATCACAACACATCTATTATTACATAGCACCGTGCAAGATGAAGTTTAACTACTCATTTGTTTAATTGAAGAACTACAAATAATCACCAGTGTTATTGATATCTTTGTGCCCGCATTGCTGATCTTGAGTCCCATTTATGTCACTGATCCATAAATCACTATGTTCTTCTTGCGCTTCTCTCTCCCAACAGTACAGCGACTGGAGGTGGAGCGACAGTGCCCCCTAGTTCAACGCACGACACGAACATCTGTATCCGCATCTGCACGAGGCCCGTCGTCCAGAAACAGAACTTTTGCCCTCAACGTCGCGGCAAAATAAATTAGATTGGTGTAATATAATGATGAGATTTGCACCGTTTGTTTGCTCCTGTTGTGTCACAGTGTAGCGGAGATCACATCGCATCGCCGTCAGGAATACATTAGGCCTGACCTTCCTGAATACGTCTCTGCTGATGAATACATTTGTGGAAAGTGGAGTCATGCGTGCACATGAATAGGCTTTATTTTCGACAGACACGTCCTAATTAGTCCTAGGGTCAGCTCTTCACAGCGTCGCTAATTCCTCAGATGTCACCAGGCCCGATGACGTCCTCCCACCATCCCTCGCACGGCCCAAACATTGAGTCATCGTTGCACACTCAGGGGAGAAGAAGCACAAACTGAAACTGCTGCTGCAAAAAAAAAGGTCTTTACTTTGTCTGTCCTTGAATGAATCAAGACAAACACAGACGAGCTGGTTAGATTTAATGTTCTTCTGCCTGGAATCTATTATTTCAGATGGAAGCTCACAGATTGCACCCCCCCCCCCCCCACCCTCCCCGCTTTCTTTGGTCAAAGAAGTCTCAAGGCGGATTTAGAAACTGCTCAGCCGACTCCTGACTGTCTTTTGAACCACATGAGAGGACTTTGTGCCTGGAGCATAGCTGGCGTGTTGAGGTTTCCACCAGAGATGGTCATGTTCAGACCTGAGACATTCTGATGCTTACACAGAAACTGACATGTCATGCAAATGACTTTAACCACATCAGGTGCAGCAGTCATCTTTGAACTGAGTGAATATTTGTCCGCGAGATCTTCTCCAGCAGCGACCATTCACCCCCCCCCAGACCATTCAACAATCTGTATGAGGCCACCAGATCCAAATTATTCTTTTTTGAAAGGATCAGTGAAATGAGAGCTTTGATTAAAATGTGGGGGAGGCATCCCAAAATACTTGCTTCTCATCGGACCCATCGTTTATCTGGAAGAAGAACTTAATGTCATCATCTGGCATTTTCCTTCAAACCCTCGGAATGAGGCCTGTTCTAGGGGGCCACCACCATCGCCATCGGTCCAACGTGACTTATTTGTGTTGTTGCTGAAAACTCAACATGTTTGCAGATTTTTTCAAGCGCTCCACAGAAACAGTGCTTGAACTCCAGGTATTCATTTTCTTGTCAGATATAGAACAAGGACAACTTAGTAGACGAAAAGAAGGGGAAAAAAAGAATGGAATAAGTAAATGTTAACAAGTAAGGCAGGGTCAGTATGGAGCTTGACATCAGTAGTCATCACCACACACACGGCCGTTAGTCTCCTTCACGTCTCAGCCTGCAGACGGTCCAGGCCTCCTGACTTGCACTGGAAACCTTTCTCTGTGTTCCGTTTCTCTACAGACATTCAACATTGTGTTCACACACAAGCTCTGAATTCAGTCTGTTCTCTGCCGCGGCGGAGACAGGCCTCGACTTCAATGCGACCCGTGCTGTTCTCTTGTCGCGACACGTTCAAACCCTGCCCGCCGCACTTCTGCAGTCTCAGGGACACCACCACAACCGCAGCGCAGGAGAGCTTTGTGTGTAAATATAGAGGTGTTGGATCATGGCAGAGTCAAGGTGGGCCTCTGGTGGGATGAGTCACACTGAGGTGGATTGGGACATTAGATGAAGCGAGGCACTGGCAGACGCTGTTGAGACTTTAGCTGGAGTGAAGGTTGAACAGTTCAGTCCAGGGCCCCCTCTGTACATCACTAGAGTCATTGCGTCGGATCTTGTCTCTGGGATTCATTCAGCGGATTGTCATGTAAATGTGCACAAATCCTCGTTCTGATGATAAATCTCAGATTTAGAAAAAAAAAAAAACAATGCACAGGAAGAATACGAGCAACATCAAATCAAAACTTGATCAGAAGACAGAAAACAGGTCATTATACAAACAAGGTGTGACACAAATGGCTCAAAGGGGAGAGTCAGTATGGCTGTTTCTGACTGACACAGAGAGGAGGACTGGAGGGATTATCGCTTGTGCAGATCTGTCCGTACCTCCTAGAGAAAATGCTTCTTTTGCCAGCTCCAATAAAGAGAAGTCACGTGTACAAATTGCCACGTCGATGGTATCGATTAATTGGAAAATTAAATTTGATTTCAGTTTTGAGGCGTTTTTTAATGGACCTTAATTTGCTTAATTGTTTTTCCCGATATGTTTTTTGTGTCTGAATGTGTATCTCTCTAAGTCTTTTGTGCTGTTCTATGCTTGGAAGGTAATTCACCAGCTCCTAATCGTCATTTTCCAGGTTGAATTCAGTCAGCGGCCGATGTCCAACAAGGCTGAGACTGCTCACTGTTGGTCGCCGTAACCAACCTGCCCGCTGTAATGGTGAATTCGTGAAAGGTCATCATTTTCTGCAGGATGCAGCTGCTTTGTGGTGAAAAACACCTTGTTAATTCCCCCACGATGTATTCTGCTGCTGGCAACTGTTCATTTCAAGGGAATATAACACTGCACGAATGCATTTCACGTGTGGAACATCAGGCCTTGGAATTTCAGGGAGCCAAAGTAAGCACTCCATAATATGAATAGAGAAACACAGATGTGTCTAATCCACAATAAAATCCCCACACTGTAGAACAGTGGTGTTAGAAGTGGCCTCAGTGATCAATCGTAAAAAAACAAAGAATGTTTAAGATCATCTAAATTGAATAATGCATGTGCAGATTGTACTTTTAAAATATTCTCAGATGGAGACCGTGCACTCTGGCAGTTAAGGTGTCGAGAGAGCACACAAAGACTCAGGATAAGGTTAAAAGGCTTTTTTATTTATTATTATTCAAATATCAAGCTGAAAGTCAGCAACAACTGTCACCCTGTCTCCTAAAAATACATTTTCTATTACTAAATTGTTCTCTCAGTTATGTTTTGATGGAAATGTATTTTTGCCGCCTGGATTTTTTCCTGTTGAGAAACTGCAGGTCATGCAGGGATTTAAGTCATGTCATCAAATTCAGTGGACTGATATTAACGGGCCTTTTTCACAGCAGACATTTTGACAGTGAGCCAGCATGAAGTATACCACGACCTCCAAATGGAAGTAGCCAATTCTTATTCGGCGCATCTTTGAAATTATTATTTACTCCTGCGCTGTGACATCTTCAAATGTGTAAAAAGATAAGAATCAGCAACTGGAGACATCTAGTGGACAGATGAGAAATGACAGGAAGTAGAAAGTCAATAAAAACATTAAAAACCAAGACAAATTTCCCACATGGAATACAAATAAGTTAAATAAGTTATGTCTGTGATCAGGTCAGTCTATCAGCGTGGTGTAGTACAAACAATATTAATCTTGTGATTATATGTCTTTTAACAAGTACATTATTGGAATTAAAAACACCACAGACTAATGTTTTAGTGTACATGAGGAGTGTTAAGATAAAAATAACCCAATGCCCTAGAAAGAAAAATAAGGATATAAAAGTTACTACTGTCCACTAATCATTAACAGTTTTTGAACTCTCTCACACTCAGGGGATCTCCGGCATTTGTTTTAGAATATGTTATTATATTATCTAAAAGACAAGAATCAGCAACTGGAGGCAACTAGTGGACAGGTGAGGTATGACAGAAAGTAGGAAGTCAATGAAAACATCATGTTTTTGTTTCAGCAAAGACATTTCTCAAGCTGCTTTCAGACATGAAAATGTCTGGAAAATTGGGTGGGGGCATTTTTTTCGGAGTTTAACGTTCACACATTATGAACGCAGCAGGATTATTGTGTGAGTCCGACGTGTTAACGCCAATGGAAAGAATTACGGAACATTCTGCTGCATCTGGGTAGAGCAGGAGACGGAACATGACAATAATTCTTCTGTGGAGAGCAGTGTTTTTGTTTATTATTAGTTTTTGGAGATTATCCTGCAGTATTCTCACATTTTCTGGACATTTTTCTAGGGGGCTGGCAGGAGAGGTTCCGGGGCAACATTTGAAGACACTTGTGTTCCCACATACAGCCCCTTTTGGAAAATTTCAAGGACATTTCGGGAGCTCAGTGCATGTCTGGACACAGCTTATGTTTCCCACAAGAACGAGCCGACCGACTTCAAAGAAGCGTACTGAAATTTGCACAGATAAGAATAAGCAGTTTGATGTCAGTCTTTTAACCCTTTACTGTGAAACTTAACCGACAAAGTTACACATCAATGTCATGTCTTACATTGAATGAACTGAAGTTGAAAGACTTTGTGACAGTGTGAATAAAAGATTCTTCAGCCCTGGCAAAGGTCTTGTACGCTCGTACTGATTGAGCGTTAATCGAGTTTCCGAAAAACATCCTGAGGTACATGTTTTCTGACCCCGTACTGTGTGGAGAACCTGGAGTCTTCGTGTCAAATAGACACTAATCACCTGAGCCCTGGCTTTGCCATGGACTCCCACTGAGCTAATCAAGTGTTGGCAAACTTCCACTCAGGGTGGCAGGAGGAGAGGTGGAAAGAGCCGACCTCCCGATCGTCTGGACCGGCGACGGATGATTGAGTGCGTCGTCTGCACCGGGCAGAACACTCCCAGTGTGGCGCTATAGGACACACAGCTATTTACCTCTTCCTCGGAAATTTACATGGAGCAGATCAACAAATCTGTAGGTCAGTCACGGGTGTTTAGGACAGAACCACGGAGCGGCAAGAGGTGGAGGAAGAAACGCCAAGGAGAGGTGATCGAGGAGCAGGAGACTGCTTTAACTACACCAACCACGTGTACAACCAGGATCCACTAACAGGTTGTATGTTGAACAGTGGAAATTTAAATGTGACACAATTTAATAATGATTGTTGTCAAATACAGAGTCGTGAATGGCTGCAGTGAAAAAAATGCATACATTTTCCTTTCACATAAACCAAAACACAATTAATTTCAGATGGAACTGTAAAACTAAAGTGCCTAAAAGATCAGAACAAACTAATGATTATATTTTGGAGAGTGAAGCTGTTTAAAAATGATAAATTCTAATGAAATGTTGGGTTGTCAGTCAGTCAGACTCTGAATTTGGTAGTTTGGCTGTTTCTTTCCTTCCCAAGTCGGAACAACGACACGGAAAGTCTGCAAAAATGTTGGTGCACAAGCTGTCGATTTCTTTGACGACTTACGCATTTGAACCAACCAACATATTTTTACAATAAGCTCTAAATAGTAGCTTTTAATGTGAACTTGTAATAGGTTACACTTCTGCCACCGGCAAACTGCTCCGCGCCTAACACCAAACTTTCAACCAAAACAGAAGTTTTTTATGATTAATGTGAACATGTTTTAAATCATTGACATCCATTGCTGCCTTTTTTTTTTCTTTTTCTATTATGCAAATATTGGAAAGAGGTGTCAAGATTTACAGCGCGCAAACTAGTTTTTTTCACAGCACATGAACACACCGAGACGCCACGACTCGGGAAATGATCCCTTCCGAGGAGCGCGCGCTTGAATTCACTATCACTTCAGTAGACTTTCGCTTCTTCTCCACAAGAAGAACAAATATGTTCATTTGTTAGAACACTAGTTCACACGTTTTCCCTTCTCTAATTGGTTGCAGATCCGTCAAATTGCTTGCAAAGGCCTGTTGATTTGCAACTGTGAATTATGCCCCTTGCAAATGGAAAAGTGACGTAGAGGTTGCAGGGAATTGGTCTTGCCATGCCACGCTAATCATATGCATGATTATCCGTGTGTCCTGGTGGCCCATCTGTCCCTAGTCCGCTGATCTGTGCCTCTCTGCTCCCTCGAGCTTGGCCGGGAAGTTCTGACACTTTTAAAAACGAATCTTTATGTATGGCTGCTGGCAGGAGCATCTGACTGCATTTACAATTCGAATGTATGCAGATGGAGCCTTCATTCCCTTACTGAGTCTCCCGGTGACTCTTGAATGACTGAACAGGACCTTTGGTAAACACAGGTAAGCGGGGACAGCACGAGCAAACATGGCAGGGTCTCTCTCTCGCAAACACACGTCAGCCTAGATTTAGAGTTTAGAGTTATTCCGGAGCGAGTGAATCAATCTAAGATGAGCTCGGACACAGCTCGTTGGGATTTCAAAAAGATGTTTAATATCAGACACCACACGGGGCTTCTTGCCATGCATCGGTATCAATCAACGCATATGCCTCTAGTCCCACACTGGTAGTGTTACTGGACTCAAAAGAGAGCAGCCGGATCAGAAATGGATCTAGGGGGCTGCCAGGCGGCATTGGGTGGGAATATTGCACAAAATAAAATTTAAAAAAGCTTAGAGATATGATTCGAGAAAACCCAGCGAGGCATTGGTTTAGTGAAGGTGTCATTAAACCAGTGTCAATCAATGTCATGCTATATAATGGAAACAAATGACAGAGGAGTGAGAGGAGGACACGCCGCCGAGCATAAGATATAATGAAAAGCATTCATTGTGGTATTTTATTCCATTCATTGCATGGATTCATAGCAAAACTTTAAAAAACTAGACTTCAGCACCTCAAGATTAAATGAGGATGCAGGATTACTTCCATGGCACAGAGTCAACATGGGGCCTTTGTGGTTACTGACAGACAGACAGAAAGAACACATTTTCACATGACAAATTTACATTTTTCCTAATCTTCTCTTGTTCCACTTTCGTTCAGGCAGATTTATCAGTTGGTCATCATAATGATTCAACCAGAGTGTGTAAATCCCGACAGCAACAGTCTGCCGAAGTGATTCACCTCAGACTGGTTTATGTGTTGGTCCTTTTGCCTCAATCCAAAACAGAAAAAAGGCTTTATAGTTAGCCATAAATTACTGGTGAACACAGACTGACAGGTCACTCAATCATTGGACAGTACCGGCGACCCGTCCGTCATCCTACATCATCGAAGCCACAGAAAATCAAACGCCAAAAAAAAAAAAAATTCATTCTGCTGACTGAGAGCCAGGTCACGCTGCACTGAAAAGGTTTTTTTTTTAATACATTTTCTGTGGCGGTCGCAAGGAGTTCACGAAGCACGCAGCGGAATATTCGGACGCGGCTCTCGATTTCTGCGCAGACTACAAACAGACTCAAAGGTCAGCCACAGAGACGGAAAGGAAACCATGCATCTTGAAGCCCCGGCATGAGACCGTGCGACGGGATGGCTGCAGAGACCCTCAGGCCAATCGGGCTCGCTCGGAAGAAAAAGAAAAACAGAAGACATTCGTAGTAGGGCTCCTCTGGTCCCCCGCCATTGTTTAGGCAGGAGTGTCGTCCGTCCGGCCTACATGCTCCAGAGTTGGTGTCAGGCTGGGCGTGAACACAACCATATCATATCTGCACAGCAGAAGGCTTTAGCTGTGTTCTACTTGGTAAGTTTGAACGTGCACTTGAAAGTGGAGTGCAGCACTCTCTCAGGATTCCTTTGTCGTGTTGTTTGTGTTTTTTCTTTTTTCTTCTCGGTAGAGATTGCACCTAGGTGAGTGTCTTGGAAAAATCACATGATGTGAATTGCAGACTGTCATCAGATCACCGCGCTGTGACGGGAAGAGACCTGTCTCTGCATTGGCAGCATAGATGTGGGTGCCAGTGGTGTCCCTTGGGCAAGGCACTGAAATGTGCAGCTGTTAAACAAATGGACTGTTTTCCTTTCTTTCTCTGTGGAACGGAGAGTTGGAAACGTGCTTTCTCAGCATGCTCCACCAATCGGGACGCAGTGGCTCCTGCATTTTGAAAGAAAACCTCCAGCGGCTGGCGGTGCAGTGTGATGCAGTGGCACCCTCCACTGGACAATGGGACAGTGCTTTCAGCAGCTACATTTAACGTTATGTTTCCTTCGAGAGAAAAATACAGAACTTCTGTTTTGTCTGACTTTAAATCATCGGAGGCAAAAAAATCTATTTATGAGTATGGTAATGAGTCGTCCCCCCCCCCCCCCCCCCCCCCCCTGACAAATCCCTTTGTGCCATGCAGAGACATCAGAGGAAGACAAAGGAGGAACGGGAGCAGCTTGGGGAGTGTCTCGTTTGTTGAGCGTTTGAACCAGAAGAGGATGCTGCTCTCTCACTCATGAAGAGACGAGAGTTGTGTTCCCCGGCTGGGGCTGATGGAGGAGCTCACTGTGTCTGAGCTCGGAAAGACTTTGTCTCACAATGATAGGACGAGCGGAAAGAAGGGAAAATCCATCACGGCAAACTGTTTGTGCTGTAGGTTTAACACTATTTCTTTTCTCTTTTTGCACATGAGCACCTTAGTGTTTCATCACATGTTCAGAGAAGAGACTGTGACTCCATCAATCTGTAAAGGGAATTGCAAAGGCAGTTTCATGCTGTTTCCATGTTTTGTCTTGACAATTCTCAATACTTTTTTTGCGAGAAGCTGTTAACTTTTTTCTTCTTCTTCTCTCTCTCTCTCTCTCTCTCTCTCTCTCTCTCTCTTTCTTTTTTCCTTTTTTCTTTTTCAGTCTGGTTGGGCTGGGCCCTAGAAGGGAGTGTGGGAGGCGTTTAGAAGCTTCACGTTTCTCACATTGTTGCCCAAGGACACTTTGAGGTGAAATGTTCGCATGATCCTCCGGACTAGGTTTAAACGTTGTAATGAGCAGGTGGAAGGATCCGCTGTTCAGATCGCTGTTGCTCTGGTGAGAGACTGGAGCCCAGACACCGGAGACTGAACTGAAACGGCTGGTCAACGGTGTGTACGTGTATTTGAAGCACATGCATTCAGAATTGCCCTGAATCACATCAAGAGCGACAAGTGCTTGTACTTTTCTGACGGGCAGAACAGAGGGGAGAGAAACAGCAGCTCTGTGCTCTGCACCTCTGGACGTTGTGCTGCATTTGTGGTCACTCTGTATGATTGAGTTGCATAATATATATAACTGTTCACACTCAAGCTTCACTTGAGCTGTGTACAAACTCGAGGGCTGGATCCTCCATGTCATCATTGAGAGGAACATTAAGGCAATATTTGTCAACTCATAAAGTTTGGAAATATCACGTGATATCATTTTTTTTTTTTTACCAGGCTTTGCTTTCAGGTAGATCAACCTGTGATCCAAACAAACACTGCCACGCGTCAGATATGAACCTATGACTTCCATTACTGTGTAAAAAGACTTGTAAGAATGTGACTTATATGCTATTTGCTGTACTTTTTCGCCAGTTGACCATCACTTGCCAAACATCCACCCTTGCCCCCTGCATTTTTTGTCTATTCTAAGAAACAATATTTGACTTTATGTGTCAATGAGAAGTGCTTGCATGAACACTTTCCTGCTTCAGAGGCCACAGGCCACGTACAGCCCCGGCTGCAGCCCAGCTATTGATCAGGAAGTGATTAGTCGACTTGATCACGCATTCTAGAAATGTAATAGCCTCTCCAGAAACATTTAGTGGAAACGCTGTACATGCATCATCATATGATCAAAATGATTATACAGCCGTTTCGATTAAGAAGAAAATCAATCAGTCTGAGACAGTGAAAAAGAGAAATGGTCCTCTGCACTACTTGGAAAATAAAATACATGGCAACTCATGATTAAATTTACTACGGAACTTTCCTTTGTAGTAAAGTCTTTTCATTGTCAAAAGGTCACAACATTAATGACAAATGCAGTGTAGTAATTGTAAAGTTCTGTTCTAAATCTGCAGCAGAAACGTCTTAAGAAAATGACCGAATTGAATGAAGTGGAAATTACTGAGAGCCCAGTCTTATCTTTTACCAATAATTTAGCAGGCAATTGGTGTTTGGCGGCTCTCAGGACCCGACAGTGTGTCTGTCTGAGAGTCTCGACAAAATGAGAGAGTGCCGCGTGGTGAACACGGCCCTTACGGGCCGAGATGCAGCAGCTGAACCATCACTGCGCCCTTTTGCATGCTGCTGCGTGGCCGACGAGCTGGCAGTTAGACTGCACCGAGCACAGGAAGCAAATCCACTGGACTGACCCTCCCTTCATCCCTGAGACAACCACATCACACAGCCGGCGTCAGAGCTCTGCCAAAGACGGAGCTGCCACAGAAAGAAAGAATGAAACGCAAAATGGCGAGCAAGCGGAGAGAGACGTTAAAGGAGAGGAGAGGTATCATCAGAGAGGGGGGGGGGGGGGGGGGGGGGGACTGGAGGAGATGGCAAAAAACAATTCAGAAAAAAGGGAGGAGACGAGAAAATGTTAAAAAAAAAAATCATAGTGAGAAATGTAGAGTGAGGGAATGAGGAAGAGACAGAGAGAGAGAGAGAGAGAGAGAGAGAGAGAGAAGAGAGACAGGGAGGGGAGGAAGAAGAGGAGAGACAACGTGGCAGGAGGTTTGGTGCGATGTAGACCTTGGACGGGGACGGTTGGACTCCGGGTTCATCTGAGGATGACTGCTGGTAGAAAGCTCGGAAACCATTCATAAGTGCGCTGCGACTAAACAATCATTAACTTTCAAAACCCCCTTTAACTGCTGTTTGCACTTCAGCTAATGGGGCTTTTTGCATCATGCAATCTAGTTTTCACTAACTATTTGGCGCCACACCCCACGGCCTCAGTATGATGAAGGTTTTTTTTCTTTTACGGATAAATTAAGCCATAAATGACGATATTACCCATGTAATAACAGCACTGCAGTGCAATGCATGAGTATTAAAGTGCGGTTGAGCCAAACTCAATGTTTTCCCCCGAGCTCACTCCTCTCGACTCTTCGTATTTCCTGCTCACAGACAGACTTTATCACAATGATCGGGCCGTCCGATTAAAACGGCACTTCCTGTTTACCTCCGGGAAAGAGCGATGGCGGTTTTGAACAAATCAGGTGCCTCAAAAAAGGTCACCGGACACGGAAGAAGAAGATGAAGATTGTTTGAGCTCTTGTTATCCTTGTGGCTCAAAGTTCCAAATAGAGTATTTTCTTTTTTATCCGTGTTGACAATACACGAACACACAAAAACAAAAAAACAGGAGTCACGGGGCCCTGGGCACCTGGGAGGTTATTGCAGATACAATTTCCACAATTTAAAAAAAGAATTTTCCGTGACCCCATGTGAAATTCTTTTGACCCCTGTGAAAATAAAACTATATTGTAGAGCAGACGACAGGTAATTGAGGGGTTTCACCTCTCCTCGGTCTTCCTTTCAATTTTACTCTTTACTGCTGTGGAAATGGGGGGATTCTCTCAACATGCAATCACAGGACACGTGCCTGTAAAGACAAGGTACGGCCGGCGCACGCACACACTTCAAGGAGCCAGACGTGAAATTTACAGGTGTGTGAGTGTGTGTGTGTGTGTGTGTGTGTGTGTGACTTTTTCCTCTTGTGTGCAATGAGATGTCATATGAATGACAACCTTATTTATTTAGTTACACACTGAATCTGTCGGACTATAGTTACCCCCTGTTGTGTATCTGCACAGAACAATGTCGAGTTCAAATCCTCCTTTGATTCTTCTTTCTACAAATTTATTTTCACCTCCTCCCTTATTGTACTGTTCTCCCGTTGGAGAGGCACTCACCATCCTGTTATTTCTCATAATCCATTGTGTAAATTTGTTCCCATGAATGTCTCAATGTCTTTTTATATTTTTTTTATTTTTCTAGTACTTTCATTCTTTCTGATTTATATCTAATAGCTTTTATGTGATGTCGTGTTTTTATTCTTGCTGTAATTTTTATTTGCACTTGCTGCTTTTGCGTGACGTCTTCTTTAACTTTTCATTCCTTATTTGTTTTACGTGGAGATCCTTCTTTATTATTTGTAAGCAGACACCAAGTGATTCCATTATTTCCATGTTACTAGGACAATTTCATCGCATATTCATCAAGAAATAGTTCATTCATTCATTTTGGGGAGAGCACCAGTTTCACTTGTCAATCTCTTCATTTCTACCGATATACAGTTACACAAGAGCACATTGTCGACCGGGCCATGGCATAAACTGTTGAACCTATGGGATTCCAGCCTTTGAAATGTCCTCCACCAATCGCAAGGAAGCGCCATCCAACTTGGAAAGTCCTAGGAAACACATAGAAACAAGGGAACGAGTGAGGAGGCAAGGAGTGTGTCCTGGAGTGGGGAAGGGTGGGAATGTGGCAGGGAGGCAGAGGGAGGAGAATGACCTCCCCCTCATATTGGAGGTGTGTTTACCACCCTTGGGGTGTCATCTAGTGGATCCACCCATGACAGCACCTGGGCAGGAAAGTCCTACCTCCCCCTCTGACCACCGGGGTAGGGGAGAAAGACGGAGAGTGGATCCTCCGCAAGGCACCAACCCTTTGGCTGCTGGAGATTCCACACGAGCCTCATTCCTTCCCTTTTGTCGGCTCCTCGTTTCACTGTTACCGACAAGCTCTGCAGGCTGAGACAATCCAGCAGTAGGAGCCTTAACACAGAGAGAGAGAGAGAGAGAGAGAGAGAGAGAGAAAGCGGGGAAGGGAAAAAAAAAGGCGTGGGGGGAGGGGAGAGGTTTTGGACCTCTTAAGATGTCTGTGGAAAATGAATCACGGGGGCCTGCACAGGGGGAGATCCAGAGGAGAAACACATCTGGTTGGAGAGAAAAATAGAAAAGAATAGGACCGGGCCAATCGCAGAAATGGTATTTTCTTGAAGACAAATTCAAAGGACTGTAGGGTTTTATTTGAAAAAGTGTCTTTGTGGTCGGACACAGCATCCAACGTTACATTTTTATCAGAATAAAGTGCAATGAGAATGAAAGGAAATAAAGCAAAGAAGAGAGGAGGCTATGAGAGAGCAGAATGCACAAAACCTACACCGTGGCAGTTGAAGGTTGAAGGAGACTGTGAGTTGTCATATTTGACTTTAATGCCATGTTATTCTAAGCCGGAGACATCCCTCCCTAAACACTGACTCTTCTCCACGATAGGCTGGCAGACTCAGGGAGACGCAACCCCCGTGCTACCGGCACTCGGTTCACTCGGGCCCCTGGGGCTTGTCATTACCTTTTCTTTTTTTCTTCTTCTTTTCTCTCTCTCTGTTCTCTTTTAGAAAATCGGTCTGAGCCACGAGCAGCAGAGGCTCTCTCAGGGGCCCAGCCCAGCCACGTCACCTACACAAGTCTGCTTGAAGGGAAATGATCACTGTGCATCGCATCATTAAGAAGAAATAGCAGCATATTAAAGGTGCAGAGGAGATAATATACAATCCCCTGTCTTAACCCATTGTGTCCCCTGAAGTGGTTAAACTTGTCTGACAGCTACATATGCACTGTGACGCCACTTTGTATTCGCTTCTTCCAGGTCTTCATTTAAGCTATGTTTGATGATTAAATATGCCAGATGTCTGGCGATTCATTTTGTACACTTTTCCCCAAGACTCCACGTGGAAGATCCGCAAAATCCAAAAGAGCCTCGTGTGAAGTTGAACGAGGCTCGTCCGCGCAGCGCGGGTTTGCACGGACCAGTACAGTCCACTGCTTTTTGATTAAGAGCTGAAACGGTGCAGGTTTGGGCTTTTTGAAAAGTTATAAAAGTCCTTTTAAAATATGCAGTGTGCAGGACAACACCTTGAACTATAATGGGAAACGGTGCTGCTTTTTTCACGTGTGATTGTTGCCCCAAAGGGAGGGGTCAACAGACGTGGAGAAGAGCAAAGACTGGAGGAAAAGAAGAAGAAGAAGAAGAAGAAGAGGGGGGGGGGGGGGGAGAATTCCAGACGTGTTGGAAGAAAACCAGATTTAGAGATCAGACTACATGCTGGAAAAAAGTCTATCTCTCACTCCTCTCATGTCTTTCTCAGCATTTGCGATTTAAAAAAAATCTCACCTTGCAACCTCGACAAAGTTCTGTAAAAGTGGACATTACCGGAAAGAGTATCTCACTTTGGTATTCCAACAGTCCGCTCCCACAGTTTGTGGCATCACAAAGAGACAATTCAAATATTCAAATTCAATTCAATTTTTATCAATCATGTCAATGTATTTGAAATGATATGATTATACTAACATCAGACAGTGTATAACAGTGTGTGCGCGTGCGTGCGTGCGTGCGTGTGTGTGTGTGTGTGTGTGTGTGTGTGTGTTTGTGTGTGTGTGTGCGCGTGTGTGTTGACTTTACAGACCCCAGGGAGCAGTCACAGGAAACACCCCTGATTCCTGCTCAGTGTGGACATCCTGTCTGACACAGGCTAAGAAAATACAGCAACATGGTCCCCAACACCAGCGGACATGCTCACCTGAGCACGTGTGTGTGTGTGTGTGTGTGTGTGTGTGTGTGTGTATTGATGTGTGTGTGTGTGTGTTTTTATACATTCAGGTGTGAGACCTGAAATGACTCAAGAGTCGTGGATGGTTTTACAACCTTTGTATGAACTCAAATCCAATTTTCACAGTTTAAAACCGACCTGTTGCCCAAAAGATATATTGTACGAGGCTGATGGATACCATTTGGTCTAAATTCCTCCGAACCGAATGATGAAGGCTTTGCCATCTGACATCATTTCATTTATTTTGTTCATTTATGCACGAAAAAACATGTGAGTCGACATGAGATATCTTCAGTTCTATATAGTTTAACAGTTCACATGCAAAAAGTAAGACGATCAAGGAATAGTACAAGCTTTTAGTTTGTTACAGTGAAGGTTTGAGGTAATATAACATTGAGATAAACAAAAAAACATTGTAACAGAATCATGGTAAATACTAGGGATGGGACGATACCACTTTTTCGTGTTTGTAAATAGGCATTTATTTGGTATGTTTACTATAATGTATCGGATCGGATATCCGATCCAGTCATTTTGGCCAATATTGCCCAGATACCGATATGGAATATCGGATCAGGACATTCCTAGTAAATACAGCATGTGCAATGCATGTATAGTGTCACTGAAGGCCCTGGTTGCCATGGACGAGACCTATTTTTTGATTATATTTTCAATCCGTCCATACATTTTTGAATGATCGTGCTAACAAACAGACGAAAAAAAGGAATCAATAACATAACCTCTCTGGCGGAATTAAAAAATCGAACCATCTTTGTATACACGTAGGCCTGGTGAGCCGCTGGCCTGTGTTCAAAATAACACCTTTCTCATTGTACCAGCCTTATTGAACATTTGGAATCTTGTAGTTGTCATTAGGAGGGTTTTACTGTGGAAGCCCTAATGCCTCCTAGACCAGACACGATGGGTTTACTTGACTTTTTCCCCTGAGCAGAAAATGGTTTATCAATTGAAGATGACAATCAAATATGTTCATGTTTTAGAAGAGAAAACATGGTTTTAGCTTTTTTGTGTGCGTTTGTCCCTAAGGGAGGGAAAAGGGGTCACATTTCACATAGCTAATAGCGTGTCCCAGCACATCTGTATCCTCTGCGTGGTCGGGACTGACACGACGCGCCGGTCTCCAACACTCACGCGTCAACCAACAACAGACAGAAGAATAAATGACTACTGGACAGATGCTGGGCAATTAGAAATGAAGGTGATTTACAAAGATAAAAGGAAAGTTTTGTTCAAAACCTTTTCAATCCCTTTAAGTTAGCAGCTCGTAAACCTACATTTCTTTATATTCCAAAAGTAGAATTGACTTCTCAGTCAGACTCTGAATAAATACAATACTTTAATTATTTCCATATCTAGCTCATAATATGATGCCGTTTTCTGAGGTACACCGTTTCAACTCCCTCAGCTTCACCGTCCTATACTCTGTCTTTTGATCTAATGGGATGACACCATGAATGAACCTTTTGATAAATACCAGTACTTTTATTTTGAAAACACAACTCTGTTGTACCCCTCCGACTTCCTGAAAAATATTAATCACACCTTTCATATCTAAGTTACTTAGCTGCAAACTAAGCAATTATGTGACGGGTGTGATGAAGTGAGCATGTTGGGGAGATGACAAGCGAATGTTTTCACGAATCCAGCGGACCCCCTTCTCAATGACGATACGTGAATCGGTCTTTTTTTTATTTTACAATGAGTAAAAAGGCGCACATGCTCTCTGGAGACTTGTTCCTTTGTATTGTTGACGTCGTGTTACATCTTATGACACGAGTCATCTTGTTTCGATGATTCACCGCACATTCAGTTGATCGTGTGACGTGCTATGTGAACCAAATAAACGTTCTCTTCCAAGTCTAGGTTTTGCAGAAAGGATGGCGAAGTTATATGAAGGCCCACGCAATAATGAGTTCATGTTTAATGCATTTGAAATGACATTTATCCGTAACACCATAACATTGTGTGTGATTTGGTGAAAAGAGAGACAGGTTGCAGCCAATTGACCATTTACAGCCATAACAAGGCGAGTTGAATGTCGAAATTTAAAAAAGACATAATTAAAAAAGGGGAACTCTCCCACCCTCTCTGTGTCTCACCAGCCAGGGCCTGTCCTCTTCAGCGTAACTGAGTTACTCGTCAAAACAGCCCAGCAGCTTTGAAACTAGCGTCTTTGTCATATTCATAAACGCAAGCTGACAATAGTGCTCTTACAAAAGACTGAAATGACAAAGGAAAAGAGCGAGAGAGATGAAGTTCTTCACCTGAGCAAAAAAAACCCTCACGCAATTGCTCGTATGTTCCTTTAACTTCTCTTTCTGCAATTTTTTTGCATGATGAAAACGGTTCATACTCTGGTTTTTTGCACATATTATGCACACGTTTCCCATTTCTCCTTTGTCCCAGGGAATTCTCCCTCTGCGTTATTCCTCTACTCTGCGTACACAGTATACTCTTTCATTTACCATTTCTGCAAGCTATAATTAAATTCTTTTTTTCTGACCCTTCATCTTTTCCTGTGCAGTTTTGCAGTTTGCTTTAGTGACCCAACCTTTATTCCTGCCCAAATCCTTTTTTATTATTATCTCATGCATTTTATGAACAAACAGTTAGTTCTATACAAAAATGAGGATCAAACCTAAAAAACACTGTTATGTCAAGACATTCATCTTGTACTGCTTTCACCCAAATCATATCAGATATTTCTGAGCCAGCCAGCTGTGTTTTTTTAATCT
Organism: Scophthalmus maximus; assembly: GCF_022379125.1. Taxonomy (NCBI): domain Eukaryota; kingdom Metazoa; phylum Chordata; class Actinopteri; order Pleuronectiformes; family Scophthalmidae; genus Scophthalmus; species Scophthalmus maximus. The sequence continues at coordinate 4,230,340 of NC_061536.1, read as the reverse complement.
GCCCTTCTGTGTGATAGAGTGAGAGTGTATACGTGCTTTAGGGAGTGCATTGTATCATGTATCTGAATGGACATTAAACACATAGAACCAAAAACTACTTCTCATTTTTCAGAACCTTGATTTAAGGAATCGAGAAATAAAAAAAACTGAATTGGAAAACTAGACATGTTCTTTCCCCTCTCCCCTCCTCCCTCCGCGTCCAGCAGTGGACACGTGGAAGACTTTTTTCGGTCATCACGAAGTCTTGAATTTGGCTGAGGAAAAAAAAAGAAAGACACAAAGCAGGACTGGAGAAAAGGAAAAGAAAGGTGTTTTTTTTTTCTTTCTTGCAAATTTCAGACTCCTCCCCAGCGTCATGACTGGCTCCAGGAGATCATCTGGTCAACGGACTGAACTCGGTGAAGAGGGGAAGCGTGGACACGCCCTGGAGCTGTGGTGTGTGTGTGTGTGTGTGTCGTGTTTATATTATATTTAAGAAAAGACAGAGGTGGAAGATTAAAGAAAAAGGGAAGAGGGAGACGACTCAAAGGGAATTTTAAAGTCAGAAGATTGAGACATAAAGACACACTTTGCTACGCACCAGTCGAATGTTTGACATGTAAAGCCCGACAAAAAGAACATGAAAGACGGTGGCAATCAATCTGCCTTGTGCACCAAACATGCTAAAAAGAAACGGTATGTGTTGTTATGTGCTCAACAGATGTGTTTTTTCATGGGCTTGTTTACTTTATCAGCATCGGGGAGTTTTTGTTAAGTTGAAATCTTGTGTCTGAAAACAGAAAAGAGGTAAAAGAGGAAGAGAAAAGTGTGCGTATGTGTGCCTGTGTGTGTGTGTGTGTGTGTGTGCGTGTGTGCGTGTGTGTGTGTGTGTGTGTGTGTGACAGAGAGAGAGAGAGAGAGAGAGTGGGACGTGCTCATACCTGTCCCACTGTCCCATGAAAAACCTGTGAAATTGACTGGGGGAGTCAGTACTAGAGTTGGGACCCCCACGGTGTTTCAACACGCGCTCTCATCCATTAGTCTTTACTGTCACAATAAAACCAGAGCTCGGCCGTCCGACCACACACGCCAGTCTCAGCGATATCTGTTCAATGCAAAGGTGCGGACCACGAACGCTGCAAAATAATCAGTGTGCAATTTCAACACATTGGCCTATTTAACCTGCAGTGAGAATCTGGGGCACAAGCTGTGCCGATGTGCCTCATGTAAGTCATGGCCACCTTGATAGTAGATCAATGTGACTCAATGGACACATTTCAAAACGCCACTCTTTGAAAAAATGATGGTGAGTTACGCTGAAAATGAGTTATTTCCCGTGCTAACGCCAAAGTAGATTTTGTTGTTTTCCTTTTCATTGTGTATCTCTTGAGAGAGATACTATACAAAATGACACCAGCTCTGGAGTGAGTCAACTGATTGTGAAAGTGACACTTCCTCCCTCAACATTATGATAGAACTGGCTTCAAAATACCAAAGCGCTGCACATTTTCGGGGCTTACAACGGCAACAAATTGAGCAAATTCTCACTCTTTTCAGTATTTACATGAATCAGAAATATTTTCTATATTAAAAAAATGGTAGAACATTGGGAAATACTACTTTGCTATCTTGCTGAGGGTTAGATGAGAAGACTGATAGCGCGCATGATAACCATGGGTCGGCTTTACACTTTTTCTTTTGCACAGATTAAAAAGAAAAGATGATGACACGTTAATTAGTGAGGTTTTTTTGGACAAAGCCAAGCTGGTCGCTTTCCCCGTGTTTCCGGCCTTTGTTCTTAGACAACTATAGCTTCGTATTCAGAATACAGCAAGAGCGTGACCAACTGTATTTCCCAGCTCTGTCTATCCTAAAATAAACAACAACCTCAGTTCCTCAGATCCATTAATCCATCTGAATGTTCTACTTTCTACGCTCGATATCTGAACGTATAACTATAAAGGGGTTTAACAGTGGGGGGGGGGGGGGGGGGGGGGGGGGGAGAAGGAGCAAAACTACAGATGAAGAGCAACAAGACAAGACACGGGGAAAAATGCTGAACTCTTCCCTCCGACTATCCTGAAACATCAAGAAGGGGGGAAACAGGTCCAGGAGCCTCCTCCTGTCTTTCGTTTCATCCGTCTGTTGTTTCTTGTCCTCACAAAGAGGAAAGCAAAAGGGAGCAAAGAGCAATCTTTGGGCCAGAGAAAGGAGAGATGGAATAGAGTAAGAGAAAACCTTAGCCAACGAGAAACAACTGCGGCAGAGGTGAGATTAAAAGAGAAGAAGAAGAAGCAAAGATGTAGCGGGAGGCGAGCGGAGGCCGAAGATTTTTTCCAGATGCAGAACTTTTCACAGTGGACGTCAGCCAACAGGCATGTACTCATGCTTCAGCTATGTCATGGGCTGCGTGCTCTACCCTTAAAAACCTCCTCCCCCTTCTGTACTCTCTCCCCTATCTTTCTCTCTACTTCTTCTTCTTTACTCAGCCTCTGAACTCTGTTACCCCCACCTCTTTCTCTCCCCTCCGTTGGCTCATGCTTGCAGCCCCCGACTCATTCAAATGGTACACAAACACAGGAGGAGGGACACATGTTGTGCGTGCATTGTCATTAAAAAAAAGTATTGGTCATGAATTTCTTCAATTTAAGCTGCAGGACTTTAACATCTACCTCATTTCATGAAAAACCCAGCTATACAGTCCATCTTCGACGAAGTGAGTTTGAACAGACGGTCGGAGTTTACTATGATGGTGATTTTCCATTGGACACATGAAATGAGAGCGAGACACACGCACACAGAGAGAAGGGGGGGGGGGGGGGGGGAGTGGGAGTGGCTAGACAAAAGAAACTGGAAAAAAAACCATCTGTAATTCTCAGATGGAATTTCTGGCATCATCGGCCAAACCTCCAAATGTAACCAGCAGAGGAGGTCAACACACACGCACGCACGCACGCACACACACACACACACACACACACACACACACACACACACACACACACACGCACACTCAAGTCTGGTGGATCTAGTGGCCGACACAGATCAACTCAAACCCCTCCTATAGTTAAATTGAGACGACTTCCCAAACCAAAACTGCTTGAGCTAAATCTGGAGTCGGTTGTATTTGATGTGCAGTGGAGGATTGGAGAAAGTCACTGCTGCTTCACAGTTAGAGATTAATCCTCATTCAGAGAGCCAAAGCTGAACTACGGCAACTTTGTGCCCTGTAAATCTTCCACGCCGTAAAAATCACAGTTTGCATCTCAACCCTAACTCCCAGACTCCAATGACACCTTGGTCACCAATTACGAAAAAAGGCAGCCGAGGATGTAATGGAGCCCTGAAAGGACAACGAGGGGTCCTCATCACAGAGCTCGTGATGATGTCACCGGGCCAGTCCAAACAGCCAAGCCGGTGGGGGGCGAGGACTTTGCTAATAAGTGTAATGTGGGAAAGGCAGCTCCCTGCCACTTTAAGACTCTTGTGCCCGCCACATGGCTCCATGGGGATGTGATGTGTTCCAGGTGTTGGTTGGAGGAGGTTTTTCACTGGGAACGTCCACACAGACGTGAATTCATTGTGTCACACACAGATACGCGCGTGTACATACACAAAAACAAACTCTCACCAGTGATCACGATTTCATCGTCTTGCATTTAGAGAAAATGTGCGCGAGTGTTGAGCAGGGTTTGCTGCTCTGGGGGGCCTGATGACCCCGATCACCAACCGTGACCAACTGCAGCTTCACAAGCCTCTGATGACTTACACACATGTTCACACACACACACACACACACACACACACACACACACACACACACGCAGGAACAAACACAGCTACATTTTAGGCTACAGTGTTTGTCACATTTAACATGGCCCCCCCGTCATGCTAAAGTTAAGATTTTCTTTATCTGCTTCACCAATGGCATTTTATTTTCTGCCTCTGCGAGCAAACAACATTGTTTTGTCCACAGTTATGCGGGGCAACATATTCCGGGGTCACACAGGAAACATGACGATTGTCAAGCAGAGCTACAAACTTCAGTGTCATAGTGTTCACATCAACTCTGGGCAATTTGTCGGACGTTATCCTTCTCTATGGGAATTCTGATGTTCCCAGTGTCTTTATTTCATCAACACAGAAACCGATAGCATATCTATTGTTAACATAGACGGAAAGTATGATTGTGTCTACTGATTATCATCTGTGTTCTTTACACCACAGTGCGTGAGCCTTCACGTACAGTAAAGGAGATAATGAAAGGCCGAACAGTTAATAGTGTACTTTGATATTTGTTGGTTTACCCGTCTTTACATTACAGTTCCAAAGACGCCACTGTGCTGTAACAGTCCTCACCTGCACAAACCACACTCTGCTCTGGGGACTGTAATAAACATACTTGGTCGGGCCACTAACTTCCAAACAAACTACCTGTGCTTACAGCCGCACAGCAGGAACTCACCTGGGGTTTTCCTGCAGCAAGCCACATTTTCACCAAGTACTGTACAGTGCACCACTTTAATAAATTAACTCTCACTAATTTGCAGTAATAAAGGGTTAATCACAGCAGATTTTGTTTAGTTCTTTTACTTAATAAGCAGAAAAAGCAGAATAACAAGACTTATATGTTAAATGTACATGAAAAATACAAATACTTGTCTAATGTGTAATTGTCTGTTTAAATGCAAATCACCTCAAGCAGCAATTCATTTTCTTCTAGCACTGTAATCTCAGGTCGTACAGCCTCAGTGTGAGTATTTCTGTCGGTAAAGCTACCGGGGCTTTTTAATACACCATACTTAAGTTGTGAGGGTTATTAGTGCAACATTTTTATTTAGTCACAGTAGGGAGGAGTTTTTATTTTTTTTAATGCTGCAGCCTCAGACTGGCCTCCTCATTTCTGAGGCATATTACTTCCAAATACAGTTGGACTAAATCTCAATGGAGTCCAGATAACCTTCCCTTTTTTCCAGTTTGAAACAAAGCAGTCGGGATCCATATCAAGTCCAAACAGCGGTGGTTCAAATCTGTATCGCGAAACATTATCACAGGACACAGAAAACTGTTCCATGCACTCGCTTGACTTTCTCCCCACCTTTTTTTTCCTTCTCCTGTAGGGCTCTGCTCAGTGTTTTCTCTGGACAGCACACCCTAACATTTGGACTGTGATCCAAAACCAAGGATCCAGAAGAGCTGTGCTACAAGCAGAGAAGAAAAGAGAGGAGACCGAACGACAGAGAGAAAGGAGGAGGAGGAGGAGGAGGAGGAGGAGGAGAAGTGATGATGTGGAGCTTGTGAAAGTAGGACATAGTGTGAGTGAGGTGGATTTTTAGAAAAGGAGAAAAAGAAAAAAGGGGATGAGTATGCCATTGTGTGTGTGTGTATCATGTCTGTGAATAATAGAGATAGTGTACTCTTTCTGAACGACCTCTTCCAATAATGCCTTTTACTGGATACCAGAGAGCAGACTACGTAATCATTAATTTGTTCATTAACTCTGCTGTGAACTGAAAAGCATCGCCTCAGTTCAATTGAACCTTATTTTAAGCAGTTCATCGTGAGGCATAGTGCTTGGCTAACAATGTTAAATTAAATCAGCGCAATTGAGAGTCTTTTAATTCAATCAAACTGCAATTAAGCTTTAAAGGCGGTGTTTTCTTTCATTCTACTTCATTATCTCCCTGCAGGCTTCTCCTCTGAATAACGTTTTGCTGGGTCTTGACTTTGGAAGATATACTTCCCCATCGTAAGCATTGTTTCCATCCCAACTCCTCCTTGCAGTTCAGTACGGGGGTCTCGTAGCCGTGGCTCCTCCCGCTGTGATCCAAGTGTGGTGTCCATTGAAGGTCTAAGGAAGCTCCCCGTATCCTTTTTTTTGCAAAGCTCCTGTCACTGCACTGGTGCAAAGTTCTCATTTCCCACAGCCAGGACAGTGATTTGGTTCCTCAACCTTCCAAGGCCACATCATCAGAGGCCATTGCCCAAAACCATAGAACTATGATGTACATGTAAGAGGACAAATCGCTACTTAACTATGGTTACCAAACTATAGCCTATTGATATATGAATGAAAATGAATTTTTGATGGAAATTTAGAACTATTTCAGGAGTCTATTCAAAAGTCTTCAACAGACCCTTGACCAGGAAGTATAGGCTATCACAGACACTGCTGATGCCATGATGGCTAAGGTTGTTGCAGAGGATCTCGTTTGTCATGGTGGGAAATGTCAGAGCTGAATTAAAAGCGTCGTTACAATAGTGTCGCTTCAACTTTTAAGTTAGGAACAGACACGAGACTATTCCTGTTTTTCTAGAAAATGTCTCTGGTTGGTTTTCCTGCTGCCGATAGGAGATGTCGTGGCTCAAGCTTTCCTCTGCAGTGGCCCTCCTCCCACTGGCTTAGCGGGTGGAAAAAATGACAGAGCAGCAGACTAAAAAGCAGGAGGTAACACTGCTCTCAGACAGTGATCGAATGGAGACAAAAAAAACAAAAACCTTAGAACTCGACTTACTTTTCCAGGATTTATTCAAAATGCATGGGCCACTGTTCATTTATTGAGTGCAACTTAAAGACATGTGTTAAAGACATTAGTGCAATGTGTAACACTAAGGTTTCGGTCATCTACAGAGTGTGTAGTCACAAACAAGAACATATGGAACTTGTTCAGCTGCGGAGATAGACGTAGATTGTGTCCCCTCCCCCGTGCCTCACACACACACACACACACACACACACACACACGCACACACTGATCTGACCCAAAGACATCAATTTCTAGAGTGTCGAGTTAGTTTGGACGTTCCAGCCGTGTTGTCATCACAGTCATCACACAAGACTGACGCTAAGTATCTCGTTATTTCATGTCGTCCATTTTATTAGACAAAATCAAAGTCTTTGTACCTGAACACTCGGGTCCTGAACATTCATATCTGGTTTACAGATCAAAAACATGCAAAGATGCATTGACGGATTGATCCAATGTCAGAAAGAGGAAACTAAGCTGAGAAATTAGAAAGCATCTTGTTGAAGTTGCCCTACATATGTCCCATACTATTCAAAGATAGGGACACATACAAATATATACAAAAGAGAAAGTGTCTCTATGCTTCATATATCGTCTGACCCCACTACTTGATTTTTACCTTTAGCCCGGCAGGTCAAACATCTCAAATCAGACAACAGGGTTTCAGCTGCTACTTTGGCTCTGTGTTTGTCCCCAGGCCATATTATTTTACCACGAGCCCAGGGAGGTGTAGAAGGCCCGATGGCCTTCGACAGGCATCCACCAGGTGTTTTATGTGGCAGGTGGACGTTTGATAGGTAGCAGGTGGCAGACAGCTCAAGCACTCACTTCAGGCCCGTAACACAGCAAGACAGGGCACAAATTCTGTGGTCCGGGTTGACTACAGCAACACACCCCTGCAGAGATAAGTTCATCCTTGTTAGAGAAGGACAATAAAGTGCTTTGTGTTGGTTTCAGTTCAGACATTTTAATCTTAACTCTACAATGTCATTAGAGTTTGCATACAGTGTTGGGCAGTAACTAATTACACAGTAAAATATTACTGTAGTATTATTATTTTTCCCAGTAATTTCTGAAATAGCCTTTGCCTTTTTAAAAATTTGTATAAGACCATAGAAAATGTATGGCATGTTACGTCGATAGTCTGCAACTTTAGAATTCCAGGAGAAACGTGACAGTGTGCATGCCCAAGTGGCGAACCAATGAACAACCTAATCCTCATCTTGTTGTTCAGTAGCATAGCATGCTCAACATGATACCTGCTCAACATGCTCAGCATGAGTATGTTGGAGTGACAGTTTATGCCAGCACAACACTAGATGTCCGAAAAGTTGTATGGATAAAGTCAGCCACTCAGCTCGCACGTAAAAATATACATCTCTGTGAGAAAGCTATGAGATGCAGCTGACAACTGGAAAAAGCCAGTAGTTGGACCCTGACACCAGCCAACCCCAGTCTGCCTTGGGCTGATGTTACGGTTCATCTTTCCAATTCAAATCTATGTCTTTGTATCCTCTTACCACATTTTCAAATGTTTAATGTCAGTCATGATTATGAAAAAAAACCTAACTGACGTTTGAACTGCGACACAAAATGAGCAAACACCTTTTCTCCGTCATCAGAAGCCTTGCCTAGCTTTGCAAGAACCAAATGTTTTGCAGACCGTTTTCTTCCTTCCCATCTGTGGAATCATTCAAGTGCGGAGGAGGTCTGAGGGAGTCGTCTTACTTCCTTGTTGTCACACTGACTGCAGCAGCCGTAAAGCCAGAGAGGCCGAGGGCTGGAGAAAACTCACAGGCAGGGTGAGCAAAGCTAAATGCACCAACCAACCAACCACCAACAAAACTACGAATGGTTCCACACCCATTTGAATATTGGCATAAATGTGAGATGCAGATTAAAGAAGAAGTTTATACGGCAGGAATGATCTGACCAGAGAGAACGAAAAGGGATGAAAAGAGGATGTTCATGTTGGGGTTCCCCTCAAATGCCTCCTCTGCTTTTTAAAGGACAAGGAAGGTTTGAAGTCAGGCATGAGGGGGCTGAGTTTTTGTTTTTTTGGCCTCAACTTCGACCTCATCTCCATAACTCTTGTTTGCCACCCGTCACTCTCACTGCAGGGACCCTGCAACCTTTTTGCATTAGTGTCTTGAGGAAGACAGAAACAGGGATGTTGAGACAAGAGAGATGGAAATAACTTAGCCGAAACATTATTTCCACCTATTCTACCACACAGTATCTACTGAGAGAAACATTCAGAGGCAGCTGAAGTCATGGAGGCGATATTTTTGTGGTATGTGGACCTGGGACTGAAAGGAAATAACACTTTCCATACTGGAAAAAAGAACTGTAGAGATTCCTCCCTCCCTGAAAGCTCCGCCAGTTGAAATTCATCATACCAAATTAAAACTGCAGGAACCAGTGCAATTTCAGGGAGGTGGGGCTACTGCAGGGAATAGATGGGAGGGACTCAAAATGTTGAGGTCTCAGATTTCTGTAAATATTAATGCCACTACTTGTAATATTCACTTCTTTTGCAGGGCTTAACCATTTTTCTGTGAATATGTCATTGGCTGCATACCAACCTTTACATTCTCAGTCTAGCTTCAGACTTCCAATGGATAAAAAAGGGGTTGTTTTATGGAGTACCTTCCATTCCCACATTATTCTATATTTTTAATTTTCAAAACTGCCCATTCTTCTCCACAAAGGGTGCACAAAGATGGAGCGCCCAGTCTCCCTTTGTCTCTGGTGTGTCATCCGGGTACATTTTCCCAGATGTGTAATGATATACGCCTGTGTTGAACTTGCCCCTAACCAGCCAGAGAGAGAGAGAAAGAGAGAGGGAGAGGGAGAGAGGGAAAGGGAGGGAGGGAGAGAGACTCCAGACAGCTGAACCCACTTAAATGTGTTCCTCATGTGTGTTGTAATATGGAAAGGATTTCAGCGCTCTCCCCTCCACTCACCATGACTGAGTTTAGCTTAACCCTTCAACAACCAGCACAAACCGACTTTACTAAACAGCATTAAGGCCGCTTGCTTTATGCAGCCTGAATGTCCTGTGTTGTCCATCAGATCTGTGCTCTTCAGCTTATTTCCTGTGGTAAACTCATGTTCAATGCACAGTACACTTTCAATCAAACATTTGCTAACGCAGATTCCATTTAAACACGAGCTGCCAATTGGACCGGCCTTCACTGAAAAAAACAGACCAAGGACAACGTCAGCAATGCTTCCTTTGTAACAAGGATCCATCCATCCATTATCTATACCGCTTTATCCTTTAAGGGTTGCTGTGTGCTTCACCGTGCCGTCTGGTGACAAGGAATGCATTTGATATACACAAAAAATATTGTTGGGGTTTTATGAGTTTACTGAAAAATTGTATGTGGCCATAATATATAGAACCTTGTGTCATACGCACATGTGTACCAATTTGGAATTACAGGTTTTCTAAGCAATGGTTCAACATTTTGGGGAAAGAAATAGGTTGCTTAATTTGCTGAGATTTTTGACGAGAGGGTCGATACCACTTTCATGCCTGATTGCTAAATAGTATGAAACTAGCGCCAAGGGGAAGTATAGCATAGCTTAGCATTGTTCAGCATGAAGACTGGAAAAAGGGGGAGAAACAGATAGCTGGGCTCTGTCCAATGGTATAACCACAAATAGTTGTTTTTACTCTTTTGATTTTGTGTGAATTAAAACAAGAAGTTATATCTTGTCGATCACTGAGTTTTAGAGGTGCTGGTATGTGGATTGGTGTCATCTTTGGACAGGCAAGTAACCAATGTGTGCCAGTGTAGTCAATTTAAAATATGTTCTGTGATGACCCCTTACCCTTTTTACTCTGTCATCCTGTTTGTCTGTCTGCATTTCAGGTATCTGGAGGGTGTGGCAGGGTTCATCTGGACCAACTGGTAACACATGGCGCATTTAACTATTTAATTGTTAAAATTATGCGTTGCCCAGTTTTTGCTATGGCCTTAAGAGCCACGTTGTGATCATTTTTTACATTCAAACTCTGAAATTCAATCCTCAAAATGAACTCACCATAATCAGTCATGTTGGATAAAGAGAAATGCCCAAACGGAGGGGCAGATGTTAAACAGTGAACACATTGACAACTGCATGCAAATGGAAATGATAATCATTTGAAACAGGAGATATTTTGGAAGAAATTGTCAAGGTTTTGAAAAATACATCTGATTACTTCACTTTGCTTTTTTCATTTATTATGAACAACACTAAGCCTGGCATATTACACTTAAAATAATATCTTTTATCTTAATCCAAGGGCAATATATTCAGTTTCCTCATTTTGAGAACAATCCCTCTGAATCCCTCCAATACCTGGACTGAACTCTGATCTTAAGTCAACCCTCCTTTGCATATTTACGCAGGCTTTCTAAAGAAAAGGCATTTAAAGAAAAAAAAATACATACATGGCTAGTCTCTTGCTCTACTCTCATGAGTTAGACTATTTTTTTTGCCTCTTTAAAACCACGGGGCAGCTCTATCTAGCAATTAACTGCCTGCCATGGACTCTGGTGACATTGTGTGGGGATATTTCTGTCACGTTTATTATGCGTTTGCTGACCAGACTGTGAGTCATGTGGACACACAGGCAAATCTAACCATGTGTTAGTCCCAGCCAAGGGAGGTTCCCTACTTTGACTTTCATCCTCTTTGCCTTCGACTTCTTTGTGATTCTCACGTTCTCTCTCGTCACTTTAGCTCTCTCATTGAAAGAAAGGCTTTTAGGGAGAATTGGTTTTACTTGAAATTCTTTCATATATCTGCAAGAAGCCTTATTCACTAGAGCCTCATTTTGAAGATAAAAATAAACTATTGTTTTTGACATTTATCAAGCGGAAGAACTATTCCCCTAGGACTCACCATCTCTGCCATACTTGCCCGTATTTGTTGACACATATAGTATTTAACCCACACTACCTAAGTCACAAACTGACATTAGACTAGCTCTTCAATAACCCCGCCCCCCCCAAAGTCTAAACGCTCAAGAAATTGGTTCCACTGGAAACAGTCTTGCATATGTGGTAACCTGAGGGAGAGAAGATAGAGGAGGAGGAAGAGACACAAAGAGGCGCGATGGTGATGGAGGCAGGGGGGGACACTGAAAGGACATGAGAAATGTGGGGTAGGAGGGAAAACAGGAACGAGTGAAAAATGGCCTTCCATATCACAGACACATCACAAACTTGGCCCGAGTGTTGTATAATTTGAAGCACTTAAACTAAATGGGTGCTCCTTAAAAAAGCCCGGCCTCTCTTTTACTAGTTCTTCCCCAGTTCCTTCCTTCCCGGGAGCTGCCCAGCCAGTCAGCTGTGTGAATAATACCGGTACCCTCAGCATGCTGATATATGCTCAGGCCTGTCGCAGCAACAGGGGAGCTGAATTCTTGATCTCAGCCTGCATTTTGGATCGCCTTAAAACCCTCGTGTCTGTGCCAGCAGCAGAACGGTGCTTCGGGGGATCAATTTGTGCAAAAGAAATAAACCAGCATGGTTTGAATTTTTTGTGAACTGCTGCAGTCAAGCTTTGTTCAAAGTTGAGTCCTCGATGCCTGGGTTTAAAGCAAAGCTTTGTTGATGAAATAATTGTCAAAACCCTTTGGCTTAACTTGAAAAACTAAATTCACTGCTATGACCTGACATGAATTGGTAGATCCAGTAGCCTATGGTGGTTAATGTTGGCAACAGCGGCCGCTGATCAATGAAAGTTATCTTCAGAGTTGACCCGCACTCATGAGCGCTTCAATGAAAACAGGAACAAGAAGTTGTCTATTTGCAAAACACTTAGTCACTATGGATTTAGATAAGAAGACTCTTGTCATGTCTCATGGCTGGACAGAAGGCTATATCACCTACAACTGGCTAGCTTAGCTTAGCACGATGCATATAGAAACAGAGGGAAACAGCTACCCTGGCTCCGTCCAAGGGCACGCAAGTAAAACTACAGTGTTTTGTTTTAAGCTGCAGTCTTTTGTACAGATGTAAAAAGTAAACTCTACTTTGTGAATTATTGTTTGATGGCGCTGCTAGTTGAGTTTCATTACTCCTGAACAGATTCATACTTGCTCTCTTCCTTCTACTAACCAACTTCCCAACGGGCCCAGTAGAAATCAGTTAAGGCAAAAAGATGTGAGAAAAGACTGTTGTGGTATTTGATGCCAAAATTGAAGAAAGATGCAGCAACTGCTATTTCTTACACAACAGCCCTACACTGCACGGCTTAAATTCTCATTATTAATGACAAGCATTTTTATCATAGACAAGCTGAGGTTCGTAGTTTCTAGTTTTTCCATCAGTATTCCAGTGTGGAAGGTTCATTTCAAAGGTTCAGAGCAGAGAGAGAGAGAGAGAGAGAGAAAAAACTGCCTGGAATATAGGCTGTAATTTGAAAACCTCAACCGCCCCTGCATGTCTGCAAGTGTGTGTATGTGTGTGTGTGTCTGTGTGTGTGTGTGTGTGTGTGTGTAGTTTAATTAGTGCCTCTCTGTATGTGTGAGTGTCACGGAGGGCAGAGTGTCTGAACTTTTTTATCCATCACCCTCTGCTTCCTTTAACCTTCAAACATATTTTTTGATCTTTTCTCATCTCTGTCTTCTCTCACTTTGCTTTAGCCGGTGAATGGATTATAGGTGTGTGTGTGTGTGTGTGTGTGTGTGTGTGTGTGTGCTCCTCCTCTTTAATCACTAACTCTCTCTTTCTCTTTCTCCATCACTAAACTTCCTCTACAAACAGCTGCCAGTGTCTTAGTGTGTGGGCTACTGTACATATAGTCCCCTTATTTTAATGTAGAAAGATATGTTTTACAATCCAGAAGAGGTGTCAATGCTCAGAGTCAGCGCCAGTTTGCTAGATGGCACCAACGTTAATATAACCCTGAATGGAACCGGTTCAAGAACCAGTTTCCTGTTGGTGGAAAAGGCCTATCTGCTCTGCTCCGTCCAGATCCTCATTGAGCAACACCTTCCTAGGTAGGAGACGTAACTAGATGTAACACTCGAAATATCAATGCAGTTCATACACACAGGTGACAAAATAAAGGAGAAGCCCTCAAGAAGAAAAAATATAATGTATGCAGATGAGGCGCATTTCCCTGAAATGGATGGCCAACCTTACCATCAGTTTAGATGTTTGTGCTGATGTCAAATTGTAAGTGTGATCTCCAGATATTCTCATGTGAAACTGTGAATCTTGCTTGTGCCACTTCAATATGAGTTTTGATTATAGGCATTGTTGTGAGATATGACTGAAATTTCAGATTATATAATAATATGGGGCACATTCATATTTCTTACGAGCAAAGAGCATTACCATCTGATCTTCTCTGTGATTTACAGCCACAATATGAATTGATACCATCAGATATACCCCTTTATTAAGTTATACATTTCCACCTCAGAATACAGCAGTCGATCACATCTTGTTTCCTCCTTGATTCTTTAGTCGCGGGCTGTTTCCTTACCAGCTGGCTGACGGGTGGACAGCCACCCCTGACATAAGAGGCTCAGCTCCACCCATAATCCTTAGCGCCTTCTTCTGCATCAGAATGGAAATCTGAGACTCAGTGACTGAGACCAGTGAGGAACCAACTTGGACAGCCAATCAGAGCGCAGCACATCTGGAGGAATCTGTCTGCAGTCGCAGCTGGCAACACTATGGGAGAGAGAAGACAAGAGGCGCACGTTTTTCGATTCAAAATGGCTGAAGGATTTAAAAGAAAGAATCTTTAGGTCAAGAGATGAATAAAAATATAATCTGGTCACATTTCACTTTGTCGCCATTCCTTCTGTCTCTGAAAACTTCTTGCATTTCCTGAATAAATATTTTTAAGGCAAGGATTTCACAAATTCCCCCCCAAAAAAGTTAATTGTGATATGTCTGAATGGTTTGAGAATTGTTGCTTGAATCCACCAACAGCCACACAGCAAGAAGCTGGAGCAGCAACAGTCACCACTGCTGACCTTCAGTCAAGAAGCAGATCTGCGTCTGCTCCCAGTGATTTAATGTTTTAACCCGCAGGACACTCTCACATTCTTGGGGAAAATAGATTTTGATTTACTTTGAGAGTTGAATTGGAGAAAAAAAATCACACTTTTTTTTTTTAGCTATAATACATGTTAAAATAAAAAACTACAAATCCTGTTTCTGAACTTCTGCAAAGTGCAACTTTTCCCTGGGATAACACCTGATATGACTGTTTCACGTGGAATGTGGTGGAATCAAGAGAAAAAAAAGTTTGATGATGTGGAGCTTTGCAGCCATCTTTGATTTCCTACGCCGCCTGTCTGGTCTCTGCAGCTACTTCAAGGCCCCGGCTCCTCAACAAACATGAGAATGTAGCTCTGCAGTGAGTGGGAGCTCTGCCATCTTTAAAACACATTTCATCTCACTCGCCCCTCCCACTCCTCTATTTTCTCTCTCTTCCTATCTCTTTAGTTTGACACAAGGAAGAGATGAGGTGAAGCTGTCGGGAGCGTCTTACAATGACTTTTTTTTCTTGGCATGTGGGGGGTAGCATATAGCAGGCCTGTTTGTAGGAGGAAAGTAAGAACTGTGCAGTTATTTGAGATATGATCAGTTATCTGTAAGAGAGCCGAGCCTGGATGCGACCTCCAATAATATCTCTCCACTCATTCTGAGTTTCTGAATTAGAGCTAATAAATGCACATTTGATACTAGAATAAAAATACACAATCTTTTATGATCATAGTTATCTGCAGCAATATGTAGTTATTACAGTATAAAAGCCCAGCAATGTGTCCGTCCAAGCTCATCAGAGTAGGTGATGATTATCCATTCCAACTGTAACACTTTGCTTGGTCACAGCAATCATCTAGTGTTTATTAAGTGCGTTCTCCTTCATGGTGTCAGAGTATCAGGTACATCTTGGTGATTTAAGTTGCAATGAGGAATCATCATATGTTCCCTTTTTATTTTGTGTAGAGAAAAGATGCTGTAATTCTCCATTCCAGAAACACAGAAAAGGATGGGAGGGATGCAATAATCGATACAATAATTTCAATGTTAAATGATTTACCCTCATATGCAAAGACACCAGACCTCTTAAACGTCATAAAAGGCTCAAATCCCTTTAAATTTGTCATTGATCGGAAGATGTTCTGAGTTAATTTATCATCCACGTGTTTTAAACATGGAACGCTTCACGGCAAAATCAAAATACTTATAGGATTATGTTAACGTCGTATGCTCTACTCTCTGGGTCTGGGTGTGCAGTACGAGGCAGCACGAGGGCCACGCTGAGAGTTGTTGGAGTGGTAGTAGAGCAGATGACATGTCTGATCATGCGGGCAGGTAAGAGCTGCTCGGGGAAGGAGAGAGGGGTAGAGGAGTTGAGACTAAATCCCTCCTTATCACCTGTCTTTTGTCAGTGTGAGTCTCCAGCTGTATGTGTGTGTGTGTGTGTGTGTGTGTGTTGTATGTGAACCACTGCATTCCACTGACAGGCTCATGCAGAGTAAATAAATCAGTGCTTTTGGTTTGTTCAATATCCATACATTTTTAAAAAGAAGCAAAAATGCTGTTGAACTGTCACAGAAGGATCTGATGCAGGGACCGAATAATGCTTTTATTTTAACACATGGTTGAAATGCTTGGTGCATATGTTTTCCACTTGTGTGGAGAAAAAAAAAATGAAATATGTCACTAAATCTATTTGGCAGTTTGAAGAATATTGTAGCCACGCAGCACCACTCCATACAGCAAAGTTGTCACTAAAATGCTCCCAAATCGATGAAAATTAAGGTTGAGGCGTCACATTTTTTTCAACAAATCCGCGCGTTAAAACGACACACTATGGATCCATTCCAATTGAACGCCAACAGGGCAGCAACGATTAACTAGAAAATACTAAAATCTCTCTTTAAGTATTCATATAAAATCCAACGCAAGAGAGAGGACCCAGGCTCTCCCGGTGCCAACCGATGCCCATCGACGCGGCACAAAAACGGGCACATTTTACGCGCGAGCCCCAACTGCGCGCAGTGTTGAACACTCGGCGCCTGAATCTCAGTACTGACTCTCCGGACTCGCCTCAGCCCGTAAAAGAGGCGGAGGGGGGGTGGGGGGGGGAACGTAAGCCCTTCTTCTGCCTTTTAAACCTCGACGCTGTCCACGTCCTCAAAAAGAATGGATCTAATTAAAACGTTGCACTCGTCATCATCGCCAAAGCTTTGCCAAACGGTTTCTGGTGGAGAGGAGGCTGGGAGATGCAGGACCACATGACTGCCTGCGAGCAGCAGAGGGATGGGAGTCAGATTGGGTTTCTCCTCTCTGATTGGCCGGTGGGCTGACTTTTGACACGCAGACCAGGGACCCTCCTGCCGTATATATAGGCCTGTTAGAACTTTATTATTCTAGCATCACGGCAGCAGGTTCTTGCTAAGTTTGGAGTTACTCGTGTCATCACAACTGTATGCCTGCTTGAAGGTGGTGTAAAAACAGGGGCACAGCAGCACAAGGAGTCTGCATGTCTGCATAGACATGCTCAGCTTTGTGGATACCCGGATTCTGTTGCTGCTTGCAGTAACTTCATACCTAGCATCATGTCAATGTAAGTTTGAATATCTGCTCTTTTTTTTCTCTGTGATGGATATTTTTTTACGTGTCCCACTGCTTGAGGATCTTGCGCTTGACTTTTGTTGGGAACTTACATCAAGGTGAACCCGAAGACTGCTCAAAGCACTGCCGAATTAAACTCAACGGATTGAGGGCTCAAGCAGAGGATTCTTCGCTTTTCTTTTTCTTTTTGGGCCAAGGATACAATTATTATCATTTGATCAGGGTGGTTTTTTTTCCCGAGAGGGAGAAGTCGCACTCCTGAAAAAAAAGTTGTGTTGCTTTGAAAGAGACGTAGAAGTAGTCTTTTCGGAGCTTTTAATGCATGCGGTGTTATGAAAATAGGTCTTAATGTGGATTTTCTTTGAGACATATGATGGAAAAAGTTTGTGGGGCGTTGTACACATTGTTCCATCCAGACGTCCAGGGAATGACGCCTTATTATAGGAAATTACAATGTCTCCCCCTGGTGATCATGGATGCAAACATCTACTTGGCACCAGTTACATTTATTTCTCCTCCGTGAAGAGACAAGTCTTTATCAAAGCTTGAATAGAAATTGCTTAAATATATTAGAACATATTTCAGTATTTTTTTTAAATATATTTTTTGAGCTAAATAGTCTCTGACTTTCTTTGAAGTTAATGCTTTTATATTGTAGCACCGTTTGAATCACCTAAACATTTAAAGAGAAGTGCACAAGATGCACAATTGCAGTTGAAGCTTCTTTTCGCTTCTCTTTTCATATATGCAGCAAATCAAACGGGGAACTCAATAGCCTCACATCACTTTGAGCGTCCAACTGCGCCACCCTGTGGTCCAGATTGGCCACGACAAGTTCGAGGTCATAGGGAGGTCCCAGCGGTGTCAAGTCCAGCCATGACCAGCCGATCCGGATTCAGGGAGGGTGGTTGATTTTGCACCTGCAACGCGTTGCAGATGTGAAATACAACCGTCAGCCATGAACGAATCACCAGTCAACGGCAGAATCGAAATTAAAGCAATTTAACAATTCTGAAAACAACAAGCAGCCTTTCTAATTGAAAGTCAAAAGATCTGCAAGGGCCCTGGCCCCTTCTTATGCGCCTTTAATAGAATTGCACCAGGCAGCAGACGTTGCACTGTCTCCATCACAGACGCTGTCGCTGTCGTCTCGTTTGCCGAAGTCTGCCAACTACTCCTGTCCCTGGGGTATAACACTACCTGTTCAGGCCTGTTGGCAGCCGGGGCCTTAATATGTGGAATGCTATTGATCACTGAGATTCACTTAGACACTTCGTTTAGACAGTTCCACAAACTGATGGCCCTCAGTTACACATTTTTCAGACGCGGGCTTCGAAAACGTTTAACAGCAGACAGGCAGTCGAAAAAAATCCGGTGGGGAATGCGGGGGAGCTTATTGTTTAAGACATCTCAGACACATTTGTTCTGCGTTCTCAAATACAGGTGACATTTGTAGTTATGTTCTGACACACTGACGCTTTTGTGCCCCAGTTGATGCCGAGGCCCTGAGACCACGAAAAAAATGGTTTCTATTGTATTGCAAAATGAAGTTACTCCTCATCCTGTGTAAACACTTTTATAGACCTTTTTTTTTCCTATCAGGCACAAGAACAAACAGTGCTTCCGACTGAGCTGTAGCGGGATGTTAACTCATTGAAGAAGTATACAGATGAATAGAAATGACATTGCTTCTTTTACAAATGACTGTTTTGTTCAAACAAATGCTTGTCGTGTTCTAACGGATTGTTCCCTCTTCTCTCCCCAACCTCCTCATCTCCCTCTTTCTCCTCGTCATCTCCCCAACGCCACAGATGCGGTTAGTACACACACACATGCAACACATCTCAAAGATTTAGCTTTACCTTGTCCTCTTTGCCGTTTGCCCCCTGTGAACGCTGAGAAATGTGCCATGAAAAGAGAGACCTCTCGGTCGTTCCATTCTCGATCCATTTGAGCAATCTCAGCGACGGCAGAGCACTTCATCTCTGCCGCTGAACCAAAGTTGTTTCTTGCAATTTTCTCCCCTTCCTGTCCACGAATAGGTGAGGGTCCAATTGGCTAAAGCGTGTGTCAATGAAAGCTAAAACCGCCGTGCTCAGGCACCCATGGGGCCTGGCTGGTACAAAGGATCCTTTCTGAGGACAGCAGAGAGGGGGCAAGGGGAGGTTTGCTCCTGACAGCTGGCTTTGGGTCACTTTTGGAGTTTTCCTCAGCTTCTTGATAGGGATTTCATTTAGGAAGAGGAAGCTGATCTCTAACAAGCCAAAAAAAGTTTGACATTTATTGAATTATTAATGAGTGTAGGAATTAGGCCCCTCTGATGAAAAGCCTGGTGATGGTTTATTTAAATGATTCGGCCCGTAATTGAGATTGCCTAAAATTAAACAGCTCTCAGCTTGATGTTTGCAGCTCAGGCAGCAGACTTTTATTTATTTAAAGGTGCAGTGCGCACTGTGAGGTTCTGGTAACTTGTATCGTTCCATGGACTAACATGCTCTTACTGCTAAGAGATTGTTGAGTCTGGTTTGGGATGTTTTATCCTGCTGCTCCATAAAGCATCTCATTGACATCATTGACAGCACATGCACATGGCTGTGCCGTATTATCCTTTTAATTCCTGTATCTGCTAGAGTATCTTTCAGGCTATATATTCTTGTGATATCATATTGCATGCTGAGCTCTCATGTAATAATGGCCACTACAATGTCACGCTTATGCAAAAGAGCAGTTTAATGTGCGACATTGCCCAAATGACCTGAGAAACCCTGAAAAGACTGAATAAATAAATCATACATTTATTTATCTTCTTTTGTATTCATATGTCATGTGGCACCTATAAAGTGTGGCATATCAAACACATTAAACATGGTTAAAATGGTTCTTACAGATTGGAAAATGTCAGAGCACATCTCTATGACATCTAGTCTAATCCCTGAAATGTGTTTTGACTTGCTTGTCCTTCCTCTGTAAGGTCAAGATTGTTTACGTACGCATTTTGTTGACGTTTACATATACCAGCTCATTAGAATACATTTCAAATCTGGGTTCTGATTTAGTTTTTTAGTGATATTTGCTTTAGTTCAAAGGACGCTGGCCTGCTTTGCTAAAAGAATAGTTTGGAGTTGACGTGGTGTTAAGCTGAGCCATCTGCTCTGTGTTGTGGTCTGACTGAGTGATTTCTCTGCTGCAGGGTCCCAGAGGAGACAAAGGGCCTCGAGGTGACAGGGTAAGTTCAACTGAAACTCTGCTGCCTTTGATCAACGAAACAATTTCACATATGCCAGTTGATTATTTTATTCAGTGTTTTCATGAAGCATCTTTGGCTCGATTTTTGCTAACGTCACTTGACCCTTCAACCTTAGTAGGCCACGCCCCTTTGTTTACATAACCCACAGCCTTAGTGCAGATGAGAATAACAGCCGAACCCTTATTACAGATGATGTTCAGCATAACTCTTACCTTTTATTTAACTGTGTTTCAAAAGTTTGAAAAAAGAATTTAACAGTATTACTTTTCTCCACTGTTTCAAAAATTAAGTTTATGGTCAACATTATTTACAATAGCACAACTTGTTACAACAGTTGTTCAGCTTCATTGATTTTGTACATCTATAATCTATTTATTCATAAAATAGATTTTCGAGAATTCACATAGTTCATGCTATGGCAGCATCCCCAGCCACCAGGAGCTGTTCATTCCATAACAGCGTTTTGCTTACCATATCATCTGTGTTTTACAGGGTCCTAAGGGCCCAGATGGAAGAGATGGCAAACCTGGACTCCCCGGCCCCGCTGGCCCCCCTGGTCCCCCTGGACTCGGAGGAGTAAGTCCACTGTTTACACTTGTAAAATAATAGGCCATGACTGTTTTTAAAGCAAACGTGATCTGAAATGTGTCTGTTTGACGTATAAATCTGACCCACATTGGAAAAAGAGAGAAGGCTGCAGGCGGTGACAGCACTTGACTAGTAATGTTCATATTTCCCCATTGTGCTGTGTCACCCTGACAAATTTGATCAACCTCTGTTGACCCCACTGCCTCATTAGTGGTCCTGTAACCCCATGACCTTTGGCCCTTTGTCCTTTACCATGTGACACATGGATTCTAGATAACTAGGTTACTACTGTTACTATTTAAAAATGTTTGATACCCAATTGCAATTTATGGGAGTTCACTTTTTTACCAAACTAAAATTTACTATGATAATTTTGTTTGTTTCAAAAAGATGATGATGATTTATTTGAATTGGGTGAATTCTCTGCTTGTCTAACAGCCTTGTTATTCTATAATAATAGAGGTTTATTATGTACAAATGTATTAATCCTTATTTTTTTTATTCAACAGAACTTTGCTGCTCAGTACGATGGTTCAAAAGCCCCTGATGCCGGCCCTGGACCCATGGTGAGGACCCCTCTACTCCTCCCACCCCACAACACACATTTACAGCTATTTTGAATATTGATTACAGTCCTGGTACAGTTTTCATTAATGTATATGACAACAATGCCTTAGTCTGGTGATTGATTATTAACTTATTTCTCCTTTTCAGGGTATAATGGGAGCTAGAGGCCCACCCGGACCTCCGGGATCCCCGGTAAGTACAAACGCCGACTGCAAATTTAACCCTATTTAATGATCTGATCACATATGATCGATTACTCACACACATTACCTCAAGAGGCAATCCGCAGTTGCACTTGTTACGCTGCCTCCATCATGGCTGATTTCTGCGCTTCCTCTCGTTCAACAGGGACCTCAGGGACACACAGGACATGCTGGTGAGCCCGGAGAGCCCGGTCAGACTGTAAGATCATCCTCCAAAATATTCACAATTCTTCATTTCATTACTTAAATAGAAGGGGAAGGATGTCATGTCACTTTCCCTATCAGATGCCATTGTGATAGTTGAACTTATTTGTCATCTATGAGATTTTAACTCTCTCGATTTTATTTCCCAGGGCCCCGTTGGTGCTCGTGGCCCCCCTGGACCCCCTGGCAAATCTGGAGAGGACGTACGTACATGTTTGATTTTCTACAAGTACCTTTCAAGGGCTTCTGTTGTTTTTTTTTATGCTCTCATGGTATTATTTTTGAGCTGTTGCTATAGGTTCTTGTTGAAAAGTCTAATGGTGAAAAAACTATTTTGTTGACTCACAGGGTAACAATGGCAGACCTGGCAAGCCCGGTGACAGAGGTACCCCCGGCCCTCAGGTAAGAGACCTTCGCCAAAACATGGAGAATGACACACAGAAAGACACAAACAGACATTAGTATCGTAGATATGGACTATCTCTCAGTGATATTCTCTTTGCTTTGAATTGCAGGGTGCTCGTGGATTCCCCGGAACCCCTGGACTTCCAGGAATGAAGGGACACAGAGTGAGTGTTGATCTTCTCCTGTGCTTGACCTGAACTTTACCTGCTCGGTCCTGCCCCCCGGAGTCCAATCAGCTTAAAGAAATCAGTTCCAAAGCATAAAAAAACTGGAAATAATATACTTAAATACACAACTGTCTTGCATCCAAACTGGACTCAAAGGTTGTGCATCACTGGGAGAGATGAAGACTGCTAATGAAGATTTTGAATGAGGACTCCTCATGTAAAATGAGAATAAAAATTGTGAGCATGACTGCCACATCTCTGAAGTCATTTCATGGGGGCTTCCATGTAGAGTGCCAGATGTGGAACCCCTGAGAAGTGACTTCTCACAAGAGGCTTTGGCTATCTCCTCTCCCATGTGAATTATTAATTAGGCAATCAAACAATCATATTCCTTGTTTATCCTCAAACCAGTTCTCTCCTCGCCTCAGTTTCTTCCTATTAGCCGTTTTTCTCTCTTCATCTCTGCACTTATACATCACAATTTTTATTATGCTGTCCTTTATGTGATAACTTAAAGACCTAACCTCTATAAGCATCTTAAAACATCACTCTCTCTCTGTGTTTCAGGGTTACACTGGTCTGGATGGACGCAAGGGAGAGCCTGGTGCCGCTGGCGCCAAGGTAAGAATGAAACCTTCCTCATGACCGGAACAAAATACACCTGCTCAGTTCTTTGTTTCATGAAGGAACCAAGTTTCCCTTTGTCCTGTGCACATGTTGATACCAGCATCGTGCTGAGATTTCATGGGTATGCCCTGGTATTTCATTCCACAGTTTGCTCTTGAAGAGTAAATTTAGTAGTTTCTACGAAGAGACACGGATTTACAAATATTGCAAATGTAAACTGGAAAAATAAAACACACATACACACACAAATACTGCATATACGTTTTTAGCAGACTTGATAAACTCAATTTCTCTCTTCATAACTCACTTCCGGAGACACTTCTCTGATCCACCTTCTCCTGCTTCTCCCATAGGGTGAGCCTGGTGCCCATGGAGCTTCTGGAAGCCCTGGACTGGCTGTAAGTTTTTGTTCAAGATTCACCATATATGAGCAAGATTCTGTCCGTCTTGGTTAGATTCTTCTTTTGGCCAATGTCCCATAATTCAAATTTAATAAATAAACCTGCACTAATATGCTTTTTTAGACCAAAATGTATAATCTCCCACCTGTATTATAACCTTTTTCTCATCACTTGTGTGTTGTTTTTTGGTGTATCCTCCCTTTAGGGATCTCGTGGTATGAATGGTGAGAGAGGTCGTGCTGGCCCTGCTGGCCCTGCTGGTGCTCGTGGTGCTGATGGCAATGTTGGCCCCGCCGGCCCTGCTGTGAGTACTGACACTCAAATCCCCTTTGTAAAATGAATCCTCTTTTCGATTATTGAACTTATCACGGTTACTATCTCAATGCACAAATTATACCACATAGTATTATACCTTATACATTTGAATACCCAGGAGCAGGTGAAGGACCAGTAATGCCATTATTGCCTTTACAATTTCATTGCACCCATGTTAGACAAACAGCCTTTCTTAATGTTTGACCTTGATGTGAACCTTAACCTGTCTGGCATAAATTCTGATGTTGTGTCCTCTGTTCCTCTACTCAGGGTCCCGTTGGTGCTGCTGGTCCCCCAGGTTTCCCCGGTGGCCCCGGCCCCAAGGTGGGTGTCACTTCCTGCCTCCCAGAGAGGTTCTTGATTGTGGTCACAAAAGTAGACAAATCTCATTAACATGCAGTGGAACCACTTTGGA
This sequence comes from Scophthalmus maximus, assembly GCF_022379125.1. Taxonomy (NCBI): domain Eukaryota; kingdom Metazoa; phylum Chordata; class Actinopteri; order Pleuronectiformes; family Scophthalmidae; genus Scophthalmus; species Scophthalmus maximus. The sequence continues at coordinate 4,206,085 of NC_061536.1, read as the reverse complement.
GTCACGCACTATTACACACAATATCTTCTTACACTGTATCCCCAAGGGAATTATTCAAATATGAATCAGCTTCAGTAACTCTGGAATGTTAATTTTGATATCAAAAAGTTGAAACACAGTACTCATATCTTAGATAATATATTATCATCTACACAACTATATACATTGTTTTACTTACCCATGCTGATTTTACCACAGTATAATTATCCATTGGGTATAAATGATACAGTGTGTGACTATGAATGTGTCTCAACTTTGACAGGGAGAGGTTGGAGGTGCTGGATCTACTGGCCCAGCTGGACCTCAGGGATCTAGAGGAGAGCCCGGTCCCAATGGTGCTGGCGGCCCCGTTGGTCCCGCTGTAAGTAAACAAAGATTTTGTTGCCCAAACTTCCCAGACACCTCACTGTCTTCCGGTGAAAGAGTTTGATTTTGTGTGCCTGAATGGTTAAAAGATAGTTGGGTTGTTCTAGCCAAGATCAATCAGTATCAAAATTCTGGTGTCTTTCTATGCATCAGTATTATTATTATTATTATTCATACTATGATATTAGTATTTATCATGTCACAAATGGTTTGCCTATCCTTGAAAGCAGAATCATTACCACTGAGATCCATTATGACCTCTTTCTCATAACGTAGTATTATGGAGTTTCATAATTATCTTTCTTTTTGTTAATGAAATTATTCTTCATATTTATTTGTTTTGATAAGTTTCCATAATTTCTTGTTCTCTTTTCCTAGGGTAACCCTGGTGCTAATGGCCTGAACGGAGCCAAGGGAGCTGCTGTAAGTATTCAAGTTGTACCAGAGGTGCAAAGGTCATAAGGTTATCGAGGGTCACACAGATTTTATAACTATCAGGCCTCGATCACTATGCACATACTACACATAAATAATGAAACATGGATACTATTTTTTAAATAATTTTTACTAGAATATAGTCTCCATTATTACAAGTGAATGACAATAAAGGCTACATATTTCAAAACAAATAAATGTGATGTTTGAATTTATGCTCCTATGTGATGCTTACCTCTCTGTCATTGCTGTCATTTAGGGCGCAGCTGGTGTTTCTGGAGCTCCTGGCTTCCCTGGACCAAGAGGAGGACCTGGACCCCAGGGTCCTCAGGGTGCTTCTGGACCCAGAGGCCTCGCTGTAAGTCAACATGCAATAAAAGTCAAATAAAAAAAAACACTTCATCATTAATCAAACACATGTGACAGTTATTTTTATTTATTCCATATGTTTTTGTCTGCAGGGAGATCCTGGTACTCAGGGTGTTAAGGGAGACTCTGGTCCCAAAGGAGAGCCTGTAAGTTCATGTCCTGTTCATGTTTGTGAATTTCACCAAAACGGAATAGGAATACATCCATGTACACTGTCCATGACTGCATCTTCTCTGTTGCCGTCTTCAGGGTAACTCTGGACCTCAGGGAGCCCCCGGATCTCAGGGTGAGGAGGGCAAGAGAGGACCCACTGGTGAGCTTGGTGCCACTGGCCCTGCTGGCAGCCGTGGAGCTAGAGTGAGTACCAGTGCCTCCTTTTTCTGATGGATGCTGCTGTACTCATACAGATCCCCATCCAGAGGGAGGGTACTGGTTTCATCTGTTAATGCCTGTTTTTTTCTCCTGTAGGGTGCTTCCGGCAGCCGTGGTATGCCCGGTTCTGAGGGAAGAACTGGCCCCGTTGTAAGTTTTAAAACGAAATCAATCATATCCCACTGACACGCAATTAAATAACACATAAGTAAATGTAATTACTCATACCATATGGTCAACATTCAGTCATGTTGTGAAACTTTCTTCCACCTCTTTGTCTCCTTCTCGCAGGGCATGCCCGGTGCCCGTGGTTCCACTGGTTCAGGTGGACCTCGTGGACCCCCTGGAGATGCTGGTCGTGCTGGTGAGCCCGGCTCAGCTGGTCTCAGGGTGAGTCTTTTGCTAAATTCTCTTTTTGGACAAAGACGAGGATCCCCACAGAGACACCTGAAGGGAGAATAGGCCTGTGGAAAAATTTTAATAACCGAATTAGCACAGCTTGGAGCAATGGTGCTTATGTGATTTTTGTGTGGGCAATTAACCCAAGATATTTTTGTGAATGTTTGTTGGCCTCAGGCGTCAGCTGTAACAGTACAAATTTATTGAAATTCATACATCTTAGTGACTGATAATTGTTTATCTTCCACAGGGTCTCCCAGGAAGCCCCGGAAGCTCTGGACCCCCAGGAAAGGAGGGACCTGCTGTAAGTAAACCTGACTTTTACACTTAAACACATGTTCTCATTTATTAAGTTTTTCGAGCATATTTACTCAAAAATTTCAGTTAACATCACTTCTTGTGGTACTCCCTGTTTCCTCCTCCAGGGTCCTGCTGGACAAGATGGCCGCACTGGAGCTCCCGGCCCAGCTGGACCTAGAGGCCAGCCCGGAAACATTGGCTTCCCCGGACCCAAAGGAGCTTCTGTACGTATAAATAAAGCCAAGACAAACATTTGGAATACTACAAAATCTGTTTGTTTGATTTAAATATTTTATATCACAGCCTGTGCTCAACTAGCCTTTTACCTCTTTCAGGGTGAGAATGGCAAGCCTGGAGAGAAAGGAGCCACTGGCCCTACTGGACTGAGAGTAAGTGAAAGAAATACATAATGTAATCACATAGAAAATGTTGACACCCACATGATCCGTCCATTAAACCGTCATATTTCTATCTTTGTTTTGTAGGGAGCCCCTGGAGCTGATGGCAACAACGGCGGCACTGGCGTCATGGGACCTGCTGTAAGTATCCTTACATACAGCACTTGTTTCACCCTCATTTAACTGCAGTTTTTCCAAAACATACAACATTTATGATGTGATTTTGTTTAAAAAATGTTTACATTGGTTTTGTCTCTTTCTCCCAATAGGGCGGTCCTGGTGAGAAGGGAGAGCAGGGACCCTCTGGAGCTCCTGGCTTCCAGGTTTGGATCCATCATCTGTCTCTATTAAAATCAGCAATTTAGAGAAAAGGGGAAACACCACATTGTGTTACTGCCTTTCAGTCCTAAACTCATTGTAAAAGGCTTATTCTGTATTCTTCCTATTATCTGAGGAGGGTTTTTTTAATCATTGACCTCCTCACTTCCTTCTGTTGACTCCCTTGGTGCTGATGTTGCTTCTTGATTATTTTCAGGGTCTGCCCGGCCCCGCTGGACCCGGTGGAGAGGCTGGAAAGGCCGGAGACAGAGTAAGTAATACACAAACACACACCCCGTTTCACCTATGAAAAATAGTCAGTCTGAAAATAATGTACAACTATCAGTACATGTTTTAAGCAACCACTGATGTCTCTACAGGGTATCCCAGGAGACCAGGGACTTGCTGGACCTGCAGGTGCCAAGGTACGTTCACCTGACCATGTTTTTGTTTTCCAGAGCGCATGCCTGTCTTTTCAAAGTTCACACACACAGAGCCTTTATTAGCTTCCACATAGTCCTTTCGTAACAGAATAACTGGATCTATTTGCGTCAAATTAATCAAGACCCATTATTTTCCAATAGCCTTACTGATTTTTCAATTTAAGTAAGATGTCTAGACCTTTAAAAGCGCAGTCTTCTAAATAGATAATAATTCCAATAGATTTACTTCTGCATTTTGACAACAAAGCGAACAAACAAATCATCTTATAGCAGCTGGAGACATTATATTGACCACATCTGTGTTCCTCCAGGGAGAGAATGGTAGCCCTGGTGCTGCCGGAGCTTCTGGAGCTCAGGGACCAATGGGAGCCCGTGGACCTGCTGGAGCCCCTGGAGCTGATGGTGGCAAGGTAAGATGATGTGCCCAGGCCGGGAACCCTGTGGGAAGTCAAGGTTACAGTTTTAAGTGATGAGCACAGAAAATTGCAGCAAAGTGTGCTGACACCAGGTCAGTGCCGAAGAATTTTTGTACTGTACCTAAAGTATGCGTCGGTGCTTTGATGCTTTTAGAAGCATCTGTTTGGTATAAAAAATTAATTATAGTTTTTCTTGCCTGTTTCCAGGGAGAGCCTGGCGCTGCTGGAGCTGCTGGTGGTCCTGGACACCAAGGACCTGGTGGCATGCCTGGTGAGCGTGGAGGTGCTGGTACCCCTGGATCCAAGGGAGAGAAGGTAAGCTCCACAAAAATGTAACACTACTACAAATTCAGCAATAATTGATCCTTCAAAATAACTTTGTTTGTTAATGAGAATATGTTTCTTCTCTTTCATTCTCTGTCTTCAACCTTCTGTCCCTCTATAGGGAGAGGGTGGACACAGAGGCCCTGATGGCAATTCTGGCAGAGATGGTGCCCGTGTAAGTTAAATGCTCTAATCCTAAACTCTATAAAGTGATATAAGAAAATTGTAACTATTGATTCTAGCGTTTTGACTTAAGAAATCTGAGCCCTGGTCTTAAAGCCCACTCCTCTCTCTTTGTAGGGTATGCCTGGACCCGCTGGACCCCCTGGACCCACTGGAGCCAATGGTGATAAGGTAAGTCGGTGATACATGGATATTATTTACCACAAAACAAATAACCAACAGCAACCACCAAAACATTTGTATTACGGATTATACAGACAGGTACCATGCGACTTTTGTGTTATCTAAAAATGGCTGCCACCAGCATTATTCAAGATGGCCGACTCCCGTACCAGTGACCTACAAAAGAAAGAAAGCCATTAACACGTTTTGTGAAGATCAAATCACTGTTGTAGTGTAAAGGTTGAACAAGCAAACAAGCCCAAGCCTTATTTATGGACCTCCCACTCCCTTGTAGTTAAAATTGTAATTACCCACAGTGTTTTAAGGTGTCCTGAGCTAGAACCTCAATACTGCCACCTGATGGAAATTTTATAATATTACACCAATGGCTGATCCCACAGCTTAATTCAGTACAGCAGTGATAATAACCTTATGATAAATGCAGAAAACAATTTGATGCATTTGCAATTTGTTCTAGCAAAGGTTGCGCTCAGCAGTGATTTGTTTCCAGACTTTTTATTGTCTGTTTGAACAAAGACACACTGGACACACACAATAACAACAACAGTAGATTTGCATGACATGGCAAAACAAATGCAATTTGTTGAATTTGTTTGAGCTAATCCAGTTTGCAAATTGATTTATATAAGGTTTTTCAAATTTACTGCTAAAGAAAATGAATATATTATATGTTTTGCCTGTCAATATTATCTATCTAATATAATATAATAGTATTTTATTAGATAGATATCATTAATCGTAGGATGGATGCGACAATACTGAGCTAATGAAACATTAACTTTTCTATCCTGCAGGGTGAGGGTGGTTCCTTCGGACCTGCTGGACCCGCTGGACCTCGTGGAGGCTCTGTAAGTAGCAGAGCTTCACTTCCTTCATTCTAACAAATATCACCCGTGGTGCCTCACTCACCCTAAATGACCTGTTGACAAAACAATCTGATGAATATTTCTGACCAACTTCTGTTCCCCACAGGGAGAGCGTGGAGAGGTTGGACCTGCTGGAGCTCCCGGATTCGCTGGACCCCCTGTAAGCTAGCAGCCATGTCCCTTTACAATACAATATAGCATATGGAAGTCCTGTTTGAGCAGCAGAATATCACTATTATCACACAAATAAATCCACACACAATTGCCCAGATATTGACCAAGCTCTGTTCCTCCCCCTCCTTACAGGGTGCTGACGGTCAGCCTGGAGCAAGAGGAGAGCGTGGACCTTCTGGACTTAAGGGAGAAGTTGGCCCCTCTGGCCCCTCTGGACCCGCTGGACAGTCTGGACCTGCTGTTAGTACCATTCACATTGCACAAATACTGGATACTTGCACCTGATTTAGCTTTAGTATTTGCTTTGTATTGGTATTAACTCCCAGTGGGATACAATTTATGATTGAATTTATAACTTATGAAGAGATTTATTCCTGGTTTCTTCTTCTCTGTATTTAGGGTCCTTCTGGCCCCGGTGGACCTCCTGGTGCCCGTGGAGACAACGGTCCTCCTGTAAGTATTGAAACCTAAAAAATAATTCCTCCTGAACAGACCCATTACATCCATGCAGTAAAACATGGAAACATACCAAAAAAACACTCACAATAGCTCTACGAGCCTCATTCAAAGTAGTGAAATATTACATATTAACCCATAACACACACACACACACACACACAGACACTCACACAAACATATGTATAACCTTTGAATTTGTGTGTTTCTGATGTCAGGGTCTGACTGGTTTCCCTGGCGCTGTTGGAAGAATGGGTACTCCTGGTCCCACTGTGAGTATTGAGTTTAAATTTACAATTATTTGTATACACGCACAGTTACAAACGCCACAACTGCCTAGTTCCCATGTAATGAACAACAGCCATAGCCATTTTTGTTTCCTTAGCTATCATACATTCTACACTCACATCGCACTGCACCAAACACACTCTTACATTATTTGACATTAACCTGCCCTCTTCCTCTCCAGGGTATTGTTGGACCTCCTGGCCTTGCTGGTCCCGCTGGTAAGGATGGCCCTCGTGGTCTCCGTGGTGATTCTGGTCCCGCTGGTCCTTCTGGAGAGCAGGGTATGGTTGGACCACCTGGTCCATCTGGAGAGAAGGGACCTTCTGGAGAGTCTGGTCCACCTGTAAGTTATTGACCATTCTTTTTTTTTTTGAGACTATGAAGCATAAAGTTATTACTGAGGCTATGTCTTCATTGTATACCTACACACCTATAGATCTTCATCTTCAGTGCATTTATGTGTCCTGTTTGTGTTTAGGGTTCACCTGGTGCTCCTGGAACTGGTGGTCCTCTTGGTCTTCAAGGATTCGTTGGTCTGCCTGGTGCCAGAGGAGAGCGTGGTACACCTGGTGGTGCTGGTTCTTTGGTAAGTGCACTTTGTAAATGACATGGTAAATGGACTGTGAATCGTGCTTTTCTAGTCTTATCGACCACTCAATGCACTTACTACTGAAAAACTCACATTCATACAGCGCTTCTATATGCAGCGCTTTTTTCACACACACACTACTGGCACAGCCGCCAGGGGTAATTTGGGGGGTTAGTGTTTTGCCCAAAGAGCCAGGGATAGAACCACTGGTTAGTGGACGACTTGCTCCACCTCCTGAGCCACAGCCGTCCGACATTGTTGTACCGCGCAAAATATTCACCTGTTCACAGCCATGTTTGTTTATATCATTCAAACCCATGTAACACTTTATCTTAAACTTGATGGAGTCGTCCCAGATATGTAGTGGCAGTGGAATTGTTATTAGTTCAAACAGTGATACACAACGGTGAAATGTTTGAATAAAAAAGTAAAAAGCTTCATGCATTTGAAGATTGAACAGATCACACATGTTTGAAAAGATCACACATATTTGTTGCAAGTTATTGATTTCTGTCACCATGCCCATTATGCAGGCTGATTTCAATACACAGAAAAGATCAACCATGCAGCACATACAGCATGATGCCCTGGATTTTATTTGACCCTTTTCTCTGCATCCTACCACAGGGAGAGCCTGGCAGAGCTGGACCCGCTGGTCCCCCTGGAGCCCGTGGTCCCCCTGGAAACACTGGTCTGCCTGGCATGACCGGACCTCAGGGAGAGGCTGGACGTGAGGTAAGGATTTAACAAGGACCCGCATTAGTGACCTGTGATCTTGTGTGGAGAGAATACTTAAATATACTTAGAACTGTTAATTCCAGGTATGGACAGGGTCTGGATTTCTTGGTTGAAATGAACAGTAGATGAACAAAAAAAGCTCTTATGCCGAATATCCCATGGACTCACAACCTGTGCCTGAGACATAACAGAAACCACTATGTAAACTGTAATTTTCTTTGCCGTCCACAGGGTAACACTGGTAACGATGGACCTCCTGGTCGTCCTGGTGCTGCTGGATTCAAGGTAATGCCCTCTTATAAATCTTAAAGCATGTTTGTATACAGAATACACAAATACACACACCTATAGTTCGATCTGACATGCATGTGCCCACCATTCTTAGGGAGACCGTGGTGAGCCTGGATCTGCTGGTTCCATGGGACTTGCTGGTACCCCTGGACCTGCTGGACCCAGTGGCGCTGCTGGCAGACCTGGAAACCGTGGAGAGTCTGTAAGTATAGACAGCAACCTGTTATAATCATTTACATCAGTAAAATTATCCTTTACAAATTGCAACATTTTCAGAATAAACAACAGCTCTAATTTATTATCATCATCTTGTGTCACTCATCTTTTTATTCTTGTCTCTAGGGCCCCAGTGGTTCCTCTGGAAATGTTGGCCCCGCTGGAGCTAGAGGTGCCGCTGTAAGTACAGTACACGAGGAGAGGCATAAAATGTGTCCAACCACATCCCCAGCACATAACATGTGGGCATGGAAATTGTCTTCTTTTGTAACAATCTGATGTTTCTGGCTGTGTGTGTGTTTGTGTTTCATAGGGACCTTCAGGACCCCGTGGTGAGAAGGGAGTCGCTGGAGACAAGGGAGAGAGAGGCATGAAGGGTCTGCGCGGACACGCTGGTCTCCAGGGAATGCCTGGACCTTCTGTGAGTGATGGCACACCATCATGATGCACACATCATTTACACCAACAGATGTCAGCATTTAAAACACAGAGTCTTATCAAGGTTGTCAATGCATTGTCCTTCAATTGTGGGCTTTCTCTCTCCTCAGGGACCCTCCGGTGACACTGGAGCTGCTGGACCCGCTGGACCTTCTGGACCCAGAGTGAGTGGAACCATCATTTCTCACAATAAGGGATGCCTGATTTCCCAAAAAAGACTGATGTCTGAATGTGTCATGTATCATCTCCTCTTCAGGGACCTGCCGGACCCCACGGACCCGCTGGTAAGGATGGAAGAGCTGGTGGCCATGGAACTATTGGTGCTCCTGGTTCTCGTGGAGCCCCTGGATACATTGGACCTGCTGTAAGTACATCTAGAGTGTATTCACCTGCTTAAACACTGACTTTGATTTGCAAAAGGACAAACTTTAGCTCCACTGTGCACCAAAGGATCATCTGCAAAGGATACAACTTAAGGTGTGATTCCCTCTCTTGTCCATTTTAGGGTCCTGCTGGTGCTCCCGGTCTGCCCGGACCTCCCGGCCCCGCCGGTGGTGGATATGATGTCTCCGGATATGATGAGTACAGAGCTGATCAGCCCGCTCTGAGAGCCAAGGACTACGAGGTTGATGCCACCATCAAGTCCCTCAACACCCAGATCGAGAACCTGCTGACCCCTGAGGGATCCAGGAAGAACCCTGCCCGCACCTGCCGTGACATCAAACTGACCCACCCCGACTGGAGCAGCGGTACGCTCAGGGATATTTTATAAAAAATGTTCATCCAAAGCTTTCAAACTGGACCACTGATACTGAAATGCTGTTTTCCATTCAACTCAATCCGGTTATCTTGCTGCCCTTTAGGTTTCTACTGGATTGACCCCAACCAGGGCAGCAGCAGTGATGCCATCAAGGTCTTCTGCGACTTCGCCACCCGCGAGACCTGCATTTATGCCCACCCTGAGAGCATCGCCCGCAAGAACTGGTTCAGAAGCACCGAGAACAAGAAGCACGTCTGGTTCGGAGAGACCATCAACGGTGGTACTGAGGTGAGCATCTACAGATTGGAGTTTTAGTCCAACACAAACACACAAGCCCAGAAAATATGCAATGTTTTCTCTATATGAAATCATGTTTGACAGTACTGACTGTTGTTCATTCCTTTTTGCTGCAGTTTACCTACAATGATGAGACCCTCAGCCAACAGAGCATGGCCACCCAGCTGGCCTTCATGCGCCTGCTGTCCAACCAGGCTAGCCAGAACGTCACCTACCACTGCAAGAACAGCGTTGCCTACATGGATGGTGAGAGCGGCAACCTGAAGAAGGCTGTGCTGCTCCAGGGCTCCAACGATGTGGAGCTGAGGGCTGAGGGCAACAGTCGCTTCACCTTCTCCGTGCTGGAGGACGGCTGCACTGTGAGTAGCTCTTTGCGTCTTCACTTAGCTTCTTTGGTCATTTCTCTGCTACTGTCATTGCTTCGGTTTTGTTTGCTCCCTCGTGAGAGACAAATTTATTCCGTTGATGAACTGTTAAATGAAAGCAGTAATGATCAGATGACACAAAGCTGATTTATATTCTTTTGCCACATTACAATATTCTGAAAGTCTCTCCTTTTCTCTCTCTACCCCCGCAGAGACACACTGGTGATTGGAGCAAGACAGTGATTGAGTACAGAACAAATAAACCATCTCGCCTGCCCATCCTCGACATTGCACCTTTGGACATTGGTGGAGCTGATCAGGAGTTTGGTTTGGACATTGGCCCAGTCTGTTTCAAATAAATAGACTCATGATAAATTAACACCAAAAAGAGAGAAAGAACGAAAAAACAAAATCTCTGCCCTTCTTTCTGTGTTGTTTTTTTTTTATACTGAATGCTGATTTCTCTCTGCACATCCACTTGCTTAAGATGGGCAACCATCAGAGAGGACTGAATGGACTGAACGGAGCGTTTGTGCAATGCAAATTAATACAGCAACCCCAAAGGGACGCGGGAAAACACCTTGTTGTGGGACATCATGTCATCCTTTTGTAAAAAATAAAAGAAGTGTAATAAAAAAGCTGAAAGTATGCATCACTTTGTGGTCTTTGTATATCTTCCAAGGAGGAGGTTTAAAACCACAATTTCCATGAAAAAAAGGTTTAAACTACCTCATGCCTGTACCTAAAGAAAATACTATTGACAAAACTTGGGTCCACAACCGAGATGTTGCGACTTCTTATGCTTCAAGCTTTGTCCCGTATCGGAAGGTGCTCAGTTACTTGAAGCAGAGATCTATGGTGCTAATATGCAGCTGTGGAGCGAACCACTTTTTACTGTATTACTTTGTATTGACCTTTGAGGAGTCTTGCATTCATCCCCTGATACTCCCCCACTTTAAGCAGGTGGAATGCACCTAAACCTTATGTCTGTTTGGTTTTTTTTTTGGTTTTTTTTCTTGGTTTGGTTTTGTTCTTCTTCTTTTTTTTTGTTTTGTCTAGAAGTTTTTTTTTTGTTTTGGTTTTTTGTTCAGGCTTTTTTTATCTCTTCAAATTCCCACACCCAGTGTTCATACTGACAGCACATATTTCATCCAATTCTGAAAGGTTTTTAGTCGGCCTCTCTCTCTCAAAAGATGACACCACAAAGTCTATTGTACCTATTTTGTATATGTGAGATGTTTAAATAAATTGTGAAAAGTTCTGAAATAAAGCATGTCCAATGTTCCAAAACACACTACTCAGTGACTTAAGTGCTTTCATGTTTTAATGACACCATTGGAGGTGTGGCACTGTATTTTGGTTTAAGTTTGGCTGTTGATTTACAAATCTTCATGGACATAAACATCCACATTGTGGAAACACAGCCATATCCTGATTTACCTTCTCCCTTTCTCTTGCTTTTTAACAGTACATCTAATTTTAATGTACAGTAAATCTCTGTTTACACTGTCCATGCCAATGTGTGATTACTAACGTGCATTGTTTCTTGTAAATATGCATCCTCCCATGTTGCTTTTTCTTGCATAATACAGCTTTTGCATCCAAATAAATTTCTGTCGTTTGGATCAAGGCTTGAATTGCAGTAATGCATGCACACAGATATTGGTTAGATTTTTTTTTTCCAGACACTGAGAACCAGTGTGAGCACATTGTGGTGTGGGAACTGAGATATGCAGAATTTGTGGAAAACTATAAGTTGGTTGATGATATAAAATGTCGAAGCAGTTCTGTTTAAGGTGAACTGCGGACATCAACAAAGAAAAGGTCACCTGCAGCACTTTCAATTACCACTGTGTGGCAGTGTGGGGTTTTTTTGTTAGCACCCCTGCCTTATGTATTATGCATTAAGCCATAGGGGCTGTCAAATAAACACATATAAATATAATAATAATATATACAAATTTCTACACAATGTGTTTTAATGCACAAAGCTAATGATATCAAAACCAGACATTGGACCTTTAACAATACAGACTACAAACACATTGTAATGTTTGACTTAACATTATAATGCCAAAGCAGAAATTACCTTTTTTTGTTTTGTTTGAAATCCTTTTCAACAGCAGTGATGAAAATTAACAAAGTACATTTCACCCTGTATTTAACTACGCTATCGACATACTGTACTTACTTTACAGTTCCTGCCACTTAACATCTTTACTTCAATATTGTGCTCTTTAATTTTTTTTTTCTACTCTTCCAATGTATTTGTCTGAGTCTGACTGGTTACCACATTTTATTATGACAAAATTACTGAAGATCAAAATACCAAACTGCGGGATAGGATTAACATGGTTGCCCCTGGAGTAAAGAAAAGAAGAAAATGTTGACCCCCCCCCCCCCCTTTATTCTATGCACATGACCCATAGACCATCCAGTGGCCCAGGTTGCCTGCTCTGTACTACATGCATCAGATATTAGGACCAACCTTTGTGAAACACAGTAAACCTCGGGGTTTTTGATCTATTGTTGTTCAAACTATACTTCTGACTAAAAGTCGGTCACCAGAGTTTAGTTTATTAAAAACACACACACACACAATGCTAACACTGCTCTGAACAACTGATACTGAGAGGAGACCACAGACAGACTAAAGAAGGCCATTGCTGGAGGCTGACTCTCACAAGACTCTCTGACATTCAGCTCTTCTGATGCCTAATTTGCTCACACTGCGGTCTAAGGATGACATTGAGAAACCACATTACTTTTGTTGTGTGCACAGCCGGGTGAATCACGGTTACCGTGTAAACAATGTGTGTGCACAGGTGTGTCCTCAAATCCAGTTGTGTAGTCAGTGAGTTGGTAGGTTTCACAAAAAGAGAGCCTACAATGATAAACAATTAAGCTGCACATAAGTTATCATAATGCCGCGGGGTTGAAAAAATGTAGATCATTTGATATAGATATTCTGTTGTAAACATCTACAACAAGACGTTTGCTCTTGGAAACAGCCGTAAAATCACCCCACTGGGCTGCGTCAAAAACACTGGAGAAGTGGCTTCGAGGGCAAGTGAGCAACTGAGCCGCAACATTTGAAAAAGAGCTGCTGTCCTGTTACTCCTGAGGTTAATGAGTGTCGCTCAGCTTGACACCTTCCTCTGTGTGTGTGTGTGTGTAAACTCCAAGTTATATAATTAAATTAAATAGAATCAAATAGATATTGCATTATATAACATGGACAGGCACCGGTAAAAGTGCAAATCCTCAGTGCAATGCCATAGACTGTCATAGGGGCCCCCGAGAATGGCTGATTACGTTAATCCATAACAACGGCAGTATTGTCAGGACTCCCTTGAATTCTATGGTCGGCTACATGCAGACTGAGAATGACCCCCCCCCCCCCCCCCCCCCCCCCCCCCCCAACGAGACCCCATGCCAATAGCCTGTTTAGTAATTTTAGAGATTTTGGACTAAGATGTCTAAATGGATATGTGCCTGGGACGCCCTATCTATCTATCTATTTTTTAGATAGATAGATAGATAGTTACTTTATTTATCCCAAGCTGGGAAATTCCGGTGTAACAGCAGCACACTTTAAAAATATATATATACAATATCTACACAAATAAATGTAAAATACACACATGCAAAAAATAAAGAAGAATAAGAAGAATACATTTAAAGAATTTACATGAAATATTAACAGTGGAAATAGTGCAGTAGTCCAATCAAAGTATGAATGCACAGCATGCAACTGTATTTATACATGTGAGAGTGAAAGAATCGTCTGATGTGTGTCACGTGATAAGAAGTCCCTCTTGCCCTGGGGGCCCCAAAGTCCCTTGACACACCCCAGACTGGACGACTTATCCGCAAATAGTCAAATCATACTTTCATCCACGTCCTTTTTATTTTATTTTTGTGTGCTTTTTGTTTCTTCACTTAGTGTTTCTGAAGACGCGTGAGTGCAACTCAAACGTGAGTCTTAATGTGATCTGCGCCGACTGCGAGCGGCGGTGATGGAGGAGGAGGCGGCGGACGGAGCAGGTGGTGCACCGGGCGGAGCGCAGCCGCCGCCGCCGCCGCCGCCGCACCGCACAGCTGCTTGTTGTCATGGAGGAGCAAAGATGGCGGTCCTGGCCTATAGCCTGGGCAAACGCGAAATAAACCACCACTTCACCATAAGAAACGCCAAACTGATTGCGCTGGTGGTCGTCGCATCGCTGCTCGTGTTCCACACGGCGTCGCGGTACCACGGAGGTGAGTGCTCGGCCGCTCCCGTCTCCCGGGGCTCGCCGCTGACACAAGCTAGCGCTAACGCTAGCCTAGCTAGCCGCTGTGTACTGTCTGGCCGCGGCTCGGCTCGGTGCCGTTATCCGGGGGCTGCCCCGTGAAAGGTGAAACACACGCGCGCACACACACACACACGCACGCACGCGCGCGCGGTGTGTGCATGAAGCTGATGTACCATATATATATATATATATATATATATATATATATATATAGAGACAAATGAAATCAAAGCAGCAGCACGAACCAAACATCGCCTTCGCTAGCCGAACCCAGCTAACGCTGCAGTTATCTATGTTTACATGCTCCCACCTGCACACGCTTGATCGCCGCGGTGGGGGAGCCATGTGTAGGATGAGGACACTGACAACAGACACAGCGGCGTTCTATTATTAGGAGGCCGGTGCTTCTTCTATCGGCAGACCTCGCCAGTTTGTTAACTAGCTGAATAAAATACGATAAGTGTGTTGTGTTTGTGCCGATTACTATCAACGTTAACAAACTATAGCTTCGATGATTCTGGAAACTTTTGTAGCAGCCATTTTTTTTTCTTCTCTCTGGCAGGCCCTTGACAAGTTTGCATTGGCTCGTCTGGCTAAAAAGATTAGTTATCCACAAACTGGACACGGAGACTAGTGTTCAGGTGTGAAAGGGTTAGATCACTTAGCATATCAGCATTTGCACAACCCCCCCCCCCCCCCCCCCCCCAAAAAAAAAAGACAGCGATGGCACAAAGCCCAGAGCAGCACCATAAAGAAATATCAGCATGGGCATACGTCCACCTCGCAGCTGGGTTTGCATAGACTGCACTTTGTTCGTGTGAAAAAGGGGGATCGGAACCAGAGATCCCAGTGTGCACACTGGGAGCAGCTGCTCTGGCCGGTGATGACAGTGAAATGGCCACGTCTCTCTCCTGTGTCTATGGGTTGATTCAGCTGTGGATGGCTCCATTCACTCTGCGCACAAATGGTTAGCTGGGGGAAAGACCAAAAAAAATCATGGCTGCTGATGACTTGATTTTGTGCGATGGCCCCTAGCAGAGACCTGTATTGTGACCTAGTCCTTTGACAGGCACCATTGAGACGGCAAGTTTCAGTCATACTTTTTCATAGAGAGAGTGGGTGAAAGCGAGATCGGTGTCTTTGTCTGGTCTTACTGGCGATGTCCTCTGTTGTCTTGCCTCCAGGCGGAGACTCGTGTGAATGGCTGCTGTCCAGAGGACGTTACTTGGGGGAGAACGTATGGCAGCCTTATGGGTGTATGATGCACAAATACAAAAGCATGTGAGTAGCACAAACTGTACAAGGTTATTATACACTGTATACGTTATGTTTGAGAGTGTGTAGCATTGGTGTGTGTGTGTGTGTGTGTGTGTGTGTGTGTGTGTGTGTGTGTGTGTGTGTGTGTGTGTGTGTGTGTGTGTGTGTGCGCGTGCGCGTGCGAGGATGCATGAGTAATCCATGAACTATATAACCAATTGATAAGATACTATCACATGGACAGGCCGCGTGTAATAAGATCCACTTTTAATGAAGTTATAACACGCAGTTGAACCATCGTTTTTTGCCATCTGCAGTGCAGATGCACGGTTTCAAGAGTCGTCCATATCGTCATTTTTGTCTTACAGTGAAGCCAAAACATGCCTCGCTGAAAAGCGGGTGGCCTTCGTTGGCGATTCGCGAATCCGGCAGCTGTTTTACTCCTTCATCAAAATTATTGACCCCGAGCAGAGAGAAGATGGAAACAAGGTAAAAAATGAGAAACTGTGCCAGGTTTTTGTCAGCTAATTTTTCAGCAGAGTTGTGGGTGAAAAATGTGATCACGGAACAACGGACGTTGCTCTATTTACTCTCTTCGTGTGCCACTAACTGTTTTCTGGCTGATCCATTAAATGCTTCCAATAAAAGAAATATGTTTGGTACGGTAGAGCTGTCTGTATAAATCACAACATCTCTGGAAGCAGGGCTGCTTGTGTCCTCTCTGTAAGAAAAGATTTTTCCTTGTTTAGTTCCCCAGTTGCCTAAAACATTTTTTGACTCTAGCTGAAACGAAAAGATATTCTATCAATTTAATGCTAATTAGTTTTCTAAAGCCCTTTTCTTCTCCACTGTGTGTTCATAAGGATTTTCATCAAATCGTGTAAACATATTCAGGCTGTCGCACTTCCTGAAATAGGTGGCATTTAGAAAATGCACTGCAACAAAACTGTAATTGTACAGGGTTTGCCCAAATTCCAACACTTGAATGCATGCAAGCAGTCACAGTTATTTTTGGTCTGATCTTGTGCTGGGAAAAAAAGAGGAACACTATCTGCCTAACAGACTTTCTCTCTGTCTGTCCCCACGTAATGTCTGAAGCATGAGGACATTTCCTTTGAAGAAAAGAGTTCCTCTTTGAATGTGGTGAGCTCTTCTTCGTTCTTTTTTTTTTTTTTTTCTTGTACTGTTCTCAGTCGATTAAAACATACTCTTGATTAAAAAGCTAAAAGCATCTACATCCTTTTTGTGTTTAGGACTTCCTTTGGTATCCAGAGGCGAATAACTCCATGAAGGAGCGCTTGATATCATGGACACACGTGAGTGTTGAGAGCTGTTACTCACAAAGCGGGAGTGGGAGTTTCATAGGCTTGAAATTATCTCTATGGTTTGGACATGGATTACGCTCTTCTAACTGTTGACTCGCTTGTGTGTTGCAGGAATCTTCTGCGAAGCCAGACGTTGTCATCCTTGGAGCTGCCACGGTAAGCTGTATAAATAAGGGCTTAGCAAGTGCTTGCACATTTCACGATGGACAAAAAACAAGGATTCGGCTGAGTCATGTCAATCCTGATCTAATCTCTTGGTCTCATTTACTCCAGTGGTCCATCAAGTTGCACAGCGGCAGCAGCGAGACCCTGCAGCAGTACAAAGTCAACCTTACGGCCATTGCCGTGCATCTTGAGAGGCTGGCTGAACGTGGAGAGGTGTACTGGGTGCTGCAAGGTAAGATCGGCTTGTGGTCGAGGACTCCAGATGGGAGCTTTTCTTGGCCTTGTCCATACCTGGCAGAAACATGCGTTTATTCTGTGTTGCTTTCATTTGTTCCTTTATTAATTTCTGCCAGTCAAAGACAACAACACATTTGGTCTTTTAAAACAGAAACGATGTGCATGTTTATTTACATTTATAGCTGGGAACAGTGACGTCTGACCACTGATGTGGAGATCCATTCTAATGCAATTTTTGAATGAACGTGCTGAGAGCCGTCCACTAGTGACCCGATCACCCGACACATCAAGTTACTATAAACAGAGCCTGTGATTCATCTCAGTCACGGTGGTAAAACATTAGTGCCTATTTTCGTCACCACAATGATTAACCGCTCGTGTGACTGTGTCAGTGTCAGTTTTCAGAGTCACGATTGCAGAATTCTGTGAACATTGCAACTTTGTCACGTATGCATCATCTTGTCTGAACCCTTTCTGCATGCTGCACACAACACGCACCTCCGCCCTGCAGACCCAGTCAATGAGGAGGTGCTGAGCGAGAACAGGAAGATGATCACCAACCAAAAGCTGGAGCTTTACAATGAAGCAGCGGCAGACGTGCTCAACAGCAGTAAGCGCAACGGCAGGTCCCGAGTCAAGCTGCTGGCTGCGTCCCGTCAGGCCGCGCTGGAAACTATCGCCCAGTCAGACGACGGCTTGCACTTACCTGAGAGCACCAGGAATGTGGTGAGCATTGTAATATTACTCTGTGATATTATTACTGATTGTTTGGCAGCACAGTTGTTTTTTCTATTTTTAACTGTGAATGTCGGTCGCATCCTCCTCACCATCCTGTATAATTCTCCTTCCAGGGGGCCATGGTGCTCATGAACTCCGTGTGCAACAAGCTACTTAGGCCCATTGACGGCTCTTGCTGCCAAACGTTACCACCCCCCAACCTCCTCCAGAAAATGGCAGCATGCTTCTTCCTGGGCTCGGCCCTGGTCTTCCTGGTCCTCCACGTCCTTGGCAACAACCGCCACCGCCGACCCGTACCCCCTGACGTGGAGAGCCTGGAGGAGAAGAAGCCGGCAACTGCAGCTGTCCCCTTTGGTCCAAAGGCGCCCTTCCATGCGCTCTGCAGGATGGGCGTCATCATGGGCTATTTTTACCTTTGTGACCGAGCCGATGTGTTCATGAAAGAGCAGAAGTTCTACACGCACTCCACGTTCTTCATTCCTCTCGTCTATATATTTGTCCTGGGAGTCTTTTACAGTGAAAACAGCAAGGAGGTGAGACAGGAAGTGTTGCTCAGTGCAGTAACTTTTTTTCATTTGAGGTCTCATTTCGAAATGGAATTGAAATAAGTCCAGTACCTTCTTAGTTTTTTTCTGAAATATTGCATTTTTACCTGCCTCATGCATGTCCTCTCATATGAAAATGTATATGTGAAAGGATTAACTGTTCCCTACGCTCTGACTGACATTATTATAAAGCCTTTTCCCTTCAATGTGTAAAGAAATGATGTACTCTGTGTAATTTAATTTTCTGAATTCATGTCTGTTTTTTTCCGCACAGACCAAATTACTCAACCGAGAGCAAACCGATGAGTGGAAAGGCTGGATGCAGCTCGTCATCCTCATCTATCACATATCTGGTGCCAGTGCTGTGAGTTACAGATATTTCCTCTTTCACAAACCATCTGGGAGTAACCTGCTCTGATCAGGTGTCCATTGATATTCGATGTAAAGACTTTCATTTTTTTTTCTTTTCTTTGTGTCATAACAGTTCATTCCAGTGTACATGCATGTGCGGGTGCTGGTAGCAGCGTACCTTTTTCAAACCGGCTATGGACACTTCTCCTTTTTCTGGCTCAAGGGAGACTTTGGACTGTATCGAGTGTGCCAGGTGAGGGAACAGCCAGTCACTTCAGTCACTCAGTTACACTTTAACCAGGATTTTTACAATGACTCATTATCGTAGCACATATGTATTTTTGTACTTTGGCATGACAAACCATCTTATTGATAATAAAACAATTTGTTTTTCGACCTACCAAGTGTTTTACTCTCCCTTGTGACAATATCATTGATCGTGTTTTCATATTCATTCCACTCCAGGTGCTTTTCCGTCTAAACTTCCTGGTCTTGGTGCTGTGTGTGGTAATGGACAGGGCCTATCAGTTCTATTACTTCGTCCCATTGGTCACCTTCTGGTTTGTCGTCATCTACGCCATGCTAGCCATGTGGCCCCAGATCCTTCAGAAGAAGGCCAACAGTAGGTGGCAGAGATCTGATGACCGTAGTTTGTTTCTCTGGACTATGTGAATCAGTACAAGCGTTTAATTCTTCACCATAAACGTGAAACAATTTCCCTGAACAGGTAGTGGTATATGGCACCTTGGGGTCCTGGCGAAGTTACTGGGCCTCCTGATGTTCATATGCTTCTTTGCCTTTTCACAGGTGGGTGAAATTATACTATATTTTCATTTAAACAGTAACTCTTTTGTTCTGAGTTTTCGAAATGTAAATTAAGTTATACTACAGATATATATTGATTTTATATCAACAAGCTCATGCGAGAGGTGTAAGCTGTTAATATTATTTCTTTTACACGTCGCAATTTGAAAGAAATATTACGTTTTCAAATACAATAAAACTATTTTTGTTGCCTAAATTAAGCAAAATAGATGGATTTACAAACGCAAATTTCTGGGTCCCTCATTTTTGTTTTTGTGAAAACGTATCATTCATGTTTTGGCCTTGTGACCTCAGGGTTTCTTTGCGAGTATCTTCTCCATGTGGCCCATCTCCAATCTCTTTGAGCTGAACGGAAGCATCAACGAATGGTGGTTCAGATGGAAACTGGACCGATTTGTAAGTCAAATGTTTATTTTTGAGGGGGGGCTCTAGATACACCAAAGTTTAGTCACTTCTGCTTTTTTAAAAACTTGTTAAAATGTTCTTTTGCAGGCAGTGATACACGGCATGTTATTCGCCTTCATCTATCTGGTGCTGCAGAAGCGCCAGGTGCTGTCAGAGAGCAAAGGAGAAGCTCTATTCTCTGGCAGGATCTCCAACCTGCTCCTCTTCCTCTCCATCTTCTCCTTCATAGTAAGACTCTTCATCTTACTGCGGTTAACCGAAAACATTGTTCGCTTGCAACAGCAGCTCAGGATAGAATCGTTACACAGCAAGGGCCGGGTGCTTACGTGAATGCAACACCTCGTAACCCGACCATAACTGTCTTCTCTTGCTCACTTCTGTTCTCACTCATTGAGAAAGAAACGCAGAACACAACATGAACTCAGTGTAGTGAGGATTTGTTGATCTCACATGGATATAACGCCCGTCAGGTGGCTTATACGTTGCTCTTGTCGGGCCGACCACTTCCTCGTCTTTGTTTCAACCGAATCGTAAAGCCTGTTACCCGACTGATTCTCTTTCCTTTCATTCTAGATTTACTCAATATGGGCCAGCAGCTGCAAAACCAAAACGGAGTGCAATGAGATGCATCCTTACATCTCAGTGGTCCAGGTACAACATTTGTCTCTCTTTTCCTTTTGCACTGTATATTGTCTGTATTTAATGTTCTTAGACGTTTTAAAGCCCAGGATAACTGTTGATCGTCATACTTTAGCTTTTGGTTAATGAATATCAGTCATGTTTTATATTTGTAATTCCCTTTGGATTTGCCTCGAGATGCTGTTCTCCTACTTGTATGCCAGATCAATGTGTAATAACATGGGAGTTCCTTTAGCTCTGGTATCATCTGGAGTCGAACTCCACTGGGAAACTGTTTGAAGTAGCGCTGGCGATAACCCCTAAACTGGGTGAAATGGCAGGATCTTTTTGTCCCTCGTTTGACTCTGGCCCTGTTCATACCTGGCGTCAATGTGCTTCTTGGATGATCCGACCGCAAGTGGACAGCTGGCATGAGAATGTGTCCAGCGACCAGCTGTGATTGGATCTCACTTCCCCGCCCTACAGGCGAATAAACGCGTACATCCTTGCTGTTTGTAAAGACCAATTGTGTTGTCTTTAGCCAGTGGGAGGTAAAGTTAAAAGAAGAATTCAAAACTATAAAGACTGTTTTTTCGGATGGTCTGATCACTAAAGATGCATGTTAACGCCACGTAGGATCAAGGACTTGGTGACTGTGTATCCATTCTAACTTGAGTGTGAATGACCTCAGCCCACAACTTTAAAGGATAAGAATTCCGTAATATGCCCCGCTCTGTCGTCTCGCCTTGACTCTCGGAAATGTCTTTTCTCTTTTGTCTACAGATCCTGGCCTTCATTCTTATCAGGAACATTCCTGGCTATGCTCGCTCTATTTATAGCTCATTCTTTGCATGGTTTGGAAAGATCTCCTTGGAGGTAAGATGGACCCGACAGTGCAGTGCTCAGAAACAACTGACAGTCCTTACCAGCTCTGTATGCGATGTGCTGTAGCTCCCTGGAGGGAGCCAAGTTAAAAAGGGAATTGGCACAAATGATATTCCCTTTTATTCAATATGCTTTGTCTGTCTCCCCCAGCTGTTCATATGCCAGTACCACATCTGGCTGGCAGCAGACACCAAGGGAATTTTGGTACTGATTCCGGGAAACCCTTCTCTCAACATCATGGTCAGCACCTTCATCTTTGTTTGTGTGGCTCATGAGATTTCCCTAATCACCAACGACCTGGCCCAGGTAGTCATCCCAAAAGACAGCGTGGCCCTGCTAAAGCGACTGGGGGCCGTGGGGCTCCTCAGTCTGGTTGTACTGCTGCTAACCAGGGGCAGCCAGTCCACTCCTGGCGACTGATGGTACACGTCTTGATGGACAGCGGTGGGGGCGGTAGGGGGCACTGCAGCTCGCTACTCCTCTGCTGAGTTTGAAGTGAAGTACAGACCCAAGCCAGGAGCAGGCCCCTAGGTTTGAGGCCACTGGTGGCCACAGGAGACATTGTCAGCGGTGTTGAGCGGTAGCACGAGGAACACAGGAGATCCGAGTCTCACCGCTGACCACGTTTGTGCAGAGTCTGTACTTTTTGACTGCTGTGAAAGTCGCACACTGAAGAAAAAAAATGGCCAGAAAAGGGAGGGATTGCTCCTTTTTAAGGGCCTATTGCAAGAGAGTGAAAAAAAAGAACAAAAACGCTCAAAACGTTTACATTATCTGCATTCACCAGAAGAGCAGAGGAGAAATTTCCAGATGTGGAGTTTTTCTTTTTTGGACAAAAAGAGGTCCTCTCATTTCAAGACCCTCGATCTTGCCGTGTGAATTATCTTTGCCGAGTTGCTTCTATTTAGCCAAACACACAAATGAGAACAAATAACAAGTTATTTTGTCCCAAACAGTACTTCCTGTCCTTATATCAATCTGGAGGAGATCAATAGACACACTCCGTCCACATGGCAGTAGCAGCTGAAGGTGTTTTTCACTCAGGTGGATCCATAATCCACATATTCAGATATCAACACTTTTACAACACTTTTACAATAAAATATTCAGTTGTGCTGCATTCAATTGTCAGCAATACCTTGTACATTATTTTCTTGGAACTGTAAATTAGTGTTAGATATCTAAATATGCACACAAAAAATTATGGACCAACGACTTGTTTGGGTGATCAAAAAAACTGTCAAAATAAATTGGGAGTGCAATTGTTAAAATGTTGGAAATCCCTCAACATATTTTTGCTCTTGTTTTTCGAGTATTTAAAAAAAAAAGGTTTGCCTTTTTCTGAAAGGTACTGTGGTCACATGCTATAGCTCTGAAATTATGTGATATGTACAGTATTTAATGATTTAAATTAAGCTTATATTTTATACAATTTTTTTTTGCTTTGTTTTATTCTTGCGCCCATGACTGCTGTTTGTGACGGAAGTATTTCATGGATCATGTTGTACTGCCTCAGATACACACTACAGGGGTTGAGCCTTTACAGCCCCTGCATCTGTCCTATAAGCAGCTGACTTCATAGTCTGTGTATATTTGTATGATAGAGTGAGATATTTATTTTATACAGTCAGGCTTCATCAGTGTTTTTTTTAGTCCTTTATCCTTTTAGTCATTGTAAACATGCCTCGTAGCTCTGTCGGAAAATGCCTGGTTGCACATGTTCTTGTACAATAGGGGCTACCAGCCGAATACACACGCTCCCCTGTGCTGTCACAGCCAGTGAACTTCTTTCTCAGAAAAGTGATTTGTTAAGACTGAATGCCTTTGTAACATGCAGCGTTTTCTCAGTGGCTAGTATACACAGCAGCTCCAGATGTACGCCGTCACATCTGCGATGTAGCCTGGGATCACAATCTTCCATTTTTATGCACTTTGCATCAGGGCCACAAAAACATTTAAAAAAAAAGAAACTACTTTTTAATGCACTGACTGAGCTGAAAAGACATTACTGTTGCTTAAAGAGAAAAAAAAATTGTATATTTTGTCAGTTGACAAATGGTTGACGTCTCCGCCGACTTCTCCTCACAGTTTTGAGAGATTCGCACTTTTATAGTGAGGCCTGCTTTTTTTCTTTCCTTCTCATCTCTGAGGTGAAATCTAATGTGTGGTTGAGATAATTTGGCATATTGTAAGATCTGAGCTGTAATGCACATGAATTTTTATTTAGTTGCATATTTGTATCTACCATGGTGTGGTAAAAGACTGCAGTGGCGGTCATTTTATACACTTTCATGTAGCTTCCCCTTTTCAAGAGAAATACGTGGGTCCATGGAGAATGAACATTTTGTCTACAGACTCCAGCTCTCGAGGCGGCTCCTGTCGTCGGTCTGATAATGTACAGGTTGTGCTCTCATACCGAGTTAAGCGTAAAGTCAATTTGTAATTTGTATCACCTCCTTGTATAGATGAGAATGGCATTTTCATGCTGCAATTTCCTTTTTTTTTAATGTGTAAAGTTTACTGATCTGTTTTCTCATCTATAACTGATCAAGACCTATATATTTGGTAATCGTTTCAGGCCTTAATAGATCTCTTTGGTCGTGTAAAAGCAACAACTATTTATACCCCCTGTGCAGGGCCTCTTTCAAATGTTACATGTAAAAAAAATGGTGATGTCTTCAAAAAAAATGTGAAATATATCCACATTATTTATAAATGCCTTTATTCTGTTGTACGTTGATAATACCTTCATGCGATGTGCTGCTTTGGCTTCAATGTCATTGAGACATTACTGTTGTCCTGTTCATTATTGGTTTTTACTTACAGTAAAAACAATTTTTGAAATATTTTTTATTGTCATCATGTGACATTACATGTATAACATATTACATGACAAACTAAATCATTTCTATGTAAAACTCCCCCTTTTTCCTCTTAAGAGGCCCATTGTGCAAAGCAAGTAGAAATACAAACACCGTAGTTTTAACATTTACACATATATTCAAAAATATTCTAATATATCTTTACAATTAGCTCGGCTCCTTTTTTGTTTTCTTTCACACTAGCACTCTTCAACGTGCGAGTGCATGTGGACGATACAACTTTGTAAAGACACTTCTGAGGCATGCAGATTGGCACAAATGTTAGAAAAAACAAATATATATATATATAAAGATATGGAAACAAAGGTCGGTCCGACACTGGCGTTTTCTGGTCACAAATTAAGGGCTTCGGCCACTTTTCGCTCCTCAGGAATACCATTTACCTGGATTAAATACAAAAAGAAAATACATAAAACCTTTTGTGGCCAAGTGCTGACACTGAAATGTTGATGCAATGTTATTCCAGTTAAGCAGCGGTGTAGTACCTACCTCCAGCCTTCGAAATGTGGACATGACATAACTATCTCCTTTGTTAGCAGTGAACAGAGAGCAGCGGAGTTAGTTCACCATGCAGCTCACTACCATGCACACAGGAGGGCGCTCACACACCAACACCAGACCTCATGTCTTTCTTGCAGGGGTTGACACACCACTACAGTGCCACGGCAAAATGAGCAGCTCCTGGTAATCTGTGTAGTAACTATGTAGACAAAACGTTTATGTGGCTTCATATTAATGTAAGTACAGAGTGGACGAATTTGAGGTAGTACAATGTAATGAGTCGAGTCTAAATCATTTTACTGTGAAGTCAAAGGGGCAGTGAGTGATTTTTCTCTTTGTTTTGTTGCGATTTTACTGCTCTGGCTGGTCCGTGGACCTGGGACCTCGGGTACGGGAGTCTGATGCACAATAAACCACGAGGCCAAAACCGTGGAGTTGCAGGGCGACCCCGCTAGCGCGTCTCGAGTGTTGTTCACCAACTGCACTCGCAGTGTTGTTGGTGTATAGCCTGCGCCATCTGTTTTTTTTTTTCGATTTACAGAGCCAGGGGCTGAGCCAAAAACACTTATTTTTACAAAACGCGTTTTAATTCAGAATCGCTTACTGCCACTTTAATGTGCTTAAACCTGAAGCGAGACGTACTTTACTGCACTTAAAATCCAGGAAACAACGTGTTTATTTATTTATGATAACTTGGAGCAGAAGCACATGCAGACTTTACAATTAAGCTGTTGTTTTTTTCCTCGCTAGATTCTAAAGTGGATCATCTGGGTCCCATTACGTGGCACACATGCAGATATTGTAAAGCAGACCTTCGGACGAGAATACAAAAAAACTGGACGTGGAACTTACCTGATGGCCGCTGCTGTGGTATCGTAATCTGATTTTGCAGGTTCCTGCAAACATAAGCGGTGATATTATGGTGAACACACATTCACGACACACAAGAGCCTTTAGTATCATGTGAAAACACGTACTTAAATTTTCTCACTATCAAGCCTGTTAGTAAAAATCATGGGACAGCCTGAACCTCTTAAGCTGTGGTCGTATTTTCCATAGGCCTGACTTGCTTTGTTGCAGCTTTAGCCATAAACACGGTATGGTTAGAGTGCTGAAAACAAGATTACGTGACAAGGGTATTGTTTCGACTTATACTTCCCCCCATAATGATGCCCATAAGCCATACATATGTGTGCCTGCTAATGAACTCAGTGTTTGTTATCGCATGTGTTAATCCCTTCAACTCACGTCTGTGTCTGCATGAGGGGCATGCTGGTGGTCTCGTAGTTGTCGGGGTGGATGGGCGGCACCACCTCGCCACTGACGGGGTTAAAGACGGGCAGGGT
The DNA here is from genome assembly GCF_022379125.1 of Scophthalmus maximus. Classification (NCBI taxonomy): domain Eukaryota; kingdom Metazoa; phylum Chordata; class Actinopteri; order Pleuronectiformes; family Scophthalmidae; genus Scophthalmus; species Scophthalmus maximus. Next base: position 4,179,726 of record NC_061536.1, on the reverse strand, counting down.
GGAGAGCGGCCAGGAGATCTCGCGGTTCTTAGACATGCTCCGCAGCTCCTTGGAGGACTTCTGGATGGAGCTGTGGTGCACCAGCTGGATGCTGCGGAGGGGAGAGGCAGTGGTGCCGTCATATGTAGTCGCATATTCATTTGTCTCATGCCATTTGCAACGTTTAAGCTACAGAAAGATAGTCAGAAATGTTTAAATATGTCGGTGAGTAGTGTCTGCTGTGGTGAGAGCTGTACTCGGTTCACACATGCATGACAGGAATCAACCGCTGTCACCTGTCGCTGCGTCTGAATGTATGTTCTCAATCTTCAAGACTATGGACATTTGAAAGCAAATCACTGCTGACAGCAAGAATCCCTATCATCTGTTCATTAGATTTTTGAGCAGCCCATTGGATGAATGGAAGTCAACACACAGATGAGCACATGAATGGTTGTAAGAAAGTGAGAAAGGCGTCAGTGGCAACATCGATGACAAAACTGAACCAAAAAGAGAAGGGGGACAGGAACGGAGTCAAAAATAAAGAGAAACACAGGAGAGGTAAAACACTTACTCTGGTGTTTGCATGTTTCTTTTTTCCCTAGAAACAAAACAAAAATGGATGAATTAAATACTAATATTAATAGTTAAAGAGAGAGCTACACACAAGCGATAGATTGATGGGTAAAAGACAAGTGTGGAGATGCTGATGGGGTGTGGAACATGGAGTGAATGAGGGGGCACGTCTCTCCCAGCCTGTAGATGACGGCGGATGATGAAAGAGTTTTTCATGTCATGTCATGACTGTTTCAAGACGTCAAGATGAACATGACATCAACCAAAATGAAAAACATGGCAGAAATTTATGGGTAACTTAATATATGTGGGACCGAACAACCGGATGGTTATGACAAGCTGCAATTCCAATCCAGATTTGTTTTTGCTAACTGCCCTGCACTGACCTGCCTCATTTACTTGCATGTTAACACTTTCACAGCTTTCCTCAAATGTATTATTTGGGTGCAATTGTTGCATGGAAATACAAGGCCGAGCACACTTACACCCCTTCCCGTCGGCAGCACATAGTGTAGCCGAGGATGAAGAGGAGGACTAGCGCCACGGCAGAGGGAACCGCCAGTGTGATGAGGAAGTCCGAAAAGTAGTCCCGGCCCTTCAGAGACTCAGAGGGGGGGTTGTATTCCCCAAATTCAGGCAGGACCCCTGTGCCTGGGTCAGGACGGGTGATGTACACCGGGACTACTTTGTTGATGTCAACCTAAAGAAATAAGTATGAGCAAGAGTTGAAGCTGTGCTGCAGATGTGATTATATTAAGGTATAATGTTAATTGTCAAAAACAATCCTTGTGTAGCACAAGCTTATGTTGCGAATCCATACAAGAGGATCCTCACCAGAGAAATCTTACACCAGTCGATGTGAAACTGAGCTCTGAACTTCTTGTCACAGCTGATGACGGGCTCCATCTCCTGACTGCAACGCAGCTGGTTGTGTGGACTCTCCACCTCCCGCAGGCACGACGAGAAGGGAACATCAGCACCAACCATAACATACACTCTGCGGAGGAGAGTGGAATATAAAGCGTGAGGAGGAGGAAGAGAAGAGACGAGAAGGGGCAGGAGCAGGAGCAGAAGGCAAAGAGCAGAAAAGAGAAGGAGCAGAAGACAAGAGAAGCGAAGGGGAGAGAAGCATGAGAGGAGAGAAGCATGAGAGAAGAAGTAGTCGGAGCAGCGGAAGAGAAGAGGAAGAAGGAGCAGTAGATGAGGAGGAAGACAAGAGAAGGAGCAGAAGGGAAGAGGAGAGGAGAGAAGGAGAGGAGGAAGAGATGAGAGGAAGCAGAAGGAGCAGAGGAGGAGGCGCAGAAGAAAAGAGAAGCGAAGAGGAGAGAAGCGTGAGAGATGAAATAGTCAGAGCGGCAAAAGAGAAGAGAAGAGGAAGAAGGAGCATAACAGGAGGAGCAGGAAAAGCAGAAAAGACGCACAAGATGAGGAGGAAGAGAAGGAGCAGAATGAAAGAGGGGAGGAGAGAAGGAGAAGAAGCAGAAGGATCAGAAGAGAAGACAAAGAAGGAGAAGAGGAGGAGGAGGAAGAAAAGAAGCAGAAGAAGATGAGGAAGAGAAGCAAGAGAGGAGCAGCAGAAGAGGAGAGGGAAGAGAAGATGGAGCAGAGGAGGAGGAAGAGAAGAGAAGCATGAGAGAAGGAGCAGCAGAAGAGGAGAGGGAAGAGAAGATGGAGCAGAGGAGGAAGAGAAGAGAAGCATGAGAGAAGGAGCAGCAGAAGGGGAGAGGGAAGAGAAGATGGAGCAGAAGAGGAGGAAGAGAAGAGAAGCATGAGAGAAGGAGCAGCAGAAGAGGAGTAGACTGAAGAGAAGATGGAGCCTCGTTGTACATGTTTATGCTGAGGCGTCTGATAATCAGATCTTATTCCCTCCACTAAGTTTTCCTCCTCCATTCTTTTATCTTCCAGAACGTCAGCATGAATCTTTGATGCGCAGCTTAACGCAGCTCATGTGGGATATTCCCCTCTGAACTGAACCAACTGACAGAGTTGATAAGCGCTGACGGCCCAGTGTGCTCATCTAATTCACAGCGAGCCGAGCATCCCCAAGGCCCCAATTAAACAAAATGTCAGCGTGTAACAACTGCTAAAATTCAAACCAAGTCCACTTCTGCCTCTAAACACCTCACCCTTCTTTGAGGTTGTTGATGGGCAGGGGCACGCGGCCACCGCGGTCCAGTGCCGAGGTGATGTTGATGGCGTTGAGGCGCTCGGGCTGCCATACGTTCTTCACAGCTCCCAGGAAGTCGCCCAGCACCTCGCTGGCCAGCATCTCCTCCACGTTCATGTTCTTGATGTAAAACTCTGCCTGGAAGGGCAGAGGGAACTCTGTGCACAGGGGTGAAGGTGAAGGAGATAATACGGTGAGAGGGCGGAGAGGAGGTGAACAAGGAGCTAAAAGAGACGCGATCCTTGCTTTATCACTGCTGCAATGTTGACACTGATTTCACCAGCGGACGCTGGTGCGGCCTCCAGGGGCCAGATGGCAGATGACATCACGGCATAGGGAAAGTGATGTCACATTAGTGCCGCAAACATCTGCTGTGCGTTTGCCCGACTCGGCTCGCATTGTGCCGCGTGTACCGTGACGGGTTCGACAAGCCGGCATGTGCCAACACAAGAAATGCACAGATGTGGGGTTCCGTCACAGAGAGGATCAGGAGCGGCCACATTGTGTCGACACTGCAGACTTCAATAATCTATAACCATAATGTTACAATACAGGACTGTCGAACTAAAAATAAATGATTTTTGACCATTTGAGGTTCATTTTGTAGCTTTTGTGCAGATGTTGAACCTGTTACATGTGCTTCATCAGCAAATGGAGTTTTCTTCGTTGTAATTTAATTGCAGATGTTCACGTCTAAACTCCATCTGCTTATGAAGATCATGCCATACGATCAAAACCTGTAGAAAAGCTACTAAATGTACCTAAATTAGATTGTTTGAGTTAATGTGAGCTTGACAAATGGACAGATAGATGGATGAGCCCATACTTTTGGTTTGATTAGTTAAAGTCTACATTTTCCCATGAGTGTATTTTCCCCAACTGCTCCGTTCTGAGTACTGATTGTGCATCCAGGGTTTAATCAGTAGAAGTTCCACAGTCTGATCTCTGTTCACTCTAAGCTCCCACACTGGCGCCTCTTACCTTCTGTAGCCATGATGTTTATGACCAAGTTGTGCCGTGCCGTCTCAAAAGTGCGTCTGTTATAGGCAGTAATCTGCAACACACAAGGGTGAAAGTTTAAGCCCAGATCAGTGCAGCTTATATGGCAGCGGGCCGTCTGGACAGGGCTGAGCTCGATGCACGACGACCGGGCTCTGTACCCAGCTGAGACACTGTATAGAGGCGCATGGGAACGTTAAGCCTTTGGGGGGGAGAGAATTTCTACAGTAGCTTATAGGGGGACAAAGAAAGCATATAATAACATTAAAGAATTTACAACTGAAGACTTGTAGCGGAATATTGGATTTCCTTTATGTGCACCAAGAGTACTTGATACTCTTCCATTTTGATGACTGACCGTGATGTATTCTTTTTTCTTCCTTCCTAGATGTAACAAAGCAATGGCACAATTCACTTCACTTTGATATCGGCCCAGCCGCCCACCTCGATGACAGTGGGCCTGCCAACGTGCTCTGCAGTGGGGGAGCCATAGAGCACGCCGTCACTGTGCTGTGTCCTCTGGATGTAACGCAGCCAGCCGGGCCGGTCGGGGTATCCCATCAGGTTGGTGTTGAAAGTGATCGGGTCGATGCTGGCATCACCTGTGCGTAATTGGACTGTGATTTATACACACATTTTCATACAGTACTTCTCTAACACACACATAGCAATGGTACATCATAAAGGGGCGATTTAGCATCTTGCCCACACGTGACTGGAGGAGCCGGGGATCAAACCTTCGTCCTTCTGATTAGGCCACAGCCCCACAGGCGGGGGCAGTGTTTGACAGGGGGGAACATAAGTATTCTGTGATAGGTCACGACCAATTCAGTAACGTGCATTTAGACCCATTAGCTAGATTGTGAAAGTTCTGCCAACAACAGCTAAGCATTTTTCTACTTGTGAAATATGACTCACAATGTACTATATATGCTAAGGCGGCTGACTTTTAGCTCAAATATTTATCCACCCAAAAAAATGTATCTATATTATTTACTAAAGCGAAATGCCACAAAATTGGGCTGCAATGCATTTGTACCTGCTTTTGGGTAGGGAGGAAACTCCCCTTTGAAGTAATCTCTTTCCAGAACGTGGACAAACAGGACGCCCGCAGACGGGTAGACGTTACGGTCCGCGTGGGCCCTCGACAAGATGGTGACCACTGAAATACAGATAACATACAGACAGAGAAAATAAGTGTGTGTACTCCTGTGTGTTAATCATCATTAATGACCTGCAAGCCAAACTAATTAAAAAAGAAAAGTGTCATTATTAGATGTGGAAAATGATAAAAGCAAGAGTTTGGGTCACTGGTACTATAGTTACAACTTCACACTCTGAGAATCAACCATGCTCACAATCATAGATTTTTCCACCTTTCTTGCCAAAGCCACTGCACTCTTAGGTTGTAATAAACACGAGCCTCACACAAGGTTGCAGTCTAGGCACAGTCAAAGTGTTAGGGCAAAAAACTTGCATAAAGGATTACGAGCTATTAAACCAATGCATTCGTTGGCAAGTGGCCGAGGGGCTGTGAGTAAACGCAGCGGTAATGAGCGTCATTCAGACTGTGCCGAGTTGTTTTCTCGCCCTCCTCCATTATGCTGTCTTGTTTAGCCCCACTACATTTTCGAACACAAACATTTAGAAAAAAGCGGCTCCTCGACAAAAGTATACACAGTGTAACGGAGGGGCTTCTGCCAGCTCTCTCCTTCTTGATTTTTTTTTTTTTCCTCCTCTCTCTCTCTCTCTCTCTCTCAAACATTGTGTTTTCAAAATCAATCAAATTGCTCTCTCTCTCTCTCTCTCCCTCTCTCTCTGTGTGGGTGGGCAATCAATTTTTAATAACCATGGGAGAATGACTGTACGAGGAAAAAGAGGGGGGAGGGGGGAGGGGGGTCAAGAGAGGGAGATAAATACAATTTGAGCTGTTCTCGCCTGCAGACACAACTCCAGACGCATAAGGCAGCTGAAGGAAGGCCTGGCAAAGCTGTTTCGTCTTCTCACCAACCAAACATTTCTACATTATAATTATAGTCATCAGCACGTCAAAATGAAATGTACTCTACGTCTGCACTGTAAGCCCTCCCCTCGAACGGAAGCTGATTTCTAAGGAGACCCTGCTGAAGAGAGTAATAGAGCAGGATTTACACTTTAATCCAGGTCCATGAAAAAGGAAAGTCAGTATGCTCTCTTTGGCTGACAAGCGTTATCTATTACCAGAGTGCACAAAGGGGCGAAGATTAGGTGACACAGTAAGCTTCGGATTATTAAGAGAGTCCAAATCTACAATGCCAAATTGCCTAACTGCAGTGCAAGTGCACTGATGAGCTGTTGGAAGAGTAGAGTTATAAATCTGTCCCGTGTGTGTGTGTGTGTTAAACCGGGCCACATCTGCTGCACTGGCCATATGTCCCACGTCCCCACGGGCTTGATCACAACCCTGATACAATCAATAGCATAAATACTTGCAGGAACCTGAGGTTACATCCACTGCATCTCTTTCCAAGGGCAGATCGAGGAAACCACCTGAGCATGACTAATCCGCCGCGACGGCTTTTCTTGACGCCACCCGTGACATTAGGATATAGGTTGTTCAGAGACCAGGAATAAAACCGCATTCAGTCTTAGCACACCGCTGGCGCCCCCCGTGATGACTTCAGTCGATCCCCGAATCCCACTCTGAATGCACACTCTCGGCTTCCATTATACCCCAACCCGTTGGGCCTCATCAATTCCCTTCACCACACAAGTACCGCCTATACTGTTCAACTCAAGGGGCCAACTGGATGGAGGTGTGAACATTTGTGTGACACGTCCACGGCGGAGACGGGCAGGACATACAAGCGAGCCCAGATGGTCTGGCCTCCGCTGAATGAGCTACCGAATAAGAAATGACCTGTGGGATTTGAATTGTGTTTCAGCCTATCAACATTGAAGCTTTCATTCAACAGCAAACACTGAGGCATAACACACACCTGGTCCTCTTGTGTTAGCGAGTCCAAGCTTACAGGCTTCTACTGGATTGTGTGCCACCTTCACCTTTGATTCCATTTAGGGAGCGGCCAGCGTAAGTAAAGATCACTGACTTAAGCTACACAAGGCTCCGCTAATAGCATCAGATCTGCTTATTTGTGGCGAGCCGACTCTCTGCCAGGCCTTCTCGAGATGATGAACTGCAGCGCTCTTACTGTGCATAATACATCACCAATTAAAGGTTAATACCAAACTGTCTGCGTGGACCAACCTGTCGGCTACCGGACAAACGCGGAGACAGAGGAGTGCATTATGATACACTTTTGTAATAATTGTGCTGTAATAATACTGGAACACATTGGAATTCCAGCATTATCTATGAAATACATGTAAATAATACACACCTATTCTGAAACTGACACACACACATTGATTAATACCATGCTAAATGACTAACAGTGGGGTGGAAATGGCTAACCAGATTTTATGCCTTCCCGAGCCGACCTTGGACTGACTGAACTCTCAGGAGTGATGGTAGGGTTAAAAATGCCATTGGCAACATGGAGGGAATAAACCACCCTTGTCCCTCTAATGGCTCTAGGTAACCGAGGCCTCCAGCTAGCTGAGGCAGAGACGGTCGGTCGGGTTGTTCTGTTGAACCACTTTCATATATGCTGTTCGTCAGGGTCAGGAGGAATGCATGTGCTCCTTTGGTGTTTGGTGGGAAGCACAGAAAACAAGGATTGCTACTGTTTGGACCAAGGCTTTGGTTTTCTGCCAGTGACGGGGTTTGAGCCTCGCTGTTCTAGGCACAGACCTGGAAGTGAAAGTAGCTGCTGTCACAACGAGCAGAAGTCGATGACTAAGGAAAAGAGTTGGACACGAAAAAAAGCCAGTTCAATCTTCTAGTCGTCTCTCAAGGTAAGGAAATTAGGCATTTGTTATTGAGTATGTGTCACTCACAGAGTTGATTCGGTGTCGTTAAGTGTCAGTATCCTTTGTCAAAAAGAGGAAACAGACTTTTGTCACATAAGTTAGTGATTTCGGAAAGCACGAGGTTTAGACCAGATTTGAATTCAGAAAACTGCTTTTATGGCAAAAGTGAGCGGGCCGAGTCTGTGAGACCGCTGACGATTGAGAACAATAATGCCAGTATTAATGGGGAAACCAGTTGAGCGTGTCACTGTGTTATGACAGGCGGGAGGGGACAGCGGGTCAACAAATGAAGTGCACCACTGCACACCACCCACTCACCATCTCTGTACAGGGTTGTTCTCGGCTTCAGGCCCACGGATCGCTCCGTGCGGACATTTCTCTCAAGCAAAGCGCCGTGTTTAGCATCATGGGCACGTGCAAAGTAAACTATTGGATCGAAAAAATTAAAAAGCATGATTGGAAATCAGGTGTTTCTCTCATAGTCATTCCGAGCTAAAGGAGAGAAAAAAACAACTGAAATCAAATCAAAAAGAATAATGAGAGGAATAAAAAAAAAAAATACAGTGCAGCTACAATGCAGTGAGATACTATAAATAAAGAGGAACATTTGAAATAACAGTAGGCGGTGGCAATCATCAAGGTTTTAATCCTCAATTAAAAAAGAGCACAAGTTTTGTGGACGTTTGTTTCATCTACGTGGCCAGGGCCAGTTCATGGGAGAGAATAAAGTCATATACCATTATGAGGAAAAAATGGTTGTAATATTACGAGAATGAAGTCATAATTTTCTGACAATTTAGTCGTGATTTTAGTGATGAGCTGCCGCAACCAATGGGATTCTGTTACTGTCTATTCAGTGTGTCCCCTACCATTGAATTGGGTGAACACCCCCCCCCCGAGATGTCAAATTGATTTCGATTGATTGATTTTTGTATTTTACATATAATGTCAATAATCCCCTCCCCCCCAAAAAAGCAGTAAACCCAGTGGAAACACTGGTATTGATGAAAATATCTATTCCCAGTATGTCATTAAATAGGTAATATTGAATATAAAAACCAAGACCTGCTCCGGGGGGGGATGCGCCATATTTCCCCCTGAGGACGTGTATCGGCTGAGCGAGCGAGCGAGCGACAACAACAACTAGCCAAACAGTTGTCAACCGTTAGCTCATCGTTCTTTGGCCGGTGAGTCGCTGAACACACATTTGTACATTTAATGCGCCGACTCTGTCCCCCTGTATAACGGTGCTGCTGCTGCTGCTGCCAGTCGTTGGCCATTTTCCCATCCCTCCTCCTCCTCCTCCTCCACCGCCGCTCGGAAAAAATGAGCAGAGCGGCTAACGAGCAGCGGGCTAGCTCGCGAGCTAACTTAGCATCCAAAGCGAGCGCGCGAGGAGAACAGACCGGTTCGATAACGTACCCGTTGCCAGCCAGGCCGCGACGGCCGCGGCGGACGTGCTGCTCTTCATCCTTCGTAGATCTTACATGGGAAAATGGGAGTTCAATTCAAGAAAACACCCCCCCCCCCAAAAAAAGGAATAGTCTCAATCGCCACCGGGTTTGACAGACATAGTAATTAGCATCCTGCAGCATTCCTTCCTCCGCCTCCTTCCTTCCCTGGCGACGGCGCGACCGCTCATTGGCTGAACATCTGCACGGAAAAAGATGGTTGTCTCGTAAAACAGGGGCAAAGGAGAAGAAAAAAAACACATCAACGATGTGAATCGCGTGTATGATTGCAACATGTTTCTGTGCTGTGCTGCTTTGTGTATCAAACTCAAGCAGGGTCTGTCTGCTCTGTCAGCTGTCAGATGACCTGTCTGGTGTCCTGGTCCTGTAGAGCAACATGCCCACTTCACTGTCACTTAGGCCAGTTCAGAATAAGTAGCCCTGGTGGATTTTTTTAACAACGATGCTCATTTATATTGTCTTGTGATGGACAGAAAAACAGACACACACACGCACACACACACACACAGCATGATCCCACCGGGGCTTGAGCTCCTGAGCCCAGCCGTAGGAGGGCACAGACACGTTGGAGAAGTGTCCTCCAATCTGTCCCCCGACCCCCTGCAGAAACAGTGGTGAGCAGACAGATGGTCGTGTTTTGGGCCCCCTTGGCTCCCACTCAGGGCACTGCTAAAGGGCAGCCGGACTCTTGATAAGTCACCCCCTCGTGTGTCCAGAGAGAGCACTTCTGCTCCTGCAGAGAGAAAAAAAAGCATCCCGAGTGCGGCTGGCGTGCCAACAGTGGTCTCTCGTTTGATAGCGTCAAACTGATTCATTTCCTCCGCTGCGGTGGTACGCGCGGTGCCATTCAGCCTCTGTGCTCTCGCTGTGCCTGGCTGTTCTGTTCTCTCGCCCCGCCTGCACTTCCCTTTAAGATTATTTTTAGGTTGCTTAGCAACATCTCCACATAGTCAGTATTTGGAGGCCGGGTATGTGTGCATCACAACATTCACTTAAGGGTTTTAGAATGCACTAAGAAGCACAGGGGGAAAAATACAGCATTTCCCTCTTGGCATGAGGGTAAGATTATGGCCAAACGTGTCTGCTTTGATACTCCTGTGTCAGTGTATATGGCAGCACTAAAAGTTTCAGTTTACACTGTCCTGAATCTGTTTGTTTTGATCAGTGAATTTAGATGATAAATGCTTAGTCTCCTGTCTCCTATTTTGTTTTTTCCCTGCAGCCACCTATCAGCGTTTAGGACTGTTATTAAATGTATGCATGTAGTGCAGCGGCTCCAGTGAAACCTTATGGGAAAAAAAGAACACTGTGTTTGCAACAAAGTTTGTTTTACAGATGATATTTCATTTATTCTAAATTGAAGATGGCTCCCCCATGCAGTGCACCTGCAGTCTGGTGCAGACAAATTCAAATGCTATATGTAAAAAAATAAAAAAAAAGGCAAAACAAACACAGAGAACAAGTAAGGGTGCTTTCAACATGGACTGAAATGAAAACATTTATTCATAAGATGTATATATGACTGTTTAAATCACTTGAATCCATGCAGCATCTGCACCTGATCAACCACATTTGCTTTTTTGTCTAAGGTATTATTACAAATTGATGAAACGTTTACTCGCTTGGCTTAGAAAATGTTGAACCTTTTCCAAACTGATTCACACTTGCAACCTGTGCCAACAGAGCCACGTATTCCAACAACATCAGGGAATTGATTATATCATTTGGTCGCGCTCGTTTGAATAATCACACATTTTTGAAGTTGACAAAGCATCCTTTCTAGTGCTCCATCACATGGATTCAGTCCTGTGTGTTTTTACGCGGTGTCTGTTGACTCCTGTGTGCCCCTGGACTGTCTAGAATTTTCGCACTGTGATCCACTTCATCATTAACACATTTGAAATATTGATGCACAGAGATTTGATTTGGGGAAGAGATAGCAAACCTTAGAGATACTCTGAAATATGCATTCAGTCATGTTGGGAGTGTGAGAAGTAGTTTACTGAGCTCAGTTGCCAACTTTTACAGCTTCCATGTCATTGCAGCCTCCTTAAAAAAACATTTCTTTTTCCTATGCCATATAGACTTAAGTGTATCTCCAGCCGCACCTACATGGAGACTGGCGGGATGGAGTAAATGTTGTATCCATAGATACTCTCCTTTCAGATCGACGTTTAAACGAGTGAACAGTGGAGTCCGTGGCTCTACCCTCCCGGTGGACTCCCCAAGGCCACCTGGTGGTCACACCACACTTTGGGTAGTCCCAATTGGAAAAATCAACAAAACAAAAAAACCCCTTCCCAGCACAGCCAGGGTGGGCTTTGACCCTCCACCACACCCAAGCCCCGGTGATGTGCAGCCAGCCGCACGGTGGAGTGACAGTGGCTGTGTGCTGGTATGTGTGCCAGACTGCAGCTCACTGAACCCCCTCCTCCACCTCCTCCTCCTCCTCATCCTCCTCCTCCTCCTCTTCCTCATCCTCCTCATCCTCCTCATCCTCCGCCTGCTCCGCGCAGCAGATTACCGGACCGAACCATTGCCGCAGTTCAGGTTTTAACACCTGTCACATGAGGCGTTGCATTTTCTCTTTTTTCTTTTTCTTTTCTTTTGCAAATCGCAGTCGAGCGCGCCGCGCCGCACCGCGCCGCGCGGCTGTATATAGGGACGCGGGCGTCTCGCCGAAACGCGGCCGCGGCGCAGCATCCGGCGAGATGAGCGGCCGCGTCGCAGCGACGCCCCCATTGTGCGGCCGGCGGCGTCACCCGGCGCCCGCAGCGGCGTGTTAGCGGCTCGACAGCGGCGACTCCGTCCCGGGCCGCTCACGACGGACGGCTCGAGAGGGGGGCACCCTCGCTGGTCCCGGACCACAGTTCGCCTCGCGTCGCGCGTCGAGACCCGGAGCCCGAGCCGTGGATGTGAGTCTGACTCTTTTGTTGTTTTGTTTTTTTTGCAACATCGATGCAACGTCGCCCGGGTGAACAGTCAACTCCGCCCTTTGGCACTCATTGACAAAGGTCAGTTAAAAAAAACCAGATCAAATAATATTTGTATTTATATTCTTGCCTCTGCAGAAATCTGGACGCATGCAAATAAACAAGTGTTAGACAGTGTCCGAGGGGAGGGGGGATGGGGGGTGAAGCTGGGCTGTCATGTTGAGTGTGGCTGTGTGGTCTGCCTGTGTTTGTCTGGTCCAATGTTGACGCCTCACATTCATCTTTAAACCTGTAACTTTAGTGTCCAACGTGCAATCCTCCTCTGAAGGGTGGCCCCTCAAGTTCAGACGGAGGTTTTTTTGTCCACATACAGTACAGAGTCATCAGGAGTCCAGCATGGTGAAGAATGAACACTGAGCCAGGACAGTGAGGTGTCAGCCTCTGCTGCTGCTGCTGCTGCTGCTGTATCCCTATACCACCCAGTCTGTGGGTTTCAACACAAACTTAATGAATGCTCGATGTCCCAAGATGAATGTTTTCTCGTTTTTTCCCCCTCAGCTTTATTGTGACATATTTAATCCCCTCATTGTGAAAAGCAGTTCCAAACACGATTGAACATTAATGTGTAGGAAGGGACTATTTAACTGCTACACTTGCCTGCTCCCCTGCTCTAACCCCGTCATTTTTCTAATGTAGGACAGAGGCACCGGGTGCCAACATTTAAACCGCAAGTCAATGTCAGTTCACAAAATGTTGCATCTTTTGGCACATTTCACAACATTTTGTCCGTGCAGTGAAGGTTGAAACTACCTTGCAATGCTTTCTTTTTGCACTGACATTTAAAATTGACTACCGCAATGTCAACGATGGCTTATAAAGCTGCGGGATGTGGCATTGTAGAAGAGTCAAAAAGAGTGAAGGGGGTAGGAGTGGGGAAAGAAGAAAACAAAATTTCCTACAGCATAGCACCAGACTGAACACAGAGATCACATCTTTTTTATTGATGTGTACAGTATGAGCATTGATTTGAGAAGGTAAACAGCTCAGCAATGCTGAACAGACAACAATATTATAGTGCTGTAAGGCTTTCATAACTAGTTCCGACGTACTAACAGCTTTTATGTCACACATCAGCATCTGTAATCCACTAAGCCCCCATGTTTCTGAATAGTTTTATTGATGGAATTAGTTCTTTTCACGCCTTTTAATCACCATTTTGTTGAGAAGTTGCCACCTTCATGTGATGTTATTGTGTGCATGCAAGGTTGGTTATATCCCTTGAACTCACATAATCATGTAGTGTTACAAAATGATCTAAACAATATCTTTTCTTAATTTTTCATAGGTGTGAATGGGCCTAAAGAAACTATTACATCAGCTTGGTCATATTAGGCAGCGCTGCAGTATGTCAAACTGAACTCGTCTGTTGTAATGAGGCCACGGCAATGCTGACATTTCCTTTGAATCCAAAGACATCATCATGCTGAAGACAGAAGCCTCGGGGGAGAGGACCTGCCTCCGGAGTGCCTCCCCCCACCGCAATGCCTACCGAGCTGAGTTTCAGGCACTCAAGAAGGCCTTTGACCAGCCTCGGATTGCTGGAGACTCAAAGCCCAAAGACCTTGAACGGGTGAAACAACCAAGGGGTCGCCAATATGGCTCCCATGTCAGCCGCATTAAAGACATGTTCATGCAGATGGGCTCAGAAAATCCAGGAGCAAAGGCAAGGGGTCAAGATGATTCTTCGACACAAAAGCTGGTCAAGCCCACCAACTTCGTCAACAAGGCTGATGGATCGGTGATCAAACTCCAGCATTCCCATTCAACTGAAAGGGTTGGAGGTGCTGGACCAAAGTTCTCTGAAACCAGGAAGCTGTTTGAACAGCATTCGCGTGACCAGTCCCAATCACCTGTTTTTCCCTGTGGACGTGATAAGAGAGGTTCCCATGAGCACCTCGATGACTGGCGAGGGGCTAGGTCCAATCGAGGCAGTACAGACTCCTTGGACTCACTTTGCTCCAGAGCAGAGGCATCCTCACCGACTGTCAGTCAACTCAGTGCTGTTTTTGAAAACGCCGACCAACACAACCCCGGTGTGTCCTACAAAGGAGTCAGCAGACGAGCCCTCTACTCACCAGATGGATTCTACCGCCCCGGAGGTGATGTCAGTGAGGATGATTCGCGACAGTCTCCTGTTCGTGGAAACAACCGGAGCAGGATAGGCGGAAAGTTTCCCACATCCTTGTCCTCTGAGGACCTCATGAGTCACAGTCCCGGGGCAGAGACAGTAGAGCTGAAACCAGTTTCACAAGAGGAGGATTCCCAAGACAAAGCAGACAACGTTAAAACTACAGGCGAAGAACAACGGCGGCTTTCTGGGGCCATCACCAATGGAAGCCAGATCAATGGTTCTTGTGAAGAAGAGGAAAAACTTTCAGAAACAAGAAAACATACTGAGGATTTAGGGGTGTCCAAAGCTCAGAAACCTACAGTTGATGCTGTGATTATCAACAAAACTTGTGAAGACGCCAATCCAGGGCCCCTGCCAACACCAACTACACCAGCTGAAAGCCAGGAGGATGGAGATGGTTCAAGAGAAGACAAGCCCCCTGAATCCCCCAATGACCAAGTGGAAGAACCTGATGAGGAATACACTGGGAATGAGCGAGTGGTTTTTAACGCAGATGGGGACGCTTGTTACCAGGGTTGGGATGAAAGCTGTACGGATCCGGAGGATGACCTCTATGGAGACGACGAGGATATTGTCTACGACCCTGGCTCTGATCTGACAGAGATTCCAGGTCTGCCAGAGGAAAACAAAGAGGACATCCCTCCAAAGAGAAAGATTTTCTTCAGCATCGCTCCCATTACGGTAAGTCGGGTGCTGAGCTAAATTGTTGTGGAAGCCTTAACTGTGTAAACACACTGAACACAATCCAACATAAAAGCCCTTGTGCAGCTCTTATCAAAAGTAGGTTAAACCAACAGAGAGCTAACATTGTATTTAGAGCTTCCTTTTATTGGCTCATATTTATAGTTGCCATGGAACTACTTGTTGTGGTAAGCTTAGCTGTTTATGACATTATATGATCATGATAAAATAATCTTGCATCAGAAACATTAAGATCTTTAACATCTCCCCCCTTTGATGTGCTCTGCTGTATTGGAGGTAATGATCATATATTGTAGAGACTGAGGGTCAAAGCACTGCCCTCTAGATAACTGACATGTTCAGGAGCAGAACATCTGTGCATGCGTTAGTCATGCTGCTTCCTCACCCACACAGTTTTCGCACAGGATACTGTGTTTGTTGTTCTCAAGCAGTCCTTTCACCGTATCTCTCAGATAAGGAGCCCATTTATTGAACTTGAAGTATTTGATGAGGATGTTCTGTACATCACAGGGACATGGTCTATATGAATCTGTCAAATGTACTGTTTAAACAACATATAGTGGACCCGCTGTGTGTGTCAAGTATGTAACCTTGCTGTGACTGCTATGTGATATCAGCTCATATTTAGCTTGAATTTACACGTATTTTACTGTCCATTATTGGGTTTTCACAAAGGTCATTTTTTCTGGTGATAATACCCAGTGAGTGTCATTACCCTCAGTCAAATTTCTTTATTTCATTTAATTAACATAAATAGCTCTACCATTATCTTTGTTCCATCAAATACCTTGGAGTAGTTTGATACTGTTTTCACTGCTGGGTTGGACACAAAGCGGCCAGTGTTGTTTGTGGATTGGGAAGATGGATTTGGAAGATTATGGGAAATATTTTTCAGCCGTTATCCTTAAGCATTTGGAATCAGTAAGCTTAATGTTTGTGCTTTAGGTAATTCTATTCCATTTTTATCCTTTTTATTCAATTTGTCTGTGGAATCCAATTTTTTTGTGTGATTTTAACCTGTTGACACAGTACAATCTGTGTGTGTGTGTGTGTGTGTGTGTGTGTGTGTGTGTGTGTGTGTGTGTGTGTGTGTGTGTATGTGTGTGTGTTTGTGTCTGCGCATACATATGTTCTGAATACAGTAGCGGTTTAGAGATTGAGGTGTATGCAGGTTGAGGATCTATCCTATTAACATTCCATAATGAACCAGAACAATTAGTCCAGTTATTCTGAGGAGAAAACGTGATGTTGGCTCACTAATTACCCTCTACTGTCTCTGCAGCATGTGTCCTTTTGGTTCTTTCCCTTTTGCTCCCTCACCAGACTCAACTCACGTGCACGCAAATGCAAGTACACATTTTCACAAGGATATGAAAACTTTGAAATGTGATCACTTTGTTCATGAAGTTAGTCATTAATGATCAAGGGCTTAAATTGTGGCCTTGTGCATTTGCTCATACACTTAACTAATACCACATAAAATGTTATTAAAAGATATCTACAAAACCTATTTTTGATCATTTGGGTAAAAGCTTTTCATAAGATCAAATTTAGCAAACTTTATTTTCCATGTAAGGTGAATTTGAGCACTTGTTAGAACATGCTGTCCCCATTTAGGCCATAACAGGCGACAAATATGCTGCTCTGTTGTCTGTCATTTCAAGGCTTCTGTTTTCTATGAAAAGGGACGACGCTCGTTCATCATATGGAGTATCCAAGAGGGGCACTGCCCCCCTCCCTTTACACAGACGTACACGCACAATTAGACATGCACCCCTCCCACTTCAACATACGCCCCCCTCCTCTCAGTGCAGGAGGAACAAACAGGGTTCTGTCCTTTGTTCGTCTATATTGTGAAAGACACAAAGCTATTTTCTCAGCCCTCGGCCCCGCACGAGTCCAGCTTGACCCCTGTGGGAGGAAACTGCAGAGATGGCCTAGAAATATTTATCTTATTTTATAATCTAATACTAAAATGTTCCCTCCTCTTCACGCAATATTTCTTAGTCCTGCCCCATAAAGCGGATGAACTATTTCAAAAAATCCCAGCTTTTAAAGCTTATTTAATTTAGAAATCTGCCCCAGGAGAAAATGATATACAACCAGCTTTGGGCAACATTTTGTAAACATGCACACGGACGTCAGCTTGAAAAGAGTAACAGTTCCATTAATGCTTAGCAGCATGGAAATAGATTGAGATTCTGGTTGGTCTGGGTTCTTTGCTCAGAAATGAAATATCTCAATATCAATTTGATGGACTTCCATGAAATATTTTACTGACATTCAGAGTCACCAGATGATTATTCTTACTGACTGGTGATCACCTAGTGTTTTATAGTGCCACTATTAGGTTGTTTTTTTTGCGTACAAAATCAACTCTTAGATGGATTTCCCGGGGATAACTCCAAATCCAGGTGATGATCCTGACTTTTCCTTGGGTACAACCAGATGGTCAGAGTTTTAACATATCCTGTGAAATATGTCAACATCTCCCAATTGGATTGGAACAAGATTTTGTAGAGACGTTCAAATTTCCCAGATGATGGGTTTGGTGATCCCCTGTCTTTCCTCTTGTGCTACCATGAAGTTCACTGTACTAGGCCAACATCCTAGTTTTGTACAACACATAGCTATTTTTTTTGTTTTTTAATTAATCATTTCTTCCACATCCTTTCACTCAACTGAAGCATCCTAACTACATGTGACTGCGTCGAGCTACCCAAGGCAAAGACAGCCTTCCTTCCCGAGGGCACTGACCTACAGAACAAAATCAGGTCTCATGTTCATTCAAGCCACTGGTCCTATCCTTGACGTTTGTACCCCGGGTTATATTGTTCAGTCTGTGGCATACAGTACAGAATAATGTGGTAGTATTGAAGTAGACTCAATCCTCTATCATGCACTGTTCTGTGCGAACTGATATATAATGTTCAGTATACAGCGTTAAACCTGATGGGATCGTATACATCTCAGCTCGTGTTCAGTTTCCCATGTCTTGTTCGCTCGGGTCATAAAAATTTCAGCCCATCCGGTGCGTTTTCCTTCTCTTTGTCAAACCGCACCACAGGAGTTTGACGGCGAGGGTCTTCTCCCTCGGCGTGCAGCAATACCCTGTCAGTCTCCTCTTGTTTTCCTCTCCTGCTCTGTACGTGTATGGCATGTATATCGTCCTTTTAATGGTATTTTTTTTTGTGCCAGTGTGGCGCAACTGTATTTTGTGTCAGTCAGGACACTGCAATATCTTAATGGAATTAAGCAGATGTGACGAGTGGAGTACCAGTTAAATGGCCACTGAAGGAGCTCTGTAATCAGTCCCTCCACTCTGCATGCTGTCTGTGACAGGATCAGAGAGACTGACGTTTGGTCCTCTTTGCTATGGCAAAGGAGGATGCAAGATTTAGCACATTTTTATGAAAGTCTTTCACTGGATAATTTGCCTGGTGTGTCGCTCTGCAGCATATGAGGATGATTGTGTTCAATCTTTTCCTATGAATATTTATTGATGAATGCTGTGAATTTGGAGATGCAGCGCCCTGTGTTTTAAAATGGCACGCGCACAGGATGGACGAGGACACCTTCATGCTTGCATCCAAGATCCTACATAAACATTTGCTTGCAAAAAAAACTATGTTGAACTTTCTCCGCAAGCTGCTTTGCATCTCGCGCTGCAGCGCCTCAAACCAATTCAGAGACTCGTTTTGCACTTACCGGAGCGTGGAAAGAACATAAAGACAAAGTCGCTGATGCCTGTGAACAGAGAAACTGCCAACTTCCACCATCCCAGTACCAATTCCTAAGACTTGCCAGGCATTGAGAGACGGTTATTTGTCTCGAACGTTTGGGAACTCAGTTGACTGCCCTTAACACAGTACATGACAGCAGAGGCACCCAGCTTTTTGTCAACATGTTTTTGTACAATATCATCTTCCCACTGTCCATAAAAGTACATCAACAGTAAACATCTGCGTGGTTCCTATCGTGTTTATCTGGAGTATCAGCGAATACAGTCCTTTGCTTCACAAGCTGAAATTAGATGGCCTCAAGCCAGGAACCTTCTGACCATATTTTCTGATGAAAAGGATTACTCTACTTTAGGGCATTCTGTCTTTCTGACTGATGATACATGTGCAACAGCATTTCTGGGATTTTGGAACCAATACTGACACGGATTTTGGGAATGTCTTTTATAAGTAGTATTTAGGTCTGTAGCACGATGGCTATACAGCTTAACCCCCTTAGTCCAGTGTTGCAGTGGAATGATTGGATGCCTCTTCAGATAAGTCCTCCCCTTTAAGACCATTCTCAATGGATAAAACACAATTCATGAATGGTATTCTGCCATATTATAAGCGTTACATGACTTTCTTTGTCTGCACAGTTTCCAGTATGCAAGCCTTCGTTGTGCCGTAAATTCTGGTGTTTCCCCTCTGCAAGCTGGGTGAATGCTGACTGTCAACCTCCTGGTTGTGAAATCTACGGCTGGAGAAGGAATAGGGTTTTGTTAGCAGAGGGTTTCCAACACCATGCAACGACAGCTAGGCCTATATAATGGCTGAGATTTCGGTCAGACCAGCAAAAACAGCGGCTGAGCGCAGTCAGAATGACAGTGGGGTATTTTTGTTAAGCCTCTTTTGAACCAAAAATCTTGAATGTTTATTTAATGCTGTAGACTCTGTACAATTCGCCTAGTGTAGAAACTTGTGTGATAACTAGTATGTTATTATGTAGCTGTCTGAGTTCAAAAGTCAGCATTAACAATCCAGCATTATTTTTAAGTGTCATTCATTGAAATTTAGTCCAAACTGCCCGATGAGTTTTTGTGGTTGTCGTGAATGTAGTCCAGCTACGAATGGAAAAGGAAAATGTCCTCATTCAAAGGATTTTTCCTTCCTCTTTGACCACTTTTACATGTACAACTGCCCCAAAACTCAGTATGTGCGTGTTTGTGCGCACGCGTGGCTTAGTCACTCCATTATTAATGCAGTGGTGTTTTTGTTTGCTTGTTCCGGTGCCACCCGATCCTCCCCGGGGGGTTGAATATTTAATGATCCGGGAAAGGCGAGACGTGCCCTGCGGTGTTTGAGGGCTGGTCAGTTACCTCACGGTGGACTGTGTCATGAATCATCATCAGGCCTCCAACGACCAAGTGTTGGCCCCCTTCTAATGACATCATCATTGCGCTGCCAGTTTTTGTATCAGTAAAAAACCCAGAAAAACTGGACAGAGCAGTGTCTCAATGTCTGCACTGTCCTTGTTTACCACCAGTCAGGAACATGATTGAGGTGAACAGTCTGAATTTAAATCAACCAATCACCAATCACATATCGTAAATATCAACCCTCAGACTGGATTGTTGTTTTTTTGTCGTGAAAAAAGATTGTTCTAGGAATCGTGACATATTCGCAATGGTCCAGATCACACCGAGTGGTTATTATTGCTGCGCAGAAATATGGTCCCACACTCTGCCTCGTCATCGTCGCGGCCTAATGAATTAGGTAGCAGGACAAGTGGGCATTAGGGCATCGGCGCTGTAACAAGCGACATGTTGTTGTGTTGCTTGGGATCCCAGCCTCCCACCCACTGTATATGACCAAGGCATAATATAAAGCAGGGCATTGTCTGCAGTCATTCAGTGGCAGTTGTTTACTACGCTCTGCCCCCCATTGCCCCAGCATTGGCCTATGTTTTGTTGGTGGGAGTCATGGCATCCAGTGGTATTGTGCCTCACACAGTGGACTGTAATGCATTTTTGATTGAGGGGAAAAAAGACACGGCTGTTTCAAAATGCGGAACTTTCTTCATTAGGAATAAAAAAAAAAGCTATTAAATTAGATTTGATTTCAAGGGAAACACCTCGGCAGTGTTTGCCTTTGAAACGCGTCCACTTGTGTGAACAGAATGTGTGACCAATCTGTATGCAGAAGCTACATCTGGAGTTGAAAAAAGGAAAAAAGGCTGACCAGCAAGATCGTGGCATTCCGCCACATCCTAGAAGCCAGTGTAACTTCCTCAGACGAGGGGCGATGTGCTGCATGTCAACATGACAGAACGGTTGGCCCCTGAATCGACTGTTTGAGTCCTCTTATGTTCTCACGTATCCTCATTTAGAGCCAGATACTGAGCGCTTCTGTTTGTCTCTCTTTTCTCACCCTGTCCTCTTCCCATATCCACACCTTTATACCTGTCAATCTCCGTGGGTTCTTGCCAGACATGAATTCATTTTCTGTCATCAGCAAGTGTCTCATCCCCTCAGCATCCAGACACTTTCCTCAGCACCAGGCTGTCAGCTCTCTGGCCTGGTGTTGTGTGTGGGTGGGTGACTACAGGTACAAGTAATGGACTGGAAATGTGCTGAGCTGTCACAGCAGAGCAAACTGTGTTCCTGTGTGCGTGCATGTACCAGGCTGTAGCTTATCCTCTGCAGCGTTTGCTGGGCTCATGCCACAGCAGTAAGGAACATTTCTTCCAGGTCTTCTTGCCCTGGGCAGCGTCCACTGTCTGGAAAACGCAGGCCAAACGACGGCACTTGCACAGATCCGCCAAAGGCCCAGTTTAATACCATCAGAGGCGGTTGGCCGGGCATGGGTGCCACGCTGTGACATCTTAGGCAAGGACTCAAACAAGCCCGGAGCAAATTACCCCTGGCCTCGCCTGCTCCTTAGATTTGCCTCCGCTTTGTGTGTTTTTTTCATTGTCTTTTCTTTATTTTCCTCTTATTGCCTGTTTCACTCCTCAGTAGCCTCACTGTCTTCTGCTGCTCCAACCCATGAA
This sequence comes from Scophthalmus maximus, assembly GCF_022379125.1. Taxonomy (NCBI): domain Eukaryota; kingdom Metazoa; phylum Chordata; class Actinopteri; order Pleuronectiformes; family Scophthalmidae; genus Scophthalmus; species Scophthalmus maximus. The sequence goes on along the minus strand of NC_061536.1, from coordinate 4,158,024 downwards.
TCATTTGGGTCATTCTGTTTCTTCTCTCCTTCAGTGAATATTGCCTCCTAGCCTCTGTTAACTGGATTCTTCCTTCGCTGTTGCTACCCCTCCGTATTTTCTCATCAAATTAAAGCCCACATCTCTCCTCGTGTCCCCTCATCTGTCCTTTTCTTTGTCCCAGTCCCCACTTTCCCCCTCTCCTTTTATATCTATTTTCTTTCTTACCCTTTTCTTCCTCAGCATCAGTGCTTAAAGTGGTACTCCCTTTACTCACATGTGGCGCGTACATCAGTTGGTATTAGCAAATGATTAAGTAGTACATGAATTGACATGAACATATTATATGAATTTCAACAGTGAATAAAAGATACGAGGTATAACCTGTCCATTATATTGTCTTAAAAACGACTGGACCTTTGTTAATTTTGCTGACTTGTGTACTGAGATTATTACCAAATGTTTCCGACAATGTTCTAACTCAGAGAAATGTGTAAGTCTAAACGAGTATCGGCAGCTTGCAGGAAGTCCTGGTACGCAAGAAAAAGTCGAGGTAAGAGTAAAATGTAGAGGTTCTCTCCTGCGTACTGCTCAGCATAACCCCCATGTTCTGTTATTTCCCTCTCCCTTGGTCCTCTCCTGTGGCTTAGCGGGCCCTTGTCTAATCCCTTCGTCTCCGCTCCAAAGGGGAGCTATCAGGCTGGGCCAACAGCTTTCCTGACAGATTGGTGTACAGACAGACAGACGAACATGATGTGGCTGAAGAGGTGTCACATACTCAGTTGAGATGAACCTTGATTCAGCACACCAGCTTTCTATGTATACACGCTTAAATCTTCAGACTGGAACCTGCAGTCAACTTTCTATTGGTTTGGCACACGTACAAAGCCTACATGCATACACAGCTCCTTAATTTTATCACTCGACTACCTGATGTACATTTTCAGGATATACACTCAAACACCCGTATATAAACACATGAAGAGAGAGAGAGAGGCGCTTGCGTCGGCTAAGAGGGCTCAGCAGCATCCACCAAAATGGATAACCAAAATGTAGGCATCCTCCTGCGGGGGATTGGAAATAGGAGTCAAAATGTGGTCGCCCAAGCACATCTGCTGTCTGCACTTAGGTGTCCGTCTGTGTGTTTATGATCAGGTGTCGGGGTGACAAGAGGAGATATCGGTTGATACAGTGAAGAATGACAAATGGAAAGAGCAGCGTTTGTCTTTATCAGACTTGTTGGAGACAGATGTGAGCCTGCATTGTGTACAGTATAAGCTGCTTTCAGACATGCACTGAAGTCAGGGCATTTTCCTCTACTTCTCCGGAGGGCCCAAATGTTGCTCCACAAGGGCTCCGTAACTTTTCCAGCCAGCCCCCCAAGTAACACCTCCGGAAAATGTCTGTAAGCTCATGTGAGAACACAATTGGTGAAATTTCCCGAAGCTTCGGAGCGAGTGAGCGGGCATGTTGACGACAGAATGCTCCGCAAGTGTTCCTGTTGATGTGAACGTGTCTGACTCGGACAATCTTCAGCTACATTCTTCATATGTGAATGACAAACTCCGGAAAAGAATTGTTATTTTCCAGAGTTTGCCGTGAATTATTTCATGTCCTAAAATGGCTCATGTGTTTTGTGACATTACACTGAAAGAGCTGCTTTAAAATGATGAGCAAATTTACAGGATGTTAACATTCCCACATGCATTGTTAATGATAGGTGAACCGAATTTTCAGCTTCGATATTTGAACGTGTATGTGTATGTGTATGGTATTTGATATAGATTTCACACAGTCATGAAAGCAGTTAAGGATTGAATTTTCTGACATTGGTGTTTCCGGGGTGGGGGTGATTCAGTTTATTGGATTATGTGGGTCAACATTTAGTGAAGCTGACAGGTTTTGTCTCTGGGGCCTGTCCCTCGCTACACATAGGCACTGTTGGGTCGTGTCCTCCCTTTAAAGTTTTGCCCCATGCCGCCGTCTCCTCATTGTGCATCTTTGTGAAAAGCAAACACTGACTGCATTTGAAGCTGTCTGAATGAGTGTAGCTGCTATACATTTGTGTGGCAAACAGCAGCGCCAACTCTGCTCCACAGCTGTCGGACCTGCGTTTGCCATCTGCATGCCTGGTCGTGCCATTTTCTGGCTTCATCTCCCTATGGTAACACAGGCAGCGGGCTGCAGTGTGCCGCCGCACTACCAAGGTCAACCACAGTCACACACATTACTGTGCCGTCTCACATGCCCTCTGCCTTCCTGCCTCCTGTTTTCATCCTCGGCTGTCCTCTGCTTCTTTCGGTCAGACAGTGCTTGTGAGAGAACGAGAAGATAGTGTACATCCTATCTAAAAAGAGAAAGGTGAAGCTTTTGCTCGGCTCAAATTGAACCCAAATCTGACTTTAGCGGTTGAATCCCTTATCTGTCTGCACTGGTTGAACTTTACATTTCTGAAAGCTCAGCTTTTTTTAAGTGAAGGGGCATTTTTAATATCTGCCGAATGAATGCTTTTTCTTAACGGTGCAATCTGTCCATCTGTTTCTCTTTCCCTCTCCCACCGATTACTTATTCTTATTTCCCCCTGTTCGTGCTCTTTCCTTTATAATGTCCCTCCTTCTTCAAGTCACCATCGCTCCCTCTTCATCCTTGGCCTTTCCCAGTTGGTCTCTCCCTCTGTCTTGATTTTATTTTTATTTGTTCTGCTGCCCTTTTCTAATCATTCTCCTTCTCTGTGCCTCTGCTGTTTCCTCTCACAGATCCACCCTCACCTGTACTCAACTCCCTTCATGACTTCCCCCTCTCCCTTTTCTCTTTTACACCCTCAAGTGACTGGCCACATGCTAATGTGTTTGTAGATAGGACAGAGCGACTGAGAGAGGCCATTAGAGAGTCAACTGACTGCATCGCATCCGGGAAGTCCAGTGCTGGTGTTTGGCATTTGCCAACAGTATGTGTGTTTGAAAGGCCTGCGTGTGTGTGTGTGTGTGTGTGTTTGTGTGTTTGTGTGTTTGTGCGTGCGTGTGCGTGCGTGTGCATGCATGCGAGCAAGCATTAATAATGCAATGCTGTTGATCACACTGAATGATTGATGACAGGGAGGTCATGGATAGAGCTCACGCAGACTAATACTGACAAAAGAATATAAACCAACCCGAGCATCACGCTATATCAATGTGCCCAAGCTGTGTGAACAACCAGCGCACTGTCCTTTCAACGGAGCACGGCTGATTCACTGCTGTTCTCTGGATCTCTGCCGCGTGTTAAGGTGTCGGTCGACCCACAGCCCATCATCGGCAGAAGCACAACATGAAAACGTGTAACCACGAGCACGCATACATTTACAAGCCTTTTTGTGCATTTTTTTTGTGCAGTTTGCCCTCATTCAATCAATAAAGTATTATCTTATCTTGTTATCTTTCACAGTGTCCTGCAATACTAAAAATATGAAACAACAGAAGCCGGCATTGGTTATGACCTGACACAGCCAGGATCTTTTGACTCACATGCATACCAAGTGGCTTACATAAATCTGGCTTGAGGCGTTAATCGATGACCAAATCAATGAAAAAAGTTAATCAATGACATGACGCCTGATTGATCTCTACTGAGAATATATTTCCTCTTTCGCTCGGGGCACTGAGGAGCTGGTAGTCAGCAGCTGGCGTTACAGCTGGGCGGACGTCACCTGCGTCGTCAACGCAGCGTGTGGCCGCTTATTTCTCTCATCCAATGTAGTTCTGATTCACGTGATCACAGACGGGCAGCATGCAAATTGAAAACGATCGATGTCATTGGGTGTGATATCCTCCACTTGAAATCCTTCCTTACAGGAGACAGGACCATGTGGCAAATGTCACTAGGTGTTCGGATTTCAATGAAAGCAGCTGCCATCAGTTTGGGTATGCAGGTGTCTGTCTGAACGCGACACACACAGGCAGCTTTGCTGGCTACTGTAATTTCTCCATCCATGGGTGCCCATTACGTTGCATCCATGTCTTTGGATGTCTTTTGACCACGTAAACATTTTTGTGTGCCAGCGCACTTGGCACCTGCCCGCCGGACGTTTTCTGCAGATCACCGCAATGCAGACGTTGACCACAGCATGCACATTGGAGCCAGCTTGTGCACAGCAGCGCTCTCCTCCTCGCCTGCCCCCCTCCTCCTCGCTGCAGTTTGAGCAGTTTGAGCGCTCGGCTGGGGTGAGATGTGAAGTGACAGCTGACACTTGCAGGGGAGCAGCGGTTCCTGTGAGGTCCTCACAGCTCAGAGGGAGCGAGGGAGGCCTCTCTGTATCCTCCGTCAGCACACTATGTCTGTCGGCTGTACAGTTACTTTGTTTTATGTTAATATGCGGATTTGTTGTTTTAGCCTGTGACTTGGTTATGATGGCCTTTATTCACCACAGTGTTGTTACATGTTTTGTGAAGATAATAGATCGGTTGGAAACGTAAAAGCCTCATAATTCATCAATATTCACAAAAGCCTGTAGAACAACCACTGTTATCGTCTTAACAATATTGTGTTGTCAATATTGTCGTTGCAGCAAATTATTCTCTTGAAGCCTTTTAGTGCAGTATTATATCTCCTTTAAAAAACTTAGGTAAAGACCCAGAACCATGTTGATGAGTTGGCTTAATCTTGAGTCCTCCATCGCTGCAATGTGAATCATTTGCCATATTTGATTGTGTGTGCCCACTCACCACCATTAAACCCCTTGTGCTTCTTTGTTTCTTTCTTCCAGGTGTTCAACACTTACTCCAATGAGGACTATGACCGACGCAATGAGGAGGTGGATCCTGTGGCCTCCTCCGCAGAGTACGAGCTGGAGAAGAGGGTGGAGAAACTGGAACTCTTCCCTGTGGAGCTGGAGAAAGGTGGGAAAGAAAATCTAAGAATATTATATCATACTCATCACCTACAAGTACACAGAATGACTTGCATATTGGATTTCGCTTGGAATCGGATGTGATATTGATATTTCTATTCTTCCCCCCCCCATCCAGGTTGTTTCTTCACAACTTTATTCATTTATGTCTTTCAGTATTTCTTTTTATACCTTTTGGCCCAGCCATTAATGATAGGACTGCTCTTTACCATCCTGTTGCAAAATCACACAGACACTGTGGTGCACACTTCCCTGTGTGCACCATGGGGCTGCAAGCAGGTGATGTTGCATCATCTTCCCTTGTCTTGCCCTGTTGAGGTTTCCTGTGTGGATATCCAACATTACCACAGGCCCTGAAATAGACTGACTTTACGTTGCTAGATTTCACCATCCACTCTCTGTTATGTCAAACTAACAGCTCGTGAATGATTACTGCAGGATGGAGATGGATGAATGCTACAAAGGAAGGGATTTTCCCATCCAACTCATTTCCCATTCATGTGAGGGCCACCATGTCTATATAGTGGATGTCCCTTCCTCTTCTCCATTAATAAATCAATTGTTCCTCCTTTTGAGTTTATTTTTACACCAACCCCTTGCTCCACCTGACATCACTTTACAGGGAGCCATTTTGGTTTCACTGTGCTTATCCAAGCTCATTTGTTAGTTAGAAATGGAGGCCATTAAGCCGACCGGATTTTGCAGGCTTTTGGGGGATTGTTGGAGCCTAAAACATATACATTTCTGTATGTTCCCAGACGAGGACGGCCTGGGGATCAGTATCATCGGGATGGGTGTTGGTGCCGATGCAGGCCTGGAGAAGCTGGGCATCTTTGTCAAGACCGTCATCGAGGGTGGAGCCGCAGAGAGGGACGGCAGGTGAGAGCTGCCCCTCTTGTTGGATATCTCATGCATTTGTGAGCGACGGCGTACTCTGGAAACACCTTAAAGCAGATGAGAGCGCGTGAAAGCTCAGTGTGTCCAGGACTCAAGATGCACATATCACGCACAGCCTATCTTTTCTGTTTTCCCATACACAAAGACACTCAAATACACACACACACACACACACACGCACGCACACAAACACACAAAATAATTAGTCGGCACAAAAATAGAGATTTGCATTGGCTTCCATACCCTGGATGGTGTGTGTGTGTGTGTGTGTGTGTGTGTGTGTGTGTGTGTGTGTGTGTGTGTGTGTGTGTGTGTGTGTGTGTGTGTGTGTGTGTGTGTGTGTGTGTGTGTGTGTGTGTGTGTGTGTGTGTGTGTGTGTGTGTGTGTGTGTGTGTGTGTGTGTGTGTGTGTGTGTGTGTGTGTGTGTCTTTATGCATTAAAAAAGCGTGAACAGTGCAGAGTAAGCACTGAGCCGGGGGTAAAAAGGAGGACATGACAGCAGGTGAGCAGTGGTTTTCTGCCTCCAGACCACCAGCGTCTAACCTATTAGTGTGTCTGTGTGGTTCAGGTTCCCTATAAATAGATTTAAAAAATAAAACAAATTGTACTTCAATTGAAAGCAAATGTGAGAGCACTAAGTACTGTAAGCTCCTCAGACGCACTGTGAACTCTATTGCACCGGGAATGTTCGCAGTAGGTGTATTTTCTTTTGGGATTAATATATTTTTTTTTCTTTGATGCATTAGCCAGGGCTGCCATTTCCACCAACACACGAGGGTGAGATTAGCTAAAAAAAGAGGTAGTGAGCAGAGATGGGGATTGGGGGTGCGGGGGGGTTGGCTTGTTCAAAAGTGAGCAAAGTTGATCCAGCTCTAGGATGACAGTTGAACCGACTCCAAAAAGTCTAATTTTCCCGCAGGGAGTGGGAGAAATGTTGAAAAGATCAGAGGGAAAAGCTTTGCCAAAGCCCAAGCTGAACACATTTCTAAGTCTGTGGATTTGAGGCTTTGTCTCATTTATTTGAGCTGGACAAAGTTTTAAACACTAGTGCCTCTCATTTGTCCGAATGTAATTGCTGCTCTGCTAATGATGAAGGAGAGCATAACTCAAAAGACAGGGCCTGTGTTGTTTTTGGGCAACTATTTTAATTTAATTTGAAGCTCCACCACCACCTCAGTCCAGGCTGAAATATCCGATTCGTTTTAGCCTGATTGTTATCGATATAGATGAAGAATATAATGAATAGTTATAGTTCCACTTGTACAGTCCAGTGTAGTAATTCATGTTTCATTTAATTGAGATCATGTCTGTGTTTAACTTTGAGCATTATTGAACATTTCATTTAAGGGGTTTCCTGGAGACCCAGGGGTAAAGAAAATACCATATAGTTACAGAATTTATCCAATTAAGGTTCAAATGCATAAAGTATATTTAAGTTTTTTTCTTTCCCTGAACATTGCGGAAGAATTTATTTGTGTTCTTTGATCCCCCTCCTCTGTGATGCTGTGAATTTATTGAAGAAAACTGCATGTGTGCAGCATTATCGCACCCAATTATCACACACGGCAAAATCCCTCTGAAACACACAATGGTGTGTTTGTCCCAGTGTTGCGCCGAGTCACGTGCGCCACGTGCATTCAGAATTACTGTAAAAAAAACCACTCCAGCTTTGATCGCATTTGATGCTGATTAGGGCCTTTCAACAAACAGAACAGGAGATGGAGGAGAAATACATTTCTTCTTGTTAGTTCAGCTTTATGTTGTGTTGAATATTGCAATTGTGCCTCTACTAGACAATGGAAACAGAATCATCCTTTATTGGGATTTCTGCAGCCCTACCTGTGTCCTCATGACAGATTTTGCAATATACCTTAATCACGATTCGAGAGAAATGATCTAAAGACTTGACATACTAGTGTCTTGATAGAAATAAATATTGACTTGTGCACACTCATTTGCCTGCCAAGTGCTCTCACTCTCACTCTCTCTCTCTCACTCTCTCACACACACAAACACACACACACACACACACACACACACACACACACACACACACACACACACACACACACACACACACACACACACACACACACAGAGGAGTCACTAGCCAGAATGTAATTTCCTTCCATCATTACCTCTCGCGCCATTGGGCTCCCTCACTCTCTCTTGCTCAGTTTGACTTTATGGTCTGACGCACACAGACGCACACAAACCGGAAGATTTGTTGTATAAAACAATTATATATGTGTCGTCCCTCTGAGCAGTGAAAGGATTAGATACTTAATTTGGTTATTCCTTTTAAATCAGGTATTAATGCAGATCTTCAATCAGATTTAAAAAGAATATTTTGCGAAGGCATCTCTTCTATGTGATTCGTTCGCAGTTCCCTTGTCGTGAACGGAGCATCATCAGGAGCTCAATCCCTGGTCAGGAACTAAACTGGCCTCTCGTCATGTGGTGGAGCAGAGCAGAAGTGCGCGATGTGTTGAGGCTCAGGGCAAAAGGCTGGATGGCCTCCGTGTCCTCGTTAGCCCTCCTAGTTTCTTTTGAGCCTCATCGCTTCTGGCTCTTGGTTTGGCAATAGTCTGGAGCCATGGCAGTGGAAATTCGTGACCAAGAGGGAGTCTGTCGCTGTTGTTATTTGGAAAATCATGTGAACACGCCATGATAGGCCAGTTTGTTTGTCCGTTTTTCCCTCTTGCGGTAGTTTCCCCAGTGTGTTTGTTTGTCTTTTTTAATTTTCAAAAAGGACACTGTGTGCAGGCTATATGAGTGTAACTTTCAGCTCACGTGTACACACAGATCTGCGGACACAGAATGATACTGTCATATTTCCTGTCTGCTTCAGGATAAAGGTGAACGACCAGATCGTGGAGGTGGATGGGACCAGTCTGGTGGGCGTCACCCAGAGCTTTGCTGCCTCCGTCCTCAGGAACACATCGGGAGTGGTCCGGTAAGACACACACAAATACATTGTGTCTTTTTCTTAGACCACATAAAAACAGAGAGTATTAAAACATAGACACAACAGGACAGAGACAATTATTAGCGTAAACACTAAAGCCCCCCCAAAAAAATGACTATCATCTCAGTGTCACGTATAATTCCTAACAAACTGCGGCCTCTGAGAACGTTCCTAGAACTCGGCCATGATCTCGTCCTCGGTGCTCACTTTTTCCCCGCCGCTGCATGTTGAAATCGCGAGCGCTCCTCGCTCCTGCTGGTGCATGGTGCCAAAGCTGCCAAAGCAGCCACTTGAGCAGAAAAAAAAGCTCAGTGCCACTTTGTTTGGCAAGAACCTTGGCTTCATTATCAAATCTGAGAAGATGTGGGAACGCAATACGTGACACAAGTGTGCCACGTTTGACAGTCGAGCAAGTTGTTTTGTCCGGGGTCCGCTCAGAGCAGCGGGGTGCGGACGACACACACACACACACACACATACACACACACACACACACACACACACACACACACACACTCGGGAAGACATTGATTTGGAGAGCCAGTGCTGTTCTTGGCAACTCTGTGAACCCGGCCATCTCAGATTTCAGTTGTTTCTTGGTGTGGTTTAGTGTTTTTTTCTGCTGCATGTTTCGCTGCTTTCCACCTTCTTTGCCCTTCCTCTCTGTCACTATCACGCTTTTTCTTCACTCCCAATATCTCTTGTACTGTTTTTATTTTGTTTTTTTTACACCTTGACATTCCCGTGACAGTCGTGTCATGCATCTGCTTGATCTAGACACTTGCAGTTATATAATCTGGAGGCCTCTGTGGTGTTCATGGCTCAGTCCTGTTCCGGTCGTCCGACAGCATGAAAACAGAGAGAGGCTGTTTGCTGAACTAATATTGACCATAGGTTTTTTTTTGCCACATACCAGGATGTGGCACTGCGGGTGAGGCAGCCTTGAAAAGGTTCAATCTGTCACCTGTCTATCTACGTAGCATAATATGTGCAGTGCAGAAAGCTTTATACTGGAATTTGCCTATTAAATATCTAGAATCAGGTAATAAGTATTTATTTTTATTTTTGATAATTGAAATCTAACACTTGCCGTTTGTGATGGTGATCGTGGCTCCTCATCGTTACTGCTCGCAGAATTACCAGACCTTTTTCACTCTTCTCTCTTCTCCCTGACTATTTCAGGCTCCCTCCATCATGTCTCACCCACTCACTCCACCACCTCCTCCTCCTCAGTAAATCCTTCCCTCTCTCCATCTGATCACCAGAGGTTTTATGGCCAACTGTCCTAGATTTGCCATTTTAGCTATATTTAACCCTGAATTCCAGCAGCAAATCATCCAGGTTTTTAGGTAAAACCTTTAGTTAGGTTTTACCGCTCGGCCCTGCCATCACGGATCACCTCAGGGGAAACACAAGAGAAATACTGTATGCTCCTGTTAAATAAAGCATGTGGACGCATGACATCGTCCCACTTATGGTGTACATTTCCTGGATGTGGGCCAACATACCTTGATGCACCTTCACTGGCTATAAATGCACTCAGGCCATTTCTCTAAAATGGCGAAGGTGACATGAGTATATGGCCGTTTTCCTTTTTGTAGAATATATTATCTCTTATTTTTCGCCAGTCACACACCGACACACGTACACACATGCACACTATCCTGCTGCTGTAGAAAAACTCAGTGGAATACCAAATGTGTGTTAGTCTATTTAGTTAGTTGTTAAAAATAAGGAAAATACAGAATGATAACATCCTTTTTCTGTATTTAAGTCTCATGAAACGCCAAAGGTTCATAACAGAAAATAAAAGTAAATCTCTGGATGACCTTAAATATGATAGATAACTATATCCACCATGGTTGACCAGTCATATCTGTCATATATAAACCTGTGCTGACAATCCTCAAAAGCCTGTCGACCCAGTAAAACCTAATGAAGGAGACGTGCGACCCTGTAGCTCTCTCTCCTTTCTTTTTATTTCCACGTGCTCATCATCTCTTACAAAAGCTCTTGCACGAAAAAGTGCATATTTAACACGAGCCATGTCTCCCATTGGAGCAAATTAGATCAGTAGTGGTGGTATCTGTGCTGTGGAGTTGAAGCAGCGCTGTGTGTGGCAGGCCGCCCCAGTGAGACGCGGGGGGGAACTGAGGCAGACTCCCCATGCGTGAGGAGAAAGACTGTTTCCAGGTCAGCTGCTCCTCGGACCTCCATGCTGTCCCAAGGATTGTTCCACTACCGCACCTACCTAAGACTGTGCCCTCTCCATCTATCTCTTTTCTCTTTCTCTTTTAAAAAAAAAAAAACGTTCTCTCGGTCCTGCCCTTCAGTTGTTCCTTCACATGTAGATCAAATACGCCTCTCTGCTGGACCGTAAGGCCCTCTCTACTTCCCCTTCAGAAAAATATATGAAAGAGCCCCCCGGAACTGAATTCACTCGATTAGGCGCCGTCTCGAATCCACTCCCCTCTCTCTCTCTATCTGTCTGTCTCCGTCTCGAAGTCAAACACACACACACACACATGCAGCCGATAGGAGCATGCTCATTCGTAGACGGTTATCGGGCCCCTGCTGGGTTGGACATTTCCTGGACTAGGTCAGAGGAATTCTTCTCCGTCGGTTGCTCGCTTGAAATCAGAATTATGAGTATAATACACTTGCCGTGCTATTATGACTTATCATAGCAGTACCCTTGTTTCAGGGAAGTTTCCATACAGGTAGGAACACAGCGTTCTTTCCGAAGTATGATTATGTGTGCTGACATGAAAAACACACACTCAATTTGCGTTTTTGTGACAAACACAATCCCTGGAGAAGTTCCAGTTCCTCAAACATCATCTCCTCATATTTGTCTACGTCGGAATGTGACATTTACTGTAGCTTGATGCCCCCATGTCAAACCACAGTGGTCAGTAGTCTGTAGCTTCGAGGCGTAGCCTGTGGCTTTCTCCATTTAGTTCCATGCCAGGCTAATAACAGGCTGCCCGGCCGAGCCCACTGTCTTCATTATGATGTGTCCCGTCTCCCAGCCCTGCCCTGCCCTGATACATCAGCAGATATCGCTGTCGTTGCTATGTGGCTGTGGGCCTCACCTGCTGTCACACAGAGACTGCTGTGGTCATTTTTCTGCGCAAACAAACACACAAACACAAACAAACACACAAACACACACACACACACACACACACACACACACACACACATAGGGTCAGTTTTTCCTTTTGGGCTGTTGGTTTTACTTTTCTGATGAAAGAATGATGAAAGCTAAATCGTGATCTTGTACTTACAACAGAATGATATATTCCTAAAATCAGATGTCATGTAAATGGTAGTTATGCAGTAACTGTTATGTAGTTTTAGTGTGTGTGTGTGTGTGTGTGTGTTGCATGTGTGTTGCGTGTGTGTTGCCAAGTCTAATGTAAAACCTTGCATCTGGTTGCAGGTTTGTGATTGGCCGAGAGCGTCCGGGCCAGCAGAGCGAGGTGGCCACTCTGATCCAGCAGACCCTGGAGCAGGAGAGGAGACAGCGAGAGCTGCTGGAGCAGCAGTACGCCCACTATGACGCCGATGATGACGAGGTAATGAGCACGGACAACACTGACCACTGCACAGGATGCTACGCTACTAAAGGTCGAACAAAGTATTGTACATACAAAATATGAGCGGATGCAAGGAGAGTATGACAGCCGTCGCATAATCTGAAGCGCGGATTATTTTAATTTGTGCAATTAAAGCTCCTAATATCTGCTTTTATTTGAAGTCCACTTATTCTAGATGGCATTACGTTGGGAAAAATCAGGCTTCCAGTTGTCACTTAGTGTAAAACGACTCCCGTTTCATGATTGCCGAACTGAAGTTTTAGCTGATTACCTCCATGAAACTGACTGACAGTAGGCTCTGATGCTGGCACACTAAACACACACACACACACACACCCACACCCACACACACACGCACACTAAGAGGATGGCATGTGAGCCTCTGTCCTACAAAGCATGATACTGCTGCTTACTCACTGCACGTTTAATCCACCAGACACTGAGCTCATGGCCCTGTAACCCACGCTACGTGTGTGTGTGTGTGTGTGTGTGTCTGTCTGTGTAGGTGTGTGTGCGTGTGTGTGTGTATGTGTTTGTGTGTGTGCGTGTGTGTGTGTATGTGTATGCCCTGTAGACATGCATGAATACACGCATTCTATTTCATACAACAGTCAAGTAAGCACACACCTTAGTAAAGTCTCAATCAAAGTGGAACAGCTGCACTCGTGCGGAGCTTTACATGCAGACACATACTCACTCAGGCATCTCGTCCTCCTCTATCTTCACCAGTCTTTCATTGCCTGGTGGATGCTGGTTTTGGGGCCCTCATGCATAAGGAACTCTCCTCCAGGTCCCTGGAATCTAATCCCACCACTCCAATAATCACGGCCTCAAACACATGTATCACTGTCAGCTCTTATTACAGCTCCTACAGTGAGCCAGGGCCGGAATTCAACCATTGCCACACGCAGGAAGCCTCCCCTCTTCTCTGTCGTTGCTGCTGTCATCGTTTCAGATGAGAGGGTGTTGGGAGTACTACTTGAGAAGATTTTTTTTTTATGTGAATCTCAGATTCCCCGGAAGGGCACGTAAACATAAGAACGGTGATTTTGCTACGATTGTTTATCCATATATCGATAACAGACGCCTGTAAAAACACACTTCAAATCTGCCACTGTGGAGAACCAAAGGCATCTATAATTTCCTAACAGCCGGATGGGTAAATAGTTACAAAACCATTTCAAAAGAGATCTATGGGGCAATAAAAGACTTCATCAATATTAATATCTCTATAAATATTGTATAAAGTTCTCAGAGGGTGGACGGGGGAAGGAGGTCATTTCTCACTGCGAGTGTGGCCTGGCTTGACATGACAGACATTTCCTTGTGGTGCTGGGGCTCAGATCCCAAGAGGACTAGATCGTCCTTCAGTTGGCAATAGACATCGCCCACGCAGGCGCACGTCAGCCCGTGTGTGTGTTTGATCACTGTCAGCAGTTTACTGTGGACGCACACGCGAGCACACATCTAACAGTTCCACCATTCAGCCTTTAAAATGACTCAAAGTGCTTAAAGTATTAGACGATCGAAAAAATTGCCCAACTTTTTGATTTGATTGATTCCATCTCGCTTTGAAATAGCTCCATGATTGTTAGAGAGTCAGTCGTGTGAGAGCTGTGTGCTGTGACTATTTGGGACTAAATCCATTAAATCTGTGTTCAAGTATTTTGAACAACAAACTTTGACTGATCCAAGGCATCCATTTATTTGTTTCTTTTTTCAAGCGCTCCCGTAATGTTTAGTGTTGAATATGTCAGAGCTTTCAAAAGAGAGTAATTAATTGTTATGTGCTTGTAAGGGACGTCAAGTATGTTAACATGAGTCAGAATTTTTTTATTACAGCTATTACCATATGACATGAAAGTGGCAATGGTTTTGACTTAAACTACTTCAATTTAAGGATGAACCAACTATTATTTTCATCATCTAGCAATTATTTTTATTTCAAGTTATTGATTATTCTATTAATTGTCCGAATTTTTACAAATTCCAAGTGATTCATTTCAGATGTCTTACTTTGTCCAAATAATAATACAACAAGTCAAAAGCGTCCAGTTCTCTGTCTGTGACAGTGAAGGGAAACTCAAAGTATTCACACTGGAGAAGCTGCAACCACTGAATTTTTGACCGTTTTTCCCGATTCTTCCAATTGATTGAATGAGAATGAGAAATGAGAAATCTCTCCCTAAAATACAACTTTAAGCAATAAAATAAAAAAAATATGTCTGATAAAAATATCGATATAATACAATTCAGTCAGCACAAACAAACACAGTCAAAGCCTCTAATAGTGGCTCCTATGCACGCCTCCTCCAGTCAAAGCAGCAGAAGCAGCCCTTCGCCACCAGCACTGACTGAATGTCATTTTGCCATAGATGACGTCAGACCAGACACTTATTGATGGTGCAGCTCACCGCTCACTGAACACCCTCTGAACAACAGGACTTGACCCTAAATCGTCCTTTTCCCCTGCCGATTCTTCACGCATGTGGTGGGATGGCCAATGCATTTATCATATGCAAATTGCTGTTTGACTGGCCCCTGTGCTTTCAATGGTTGACTCCACCTTTCGGTAAATGGGACCTCAATGCTTGACGCCGGCACCATGGCAACAAACCCGTCTATTATGTAAACGGTGCTCTGTGTCGGCCATGCGCGAAGACAAAAATCAGGCCAGAGCGCTGTAATCCGGGTGGAAGATAGACGGAGGGAAGTGCAGGGAAGGAGATGTGGAGAGGATATAGGCCAAGGCGATGAGGGAGATGAGATAGTGTGTGCGCGTGTGTGTGTGTGTGTGTGTGCGTGTCTGTATGTGTGTGTGTTTACTACGTATATGTAAGTAATCAAGGCAGAAAGACGGATAACTACAGGAAGAGAGATTGTAGATAGATCTGGAAAGAGAGGAAGAAGCAGTGACAGTGCATAATGAACACTGCATGCATCAATTCTCCATCCTGTAAAACCATTTTATTTCTTACATCATTCACGTGTAGAGGATAAAATAAAGCGCTCACCCGGGACTGATTGATCATAACAAAAAATTTAAAAAACAAAAAGTCAAAGGGGATAAGATTGCATGATGTTAAGCGAGAGACGGGGAGGTTTTTTTCTCTGTGGCGCCGCTGGAAATTTCTGACTCTGTTGGTCAACTGCCAAAGACTTAATCAACCGATCAATTTAGAGCCAAAGCCCAATGGCTGACGCCAACATTCATTACACAGTGTTTTGAGAAGCAGAGAAAAAGAAAAACTGCTGTGAATACACGCAGCATAATGCCATACATTAACGTCAAGCCTCAAAATGTTTATTTCACTCCAGTTATTTATTTTACAGGCTGTAATGCTGAGTTGTTTCTGGGTGATTTCTAGCTCCATTAGAGACACCTACGGACTCAAACTTCGCCAGTTGTGACCGGTAGCCCCCTCGACTCATGCGCCCTAATAATCAAAAGCGACATTCAGATTTTGCCGGCACAACTTATGTTGCGACCGATGTTGACTGCTCGTGACACCAGGCTGTCAGACCGATTCGTTTTCCGTGACTTTACATTTGCTCTCAAAGCAGACGGGAGAGTACGCCACCGACGAGGAGGACACGGGGACAACTGTGGCGGGCGGCGAGAAGAGCATCGAGGTGTTTGACTTGCCAGAGACGGAAGACATCTTGTCTCCCTCGGAGTTGGACGCCAATAAACTCTACCAGAAGTTCAGAGAGGTAAACTACTCAACCACTCCTTATCATGTTGTAATGGTTATACAGTGGACAGGAGCCTACACTTTTTGTTCTCTTTCACTGGGTTGTAGAATAAATTGTCAATAGATCCACCTACCCGTCCCGGACTCCTAATCTGAATTATTAGAGGTGTGAGCACAGAAGCAAATTGGTATCCAGACCTTTGCAGCTCTTCACACAATCTGCCACTGAGGATAGAACACTATTGTTGAACTTCTGCTCCCAATGGGTAACAACGAACTTACCCTTAAAATGACATTGATAAAATGGGAAAAATAATACACTGACTGTTCAGTCGTTTATGCTCTTTGGGCTGCAGCAAAGCTGCTGGTGTCGATTGAACAGTCCAGCCTTTCTGTAGGCGGCCTAGCTGTGCTGTATGACACATTAACAAATGGCTTCAGCTGCACCGCAGAGGATATCAAGTGAAACTCTAATGTACTGCCTGGGCTCAGGATGTAAAACATTAGTTCCATATTCTCTGCATTTGGACCTCTCTCTTCCCAAAAATGGCGTTTTATACCTTCTTTCTTTCTTCTCTTTGCTGTCTCCTACACACTCAAGGAGGAAAGACACCCGGCTGCTGGGGGATGGGCCTTTTCTTTTCTTTTTTTTTAAAGAAAATTTCAAATTCACTCTTTGACTCATTGCTTAACCTTCATAACAGTTTCCAAAAAGCCAGCTGCATGGCTTAACGTAGGTTCCAGGTCAACACAAGCAAAAAACAAAAACAAATTACCTGCTGAACTACGTAACTATGGAACCAAAAGAAACATTACACTCTTGACACGCCTAAGTATTCAAAGTGCTGCGAGAAGCAGATACGGACCGTATTGCTAAAATGATATTCCGATTTCGTTGTATTTAAAAGTATTTATATAAAATATAATATTTTTAAGTCTCAAAACTCATATTCCCATGTGTACACTGAAGCAGTTTTTGCCTGTTCATACTGTTAATACTCCTCAAATATCGAGAAAAAAAAGAGTTTTTTATGAGTTGAGTTTGCGGAGGTATAGTAACAATTTGACTGTGACTTGTGTTAATGTTCTCACTTGACTAAGTGTAATATTTGTGTGCTGACCGGTTTCTCTTCATAACGCACAAGTCTTCCACCTTTTACTGAAGACTGCCGTGGAGAGGAACAGCCATGAGTTTAAGATATTTTCGGCAGGCTTTGCCGAATGGCTGAGCCCTTTAAATCCCAAATTTATCCCCAGTGGGACAAAAAAGGAATATCTTACAAACAGATCTCTTTGCTGGTGAAAAAGAAAAATCCAGCCTCAGATAGACGATGGGAGAAAGTATGATTAATGTCTCTTTAGTTACATTTCAAACTTTCCCATCATCACTTCTTCCCCCTCTCTCCATTTCTGTGTCTCGTGTTCCATATCCAGTTCTTTCTCCAGTTCTATCTCTTCCCTTCTATTTCTGCTATTTCTCCTCTTTTCTGTGACTGCTCATCTTAATGTCCGTCCATAACTCATTCCTCTCTCTCTTTATCCATCTCACACACGTTACACTTCAGAAACTATGCGAGACTTTTTATTTCCATATTTTATGGAACGGTTTTAGACCCTGCATTTGAGTGTTTAAAAAAAAAAAAATGTAATACATTTTTTCCCCTTGTTAATATGAATGAGTTCTTTTAGCTTTATTGCTGTTGAATTTCTTTTTTTGGATTATTTAGCCATTCTTATATTCCCATCACTTGCCTCCTCTCTCTCTCTCTCTCTCTCTCCTCTGAGAGTTTGTGTCAGTGCTGGGGCTGGGATGCTGTCAGGGGAGGACAGGGTCGGCCGCCTCCGTCCGTCATACTATATCGACAGCGGAGAGAGCCTGCGCAGCCATGCATTTGATTATCCAACCGCCCTCTCCCTTTCTCCCCTATCCTCTCTCTTCTCCAAACAGCTCCAGATCAAACACACAGTGACCGAGGCCGAGATCCAGAAGCTTAAAAACAAGGTAGGAGATTAAAAACTGTCGGGACGTGGGCGGCTGGTTGGTGGGTGCAAATCGCAGAAGTTTGTCAGAGTTCAATCGATTTTGTTAATGGATGTGAGACGAGCGTCAGGACAGCAGAGGGGTCCACGGTTTCACTCCTGATGGGAAAGCTTTTAGGCTGGGATTTTTATTTAGGAGTAGGAAGCAGATTATTAAAACACAGCTGTCGAGGAACCTGTTCCGGCTCAAGGAGTTGTCTGCGAGAGCTTTCAAAACAATCCAGCTTCCTGCGAAAGGCTCTGATGGTTTCTGTACCAGTTGTATGAGGACAAAACAAGCCTGCAAGTGCATTTTGTTTTAAGTATTGTGTCTTTTATTTTTCTCGAAAATATCCTCCTTTTTAACTCAAACAATGTTGCAAGTGTGTCAAGTGCGTGTTAGTAGGACCTAGTTGTGTTTTCTGTGTCTTACGCTTCCTGTAGTCCGACAGCTCAGTGCACAGTTTATGCGCTCTGTCAAATTTGATCAATTTAAAGATTAACGTTTTGTGAGTCGCTCTGATAAATGGGTGCCTAAAAAACTTTTCAGGGAAATGAAGTCATGAATTTGTGCTCTGAATAAAGACTTCAACTTGTTGTAAAGAAGCTTTTCTCTTTGAACAGCTTTGTCAACTTTTCAAATTTGCTCTAGAACTAGAGGAATATCTTATGTCATGTTTACGTGTAGTTGCAGAGACCAGAAACACTTCTACTAATCGACTGGTCTGATAGACAAACTATAGAATCTAGTCAAATGTGAAAATATGAAAGCTTTTATTCCAAAACATAATATATTAGTAGTCCTTTTGCGGTATTTGTAAAATGAACAATCACTTGTCGTGGGTAAAACCTGTTTTCTGGGGCTGCCTCCAGTTGACGTCGGTGGAGAGGGAAAAGCAGCGCTGGGAGAAAGAGAAGAGCCAGCTGAAGGCCAGCATCGAGGAGAACAAGGAGAGGATGTTGAAGCTGGAGAGCTACTGGATCGAGGCACAGACCCTCTGCCACACCGTCAACGAGCACCTGAAGGAGGCGCAGGCGCAGTACCAGACTCTGGAGAAGAAGTACAACAAAGCCAAGAAACTCATCAAAGACTTCCAGCAGAAGTGAGCAAACCCCTGTGCTTTTGTTTTGTTCAGGGAAAAAAAGGAATTGATGGCAGTCCAACTCGGTGCGGGCTGTGTGTTGCTTTTGGACCATTAACTCGACGTTTCTCGGCCCGGATTTGTGCAGTTGGGTGCGTTTCAGTTTGCCACGGTGTCCTTGTTCGCTACAGACACGGGGCGATGGAAAAGGTTCAAAATCAAAAGAAATGACTCGGGAAATTACTTCAGGGCAAAATAAGGCTAAAGTCATTTTGTTTTTGTCTTTGTCAGCTCCATAGAGTTCTGTGTCTCGCCAGGAACGCACCGGTCACCTGCGTTCTTCTTAATAAGCTATGTCTCTTTGACTTGGTGAGGGAGGCACTAAACAGCTTGGAGGGAAACATCATTCACATGCCTTTTATAACGCCGACGCTTTAACCGTTTCCCCCTCAGTCGCCCTATTAAACATATGCGTTAATAAATCATTTTTTTAGATAAATGATTCCTTTCACTGCCGCCCTCCCTCTCCTCCGCCAACAGAAGGAGGGCGGAAAAAAAAGAATATCTGCTGCATTTTCCGTCTGTGAGGCAGAGCGGCTCTTTTTATAGCCCCAGTCTTATCCCGTTTGGACGGTAAGAGCTGAGTTTCCGTCCTACTGCGGTGCAGCTCTTCTGCTTTTCAGTGAGTTGATCTCTTTGGTCAGTCCCATCACGACCTCTCGTGCTCAGCCCCAGTCCGACTGCTTCAATTGGCTGTGGCCCTGCAGGCCAAACGGAAGTCCACTGATGACACAAACCCCTCCGTGCTGATCTATAGTAGAGGAGCGAGCGGCACAGGAGAGACAGTGAACGCCCAGACCGGGGGAAAAGCAGGCGTGTAGAAAACGTAGAAGTGCGCGCGTGTGTGCGTGCGTGTGTGTGTGTGTGTGTGTGTGTGTGTGTGGTCGGCGTGCGTGTGTATTCACTATGCGCAGCAGGGTCAGCGTAAAATGAGTCACACTGACATCCTCAAACTGCCTCAGCTCCCTTATTCCCCCCCGGCCGGAGCGAGAAGCAGGCACAGTCGCACATGGCAACGCGCGCACACACACACACACACACACACACACACACACACACACACACACACACACACACACACACACACACACACACACACGTCTCTCTTTTTTTTTTTTTTTTTACACACACCTACTCAGCACATTACGATCCCTTTTCCCTCCAGGGAGGTGGAGTTCATCCAGAAGGAGGATGCAGAGAGGAGGCGGCTGGAGGAGGCTGAGAAAGCTCACCTGGCTGAGATCCAGGGACTGCAAGTGAGGGTAAACCAGCTCTTTTTAATCTCATTCTGTCCAGCGCTCATCTACAGTTTGCCCCTAATTGTGTACCTCCCCGCCGCTAAGCTGTCCTCTCTGTGCCGGCAATGTTCAGCTCATTGTCCTCTAAACAAAAAAGGAAATTCCCCTCAAGAGAAAATGAACAATGCGCCTCCTCGCTGTGTTCGACGACAAACAAGGTTGGTGGGTTTAGCCTTTTCCCTTATGGGAAATATGAGAAATTAAATCCAAATCCAGTACTAGGCGTCGTCAAAATAGATCAGTAGCAGCACTGCATCATTTGCTGTTTCCCCTCCAGCAGGTTATCTGTTACATAATAATGGTTGTCCTCCCTGGACAGTGACACTAGATGGACTTGGTGTCCAGGAGCATGTGTTTACTTGGAGTCATTGTAAACAGATTTTCTGCTTTCCATGACAGTAGTGTGGTTTTGACCCCCCCCCCCAACATGATTCTGCCCACTGAGCACACTCATTCTCCCACTGCACTGCGTTGTAACTGACTGGGGGGAAAAAACTGAAAAAAATCTGGAATAAGAAACCAACAATAACACAGAGTAGTTATGCCTCAGCTCAGATATACTCCACCTAATGTACTGTGGAGTCGAATGCTTTGTATGCGCGTTTGGAAGACTTGGCCAACTCCCGTTTGAAACTAGAGGCCAAAGATGAAGTACACGCTCCTCATCACGTAGGGCGTTTCTCCTCGGCGCTTCAAAGCAGCTGTTATGACAAAGCAAATGCCCGTCGCCTGATTGAACATCGATCGGTTCCTCTCGCACCGCAGATTGCGACGTTGGAGTCCGAGCTGATGCAGCTGATGAAGCAGAACGGCATCCAGGTCAACAACAACAACAGCAACGGCGCCGAGAGGCCCGGCGCTCAGCAACAACCCCCCGTGCGGGCGGCAGCAGGTCTGTTTGTGAGTCGGTGCATGTGTGCGACGATCATCGTCATAATGTCTTCGATTTGAACAAGCAGTTTTCCAATTTTAGGAAATAACGCTTACGTGTCAGTCTGCCGAGAGTTAGATGAGAGGATCGGTACCACTTTCCTATCAGCCTGTTCAATCCCAAAACTTAGTTTGGCACAATGACTGGAAACAGATGGAAACGGCCAGCTTCGTGACGTCACCCATTGGTCTGTGAGCTGCCATTTTGAGGTCTCCAGTTTGGCATTTTGTCCCTCTCTGCAAGTTGTTTAATGTCAACAGTGGGCCCAGTTCAAAGACTGAAACAGGAGCTGCTTCCCGGACATGCACTTAAGTCCAGACATTGTCCTGGACTTCTCCGATGAGGACTGTAAACTGAAACGCTGCTTTCTGCGGCAGAATAATGTCCTACCTCCTGCATGCTCTGCCCGGACGCCACAGAATGTTCCGGAAATGTTCCGGCTGATGTGAACACATCTGGCTCCTGCTGCGTTCTTCATATGTGAAAGGCGAATTACGGAAAAGGGCCGGACCAAATTTTCCGGACATGATTCACAGTTGATGTCTGAAAACAGCTAAAAAGAAATGCACATAATTGATGAACAGGGATGCATTGCACAATGATACGTTGGTTTTTTTTTAACCATGTCAAACTAAATCCCATTGGTTTCTCTCTCTCTCTCTCTCTATCTCTCTCACTTTCTTGCTCTCTCACTCTCTCTCTATGTGTGTGTGTGTGACTCTAGACCTGAGAGAGGGCTATCCCCACTCACCCAGCAAAAAGAAGAATTACAGAGGAATGGCTCGGGACAGCATCAGCTCCACAGAGGGAGAGGTTTGCATCAACACACACATACGCACGCACACGCACGCACACACACACACACGCACACACTCACACTTACATTGCAAGCAAAGCTCCAATATACATATTTGGAACAAGCGACTTCCTAACAACAGGTTTTGAAATATCAGCCAGATGTGATGTTGAATCAAACAAGCTCAATTATTCTCATTAGACTACACTTACATTTAATATGCCTTTAATTTCACCACAGGACGTCTAATTAGTGTATGTGTGCATGTCTGTCGGCACGTTTGTGTGTCTTTAACCCCTGTCCATTCCACTTTATTACTTTAATGGAATAATTGGTGAGTGTTGCTCCGCGGCACTAATTGCGTCCACGGTACTGTCACAACTTGTTGTCTCTCCCTGTGCGATAATAACAGCCACAGTCTTTTTTTCTCCTGGATGAGAGGCTTTGCTCTGGCTGTTGCTGTCCCTTAACTCAGCGAGACGAGATGAGTTCAGTTTGGTTTAACAACTCCAGAGAGCTGGATCGGAATTGGCATGAACACGGGAAAAGCGGACAGAGGGAGGCTTCCAAGGATAAAAAAAAAAAGAAAAAAAGAGGACGAGGAATTAGACCTAGTGAAAGTATGTCAAGTGACTTCTGTCAGATTAAGTCTGCAGTACGGGCTGTTCGGATCAGTTTTAATTTGATTGCAATTTTTTTCCGTTTTCGTTTGTTGTTGGGGGCCCTCGCCTCTAAGCCTCTCCTCTCTTTTAATTTTCCTGGGCCTCATTTCACTCCTTCTCCTCTGCCATTGAATTAATCTTTCGTCCCCCCCTTTTTTTTCTGCTTACATCCGTCTCCAGGTGTCAGAGGGACATTGCAGTCCAGCCCACAGTCGCTCTGGTTCGATCCGCAGCGTGGCCTCCTGTGATGGAGGGGCTGCGGCCCTCCGGGCTCCCGGCAGTGCAGAAAGCTCCCCCAGGCGAACCATGTCCACCACTGGAGTCCTGCACCAGGGTTAGTACATCTGCACCCTCATGATGAAGGATCAAATGCTTGTATCTACATCTTCCAGTCATTGTCGTTGTTCTCTTTTTTGATATAAATATGTCAGCCCATTAATCGAACTAGTAGTAACCTCGTTGTCGGTGTTTGGGATCACAGGTTCTCGGCCTCCTGCACTGTCCAGCCCTTCTCACAGTACGGAGGAGCAGAGACGAGCTCTGAACTCTGGGTAAGACCACGAATAGTGGAGCGCCACGTTTTATTTACGAGCGAATCAAAGCGTCACACATTGTTGAGGTAATTTTAGTTGGAAGAAGTTGATCATCAGGCACAAGGTTTTTCTTTAGTTTCACAGGGCTCACCCGGGACCAAACGTATTTTTTTGTCTGATAGATTTGAAAACGTTTCCCTGTGTATTCCCCAACATATTTAGGACTGTATGAGAAAAGGTTTGATTCATGTACTTCATGGCTGGTGTTTTGCTTAAAAATTGGGGTTGATGCAAAGTGTGCTACCCGTGAGGAGAAAATAAAATTCAACATTTAGCACATTTTGAACTGAACCATTCATTACGAATGTACGTAGCAGTGTGTTAGTAGTTAGTCAAAGTCTGTGCTTGTCAAAGCACAGAAAAGATAGAATACGACTTAATATCCCATTATGACCAAAAACTGCTTTGCATACTTTATTGAAATCAAACAATGCTATCTCACTTCCACCTCTTCATTCAGGTCCCCCCTCAGGAAAGCCAAAGTGGAGGACAAAGACCTGCGAGCATCCCCTGGAAACAGGTAAAAGGATCAGAGAGTGTCAGAGTTACAGTGCTGTTCTCCTTCTGCTCGTCTGGCTCCGTCTAGTAAACACTTTCACGTGATTGCTGCTTCAGGAACTGTTTATGAAAGTTTGATACAGTGATCATCAACCACTGACCTCTGTGTCATTTCTTCCTTCCTCCCCTCTCTCTCTCAGCTCCATGGAGCCATCCGCTGAGGACAGTCCAGAGAAACTCAAGGCCAAGGTACAAAATGTTTGGCAGCTGGTACATTCGGCAAATAATGATTCACTTTACAGATTCTATACTGTGAGAACATTGAAGGACACTTTGCTCTGCCATCTGTAATGTAAACATCAAAGTCAACGCTTCTTGATAAACCTCTATACTTGTATATACACTGTGTAAGGTTCATGACAGGTCTTCCTGTGGTTTGCCGTTTCACTCTCATGTACTGTGGCATTTCTGTTGAACAGGCCTCCCTTACATGGCCCCACTTCTTCTCCTATTCATATTACTTGGTATTGTATTCTTTTATGTTTTGTTCACTTAATACCTCAATGAAATGGGGGGGATGTGTTGTTACATTCAGAGGTAAACAGGGTTTAGTAGCAATGGGGGAAAATATTTGCACAATCACAGGAATGCAGAATTGCAGAAAATCAATGAGTAAGTGGACATGATTCTAAATAACTGCCATGATCAGCGACACTGCAAAAAATGCCTAGTTTAGAAATCACATTTCCTTTTTATTAAAATTTTTCATTTTTCAATCTTCTCCCAGGGGCAAAGCAGTTGGTCTCATAACACATGTTGAATCAGTTAAATGTTAATTCATAAGCACAAAGTTATGAACCTGGGCATTTGTTGCAGTGTTTGCGCTTCCGTCATTTGCATGAAAACTGTTTCTAATCCCGTGTAATATCAGATGGGGCTACCATGGGATTAAAAGGGAGATTATTTTTGATCCTACACCAATCCAGTCCCTCTCTTTCCTCTCCAGGGGACTTGCTCTCGGCTTAAGATGAGCACAAATCAGAAGATATATCGCAGCACAATTTATGCCCATTAATAATTACGTGGCGGTTTAAATCAAGGATTCATACCAGAGCACTTAAAGTCTGAACATGTACGATTAGTCTTGCTCTTACCTCAGATATTACTGAGACTCCAAGAAGTCCTATATACCTAAACATGAGGTAACGCATAAGACTTTCAACTCGAAATCTTATTGTGTCAAATTTTCGACTTCAGTGGACCCAGGGAATCCTGTATATTCCAGGTAGAGAAAAAGGAGGCACAAACATTTAATTCAAAGAAAACTATTGCCTTGTTTATTGGTTTAAATGTGATGCTTTGATTTTCATCTGATTAAGAGAGACAGTGTGCGTCACACACTCTCCTCCTCCTGCTGGCAGCAGATCTCGGATCTTAATTTAATCCCTGAATGTCCACACTGTCTCACACCCACAAGGACAAAGAGAGAGAGATTCTTGCAGTTGGATAGCGTCCAGCTCCACCGTTTCTTACCACCACTCACATTCGCAGTTTGTTTTGCAACGGAACATCTTATGTGCACAGCCCCGACTTCTTGCACTGCACCTTTTTATTAGACTTTCAAATGTAAGGATGAAGCACATCCGCCATTCTGGTACATGCTCAGAGCAAAAGCCCTTGATTTTCATGATTCTTTTACTCATCTTTCGTTCTCTCTGTCCAATAAGTAGATTTAACAACTCGTCTTCATTTACAGCATCGTCATACTAATGCAACACCGTGTTGTTTTTAATCAATACCACTTAACAGAGACGTCATAAGTGAGAAGCACTCACTGAAACTGATCAACTGAATTCTGGCCCGGAGGCGGCTGAATCTCCCCACGAGTCTTGTAAAGGTGTGTTTTAAAAATTTTTTTCCAGGGACCCACCTCGAATGATGATCTGAGTGCCAGCAGCAGCAGCTCAGTGGAGATCAGCAGTCTGCTGGGTGAAGCCAAGATGTCGGGACGCTCGCACACCCTGGTGCTGTCCTCAGACGAGGTACACGTACAATCTTACGATATTTTTTTTTGTTTTTTTATGGAGGTGGAGCTAATAAGTATAAACCCTAAATACGAGCTTTTGGAGTGATTACTTAAGTCTTTAAACAAACCTTGTCCGTTCAAAAGTGGCCAGATGCTTTCTGAACCCAGGTTCATAAGAATTATAGCACATCCAGAAAACTTTCTTAAAATCCACCTTTATTAGTCTAAACCCAGTTTTGTAAAAATGTAAAATTGAAGCCACAATGTGTCTTTGTATTCATAATGATTAAAAAGTAAAAGAAAATCTGTTGTTTTTATTCATGTCAGTGCCTTTAAAGATGATAAATCTTTATAGATTTTTCTGACAGAAAAAAAAAATATATCATCCCTACAGGGATATCAGCATCTCATATTCTTCTTGCAGATAACTACATGCAATAAAAATCAATGCAGCAGATTACGCCTTGTGTTCCAATGTTGTTTTGGGCTGTTGCGGTGGAGGCCATTTTTCATGCCTCTGTTAACAACTCAGTTGTTTTCTGTTGATTTCTATGCTGCCACGTTCAGAGTCTGGATATGGTCGATGATGAGGTGAGACTGAGGCTGCAAGCCTACAGGGAACGTGTGTGTCACTAAAAGTGTGTCTTGTCTCGTATTTGTGTGTCGATTATAAGCCATTTGTCGTTGTTTCATTTCCACACAGTTTATCGTAAAGTTTTTTTGTGCATGTCCCACAGAAATAATATGTATTTATGTAGAATACACTGAATATATTTTCCACTGTATACCTTTTTTTTTACGGTGATGTTGATTTCATCTCAACTCATTATTCATCCAGTGTTCTGTAGAAGATATATTTTAGTGTCTGGTGAAATACTGTATATTAGCCTTGGGATGTTTGTCTCATCTTTCTTTCCTCGTTATACCTAAATGTGTCCAGATCCTAGACGAGGGACAGTTGTCGAAGCAGTGTCAGTCGCAGAGCTGCAGTGTTTTGGAATGGACCTCCCAGCAAGTGGCCCGCTGGCTCATGGGCCTCGACCTAGAACACCATATCCCAGAATTCACTGCCAAAAGCATTGATGGAGAACAGCTGCTACAGCTAAATAGCGCTGAGCTTAAGGTAGGTTAAAAGTTCATGTATTTATACATATATCGTGCATATATTGTTGTCACATACAGATAAACTAGACCCTGCTGATAAAGTAAATTCGTATAAGAACACATTTTTGTTCGATAAAACATGTTATTGCAGTAAAATAATGCCAAACTGAGTATTTAGAAACACTGCTGCTACTACATATTTGTCCTTGAGGGCAATGAAGTATTATAATAATAATAATAATGATAATAATAATAATGATAATAATATATAGGTTTTATATAGCGCTTTTCTAGACACTCAAAGACGCTTTACAAATACAAAAAAGAAATTACTCACAAATACAGACAACGAAAAGACTCAAAGATGCTTACATGAAATACAAAGAACAGAAAAAAAAGTGTTATTGACAAATGTATCTTTTAATTATAAAATATATTCCCATTATAACACGTATCTACCACATTTTTGTGGTACTGTTGTTATGTTATGTGTTTATTTTAACATAACTAAATATCGGCATATACTGTATATTGTTTACAGATGTTTTTAACACTCTTCAAACCTCTAGTATCCCACAGGCTATCATGAAAATAGACAGACCAAGGGAGCAGGATACTTAAGCACACTCTTTTATTTCAGGCTCTTGGGGTCACCTCTTCGCAGGACCGTGCCCTGATAAAGAAAAAGATCAAAGACCTTAAAGTTCTGATGGAGAAGGCCAAGAGGAACCACGAGAAGGTAGAGAAACAGCGAGAGAAGCTACGGAGGAGAGAGCTGGAGCAGCAGCAGAAAGAGCCGTGGAAAGAAAGCGCGGCAGAGTGAAGCGGATTGTGGGCTCACCCTAACCGCAGCGCCGCAAACCAGTTGCATCGCGGAAAGAGAGCGTCAGTAGGCCCCACAAGCCAACCCTGCGGGACGCCCCGCACAGTAGTTCAACAGTTCTCAGTGCCGGGAGTGACTTTCTTCACCAAGCAAATTTAACCAAAACGAGCAGTTGGATAACGGGATGCTGCCCCTTCATTTGCCTCGCTTTAAACCCATCCTGTGTTTTTAGCCATTTAGGAATTAACTCGGTTCTATTTATTTTTACTGTTTTGAAGCTTGTAAAATCAGGTCTATTTATCGTATCCAGAGTTAGTCTCCAGTGTTTTTTTCATTTCATCCTCATCCCATGTCCTGCTCAGAGCCATCCGTGTCACCCACCACAGCACCTTTAGACACAACGCGACCATGTACATACACAGGGACGAATACAGATGCAAATCTGTCTGATGTGCCATTTTGATAGACTTGTGTATATACTGTTCAGATACATTGATTCTATTGCACTGGTCAGTGTGCATGGAATATATGAGGCAGCACTCATCTCCCAAGACTGGGTGTCCACGTGCTGCTCACCGTCACTACTGATGAAGACACCACCGGAAATTTTACAGTAGGAACTGAACTGGAAACGAAGTTTCACTGAGAGAAACTTTGCAAGAACACTGGAAGTGCAAACACTGTAAATGTAACCTCTGCACTGGCTTGTACAGGGCTCCCTACAGTATACATGTACCATAACTATAGCAGTTCTCTATGTACTGTATGAATGGCAAGGACATGCTACACTCATTGGCCTGGTTCTAATGGAGACTTCAGGTACAAGTTAATCATGCTATTTGTAACTCACTGAACCCGACACCATAACAACGAATCAAAACAGAACAAAATAAGATGATGAAAAGAAACACCCTGCTTATATGCATAATGTTGCTTTGACTCTGCTTGTAACCTGCTTTTGACCACTTTTATAAAATATTCTCTCGATAACAAAATTAAACCCCGCTGCTGCCTTTAGAAATTCTAGAGTAGTAGAATTTTCGGAACTCTACCTGCTTCTGTGTGAGTGCTGAGACATGCATTAGACTAAACCGAGCCATCCCTTTCTGATTGTTGTTTCGTTCTTTCAGAAGAATCACAGGTCAAGTTCACCATGCAAATTAACTCTGGAATATTCTTAATGATATTTAAGAATGCTGCCATATACATGGTTTATCTCTGTGACCATGGGTAGATGCAGAAGTTGATTACCTGATACGACTCAAATTACACTGGAAATTGCACCCAATAGATGCAATATAGTTTTTAATTTACACTGGAAATTGCACCCAATAGATGCAATATAGTTTTTAATTTTCTTATGAAACTGATTAAGTAAGACTCCTTTTAGATTTAGTTGTGAGATGAAAAATATACCTTTCAAATTGATTTTTGACCTATGTACTTTATGCAGTTCTTGTTTTTTTTAGGATTATGAAGATCGCTGACAGACATGTTCCCTGTGTTACTTCTTTATCATTCCCAGGAATCATTTCCGTAGGTTTACAATAAATATAGAGATGCCAGTGTCACCGTGATAGTAATGAAGGCAGCTTTAGTTGAACTTCCTTTTGTCTCAAGGGGCCCTGCCTGGTGAACTGTTGACAGGTTAAGAACAAGGAGAATAGTTGGGGTTACAGATACCGCCACGGCCGGTATTACTGATGTGTTATTGTAATTATTTATTTATTTCTGTATTTAAACGAAACAACTGACTATTGTTTCTGATAACTTATGACAAAATAAGAGTATTATTAACACCCGATAGCGATTTATCCAGAATTGTATGATTACTTCCTTTTGCCAAAACATAATTAAAAAAAACTGTTCAGTAGAAATGTCTTAGATTAAAATGGTTGCTATTGAACCGAGGAGGGTTTGGACTTGCAAAGCAAGAAGGAACGGTAATTCTCCCCCATTGTGCTCGTGGATTTTCCTCTTGATACAACCATAGTGCTGCTACAGTGCTACTCCAATAAACTGCTCACGGTGAATTCTTATGAAATATTTTGTAACACTTGAAGCCTCCTGTGAATACCCTCACCCTGTCAAGTCAGTCAGCAGACTGCACTCTTTTTGACTCCTTTTTTTCTATGTAGTTAAAAGCACTGAGAGCAATACGCTGTAAGAATCCTGAACAAGCCTTGTTTTCTATCGTGTGTGTGCACGGTCCGAGGGCTGAGGGGGGGCGGAAAGCTCAGACCTGAGTCGACGTGCGGCTCCATATCTTTTCTACGCGCTTTCGCCTGGCGTGACGAAACCGACGTGTGGATGAGACCCACGGTGCTCCTTGCAGCCGCGCCTGGAAGTGTTTTGTCTTTGTGTGTGAAGAGAGCAAGAGATAATCAGACTGCTAGTGCTATGTGTACACTCTTTTAAAAAATGCCGTGCTTATTCTCCTCCTCCTCCTCCTTTATTTTATTGTGACCTTGATCTCCCCCCCATTCTGAAAAGTTTGAAAGGGCAGCTACCTGTCACACTGAATAAAATGTGCAGTCACTGTCCATAGCTTCCTCTCGTTTCTTTTGTTTCTAATATTCCTCTGCCCCATTTTAAATGGTCATTTGCTCGCCAGAGACATAACACACAAATCCAGCTCAACAGTGTGCAAAATGCCTACTATTACTGTTGGTATGATTTTCATGGCTTGACAGATTGTCTCATTGTCGCCTTGGTAATGAGGGCCAACTTTAAAAAATAAAAATGGATCCAAAAATGGATCCAGTCATATTAAGATATGGGATCGCAATGGTAGAGCAAAAGTTAGGCTCTCTGAAACTTTTGCCAGGCCCCAGCCATGTTCACATGTTCACTGTTATTTTTACCATGCGACCATGAGGCCTCTACCTCAGTAAAAATATCAGCAGACTGGACCGGAGCCAGCCACAGTCAGCTGTAGCTCTCCAGTCCCTCTTTCTGCCCTGTCTATTTATATTCTGCAAGATTTCACTCCAGGACTATTTTTCCCCCTCTGAACCCCCCCTCCCCCACCACCACCACCCTCTTCTTCTACTTTATTTCCGTCCCGCTTCCCCATAACACCTCCCATAGCTGGGTATGCCTAAGTGTTTCATTATCACCCTTTGTGCGTTCATTTTTCATTGCCTACAAGCTGTGTGGAGAACACTGGTGTGTGAGCCGGCTGGTGTGGCCCTCGTCTCAGGGCCTCGTCTCAGGGACTCCATGGAGGAGTTGAGCCCCAGTCAGCTGGCTGTCAAGCAGCTCAAGATGAAGTTCGTGGAGGCCCTGCGGGCCAACGATGCCCGGGAGGTCCTGCGGATCCTGCACACTGGGAAACTAGACATTGACACGGTGCTGGAGGTGGAGGACCCCAGCAATGTCCTGGCCTCCTACAAACAAGGTAAGGAGGAAGTAGAAGGAAGTAGGAGGAGATGGCTGGCCCCCTCAAGTGTCACGGTTGTAACCAGTTTGTGTGCTTGCCACAGTGTTTAGAAGGACAGACGTGACAAGACGGATTAGATGAATATCTGCAGTAAAACGTGTTAGATGCATATTTACTTCTGCAGTGTTTCCACTAGGTGGTGATAAACCCACAGGGATCCCGAGGCCACATTTAACCATAGGAAGTGCTGTTTACACTTGATGAATTACCATAGCATCAGCTATAGCAATAGCTTCAGGCGACTACTATGAAGTAACTACTGTGATTCATTATCATGAGCCCCCATTTATCTTCAACCTCGTTCCTGTGACCTTTTTTAAAGTCTTTAAATTCAAAAGAAAGACTGAGATGTAAGTCTGTGTAAGTTAGAATTATGTAAACACATTTGGCGTTTACTATTTCTATTAAACTTGTGCTATGTCCAATTTGCTACAGGTTATTGGCTTCCAGGCTACAAACTGGAGAACTCTTGGGCGATGGGCATTCACGTGTGTGTGATGTACAATGCTGTGGAAACAGCGCTGGTGCTCCTGCAGGAGGGTGCGGCTGTCAACCGGATGCCCAATGGGAAGACTCCGCTGCATGTGGCCTGCGAGGCCTCCAATGCCAACTGTACGGCCTTACTCTTGTCCCATGGGGCAAAGGTCAACAGCCTGTCGCTGAGCGGGCACACACCACTGCACTACTGCATCACCCGGGAGTCTGTGGACTGTGCCAAGCAGCTCATCTTGAAAGGTAAGGAGGGATGTATAGATTCAATTGTAAATACAGAATACATAAGAGTCACCAAAGCAATAAAATAATCCTTACTTATCCCCCATGGAGGTGGAAAAGTCAACATGCCCAGCCACAACAGTGATGAGGTGACACCGTTACACACAGCAGCCAGATTCGGCGTGCCGGAGCTGGTGGCTCTTTATTTGTCCCACGGAGCATCTGTGGATGCCGTCAACTCTTTTCAGGAGACACCCTTGATAACTGCAGCCTTCTGGGCCTTTGACGCCAAGGAGCAAACCTACAGCGAAGATCACCAGATCGCCTGTCGTCTCCTGCTGGACCACCAAGCGGGTGCGAGGTTCTGGATCTGTAACTGAGCACGACTTTTGAATTGCGCATCATGAAGATTTTTGAGGGGGTTTGTTTCCCGTTTCAGATCCCAACCTCCGAGAGGAAGACCACAAAACAGCTCTTCACAAGGCGGCCTGGAACTGCGACCACGTCCTGATGCAGATGCTGCTGGAGGCCGGAGCCGACACGAGAGCCATGGACATCAACGGCTGTGCCCCCATTCAGTATCTCCTCAAAGTGACTGGTGTCAGGCCGATGGCCATACCTGAACTCTGCTATCAGCTGCTGCTCAACCACAACGCAGCGAGGATCTACCCACCACAGTTCCACAAGGTATTTGCTACCAATGCTACAAAGTGATGTCAAACTAGAGCGGCCCTCAGCGGAGCACATACCTCTGCCGAGGCCAAGCGATCGATAGATCCCTAGATAGATAGATAAATAACATAACCTCCCTGACCGACATAACCGCAGTATCTACGATGAATTATATGCTGATAGCAGAGAACCTTCTAGTGCTGTATAATGCATAATGTCTTGTTGTGTGTTGTCTTGCGCAGGTGCTGCAAGCCTGCCATGACTACCCCGGAGTATTAGAAATCATGGTCAACTCTTATGAACGTTTAAAGCCCACAAGGAAGTGGAGAGCTGCCGTTCCCAATGACTGCTACAAGGTAATACAGGGATGTATTGTACTTGGATAGAATGTATATATTTGTATTAATGCAGTAAAAATGCTGTAATCACCTACATGTTTCTTAGAGGTATTGTTTTCTGTTAAAATACACGTCAAAAAATGAATTTGAATGTGTCAGATTTGCAGAGTTTCTCTCTGCTTCCTCAGCGACACAAAGACTTCTACGACTCCCTGTTTGCTGTTTGCACCAACTCTCCCCGCAGCCTGCTCCACTTGACCAGATGTGCCATCAGAGACAGCCTGGCCGGCTCCTGTCACAGAGGTGTGGCGCGGCTGCCTCTGCCGCCTCCCATGAAGAAATATTTACTGCTGGAACCCGAGGGGATACTGTACTGATGGGGGAGACTCTGACATGGAGCTTGTCACCTGGTGATTTGAATGGAAACATTCAGTCTTTTTTACTGGAACACAAGAAATCCCCGCTAGGTGTCGGACAGTGAAGAAGAAACTCAAGCGCAAGTCAGACATCACACGACCCACAATAAAACGGATTTATTAAGGTGGTTCTTGGTTGGACGCGGCAGAGGACACAATTCATCTGTCCGCATATTATAAATCAACCGACTGCTCAACCTTATGTACAGAAGACTTTGAATGACAGGTAAGAAATTTCCAATTTATGGCTGTGCAAATTCTAATAATGATAATATCTATAATAAAAATATGAATATAAAGTGATTGACAATGTAAGGATATTTGCCTCCTTGGCCACATGGAACTGCCACTGCTACTCACACCTTGTGTCTTTGTGTCTAATTTGCACTATTTATATCTTTATCCCTCTGTACACCGTATTTGCCTCCTTTTAAGTGTCAGTTAACGTAATGTCTGGGCTGTTTTGTACTTCCTGTTTCACAAAGCTTCCTGTGCAGCTTTGTGAAACTTGTCTCTCTACTGCCTCGTACTTCAGAGGATCCGGATCGACATGGCAACCAGCCCTGATGCTCACTCTCACGTTCATGCTCTCGTGACTCTCCAGAGCAGAGCAAACACTCGACAAAGCGCTCCACAAGTGCTTGTTGTTTCCAATGGACTGCACATGTACAGTAGCCGCAGACATATATACACCAATATTTGTAACGCCTTATCGCCAGTAATGTATAAAATAACTATACGAAAGCATTCACTTGAAAAAACTGGAATATATTGAATATGTTATTCAGCAAGAACTTCCTCTCTCCAATCATAAAGTACAAAGTTACATGTTTTATGTTAAATATTTCCAGTTGCCACATCCTTTGCTCTATCCCAGTGGGTCTGCGTAGTTCAAAATACAGTGTGTGTAAAACAGTTGTTTGTTACTCCACTGTGTGTATGACCTCCATTTTTTTCCTACCTTAATTCAATATTTTTTCTTGTATATCACAGTGCATATTTTTTGTCTATACCAAACATACAGATTAGGTATGTTGCTGTGTCACAGCGTGTGCGACGTGAACGAATCCCGAAAGATGATGAGGTTCAATGCCGGTGACCGTAAAACGAACCCTCAGTGAAGAGTGACAGGTGCTGCTTGCACAACCCACGAGCTCCGACAGCAAGACCCCACAACACAGGCAACAGCTGTGGTTCCAATATTTACTCGGACTGTAGATTAGCACAAGAGTGAATGAAGACAGTAGTTTATGAATGCTCGCAACATTTGTTTGCTGTGTGTCTCCACATTTGAATAAAAAAAGATAAAAGGATCCAAATTAAATCTCTATTGTAGCTGTGTTGGTCTGTTATACACTAGGCATACTCCACAGCGGGAACATCGTCCGGATGACTGAAGGGTCAGAGCTCACTCCCTGAGACCTTAAAATAAACCAGTAAAAGTCAGAGAAGGAGACTTGTTATAATTATGAAGGGGGGGGGGGGGGTTTCACCTTTATTCCATAATAACTTTTGTAGTGACTCCAACACTGCAGTGATCCTATTTTCTACTTTTTATTCTGTGGCCTGTTGAGAATGAGCTGATATAATGAGTTGAGAGAGACAAGCAGAGAAAAGTAACAGAAGCAGAATAGAGCGCAACATGTGGGCAACACTAATGAAGGGGGCACAACAGGGCAGGACAGCCTGTCCTCATACCCTGATGGCAGGCAGCCATGAAAAGCCAATGGTCTGTGTCTGTGACCAGCGGCACACAAACAGAGCAAAGTTTCCTAAAACAAGCTGCAGAGGGAAAACGGGGAGTGTGGGGAACGTTGCACACGGCGCCGTTTACGTAACACACAACAGACCTTCACTCCTGTGACCTCAAGAAGCCGGACATCTTTCATGTGGCATGAATCAAATTGTGAAGGGGAGACAAAAGAAAAAGTCCAGTCAATGGCAAATTATAATTCAGAAATCAAGAGTAGCACAAAACAATGGACAGACTTCAGAAGGAAGTGACATGAGATTTTTATTTACTACATTCACTGGTCCTTTTCGTGACAAGCCACAACTTCAGTACAACACCTGGCCTCATGAAGCTTAAAACTATGCAAAGGTATGAGTATGATAGTATGACTGGTATGTGAAATCGTTCCATTCAATACAGCTTGCATATGGCATCGTCTGTGCACCTGTCCGTGTTGATCCTACGTCTCTGCTGCTCTGAACTCAGCGTTTGAACCTATTAAATACATATAATGTGCTATACTGATCTGAGCAGCTTACAGTGTCATATGTGTCAGTTTCAAGAGAAAGCATAAGTACACTTTTCTGCAGAGCAACCTAACATTTAGTATTTCACACAAGCATTGGAACACTCTGACATACAGAAATCCACTCAAATAAACAACATGTGCATTATTAAAAAAGACCACTGAGGAATATTATCAAATTATCTTCAATATACATGAGAGCCTCTGTGTAATTTGGGGACTTCCTTTGGAGAAAAAATGGCTGTTTGGGTTCCTACAGTGACACATTAGCTCAAGGTCCACTTTAAATATGCTACAATTTTTTAACAATTGTCATTTTCTCTAAGGGACTAAATGTCCACACATGAATACATCTTCTCAACATTTACAATAATTCAACTTTAAAAATGACCTTGCATTGGTTCAAGGTTAAGGCACCAGGTAGGTAGTTTACTGACATTGTGCTAAAAAATCATCACATTTAGTTTGCATTGCTATTGAACAACCTACCACACTGTGCTGTACATAATTTCAGTCTGTACCACTTGACAGCACATGTAAATGACTCCTGTTGTGTTTCTGAAATGTTCCCCTTGTATGAAAGCTGAAGACAAAAATTAGTATAACCTTTATTTTAAGGTTGATAATAATTAAATGCAGAAGTTGTTTTTTGTAAAAGCAACTCTGCAGGTTAGAAAGGACTGGCATGGCGACAGCAGGAAGAGACTTTGGTCCCTTTGTCTTGACCTGGAGACATTGAACCTGTTGCCATACTGTTTAACTTGAGCGACTGGGCGTATTTTTTTCAAGGCAATGACAAACATTTGACCTGATGCAAAAAACAAAACTTCACCCAGTAGTTCAAATTAACTGAAGGACAATAGCCAGGCTATATAATATGAAATAAAAACACTTTGAAAAAAACATGGACTTAAACACAAACAGCTAGCATGTTTTTTCCACACAGTGTATCCATGTAATTATATCAACAAAAAAAAGGTGTAATAAATTAGACAAAAGGAGATTAATGCTTGACTTGTTCCATTACAATTGTAGCCTGTAATCGTCATATAATGGAATTTAATGTGAGCTGTTGTTCAGTTATGTCACAGCACTTATCTGATTCTTGACACCACCTTTGAGCGATTTTCTCCTTCTACGGTTCTGTCTTGAATCCACACCCCTGCGTCCTGCAGCATGCTAAAAGCATTTGGTGCCTTCTTTCACTTACAGTACAGAGTTTATCCACTTCTCCTCGCAGCTTTCTTAATCTTACCAATCATCTGACCAGACAATTTTTTACTGTCCTAAACTTTGTCCGGCAGTCTATCCTCACCAAGTCCTCTCATACTTGCCCCAGTTTCTTTGGATCCTTGCTGGGCATGCACCAGTCATCAGCCTCTGTGCTGGCCAGGTAATGCCGCAAGGCCGACTTGTTGAAAACAGGAAGTCTCTCCACTGACTCCGAGGACAAGGCCTGGTGATGCAGAACAGAGGTGAATTGATTAGTCTGGTCTACACATTCCATGTGTGCTTTATTAAATCTTTTCTAACACGGAACATGGGGTGTATTACAACTTGCGACAAGACATTGATCAGCTGAGAATCGACCACCACTTCCAGGCGAACTTTGGCTTTCAGTTATTTTTGACAGCTTGTGTGAAGGTAACGCTGCGCTCACCTTTAGGTATATGACAGCTGAAGTACCGTGGCCCTCCATAGAGTAGAGCTGCAGGTCTCCCTGGAAATACTTGGCATACAGGCGGGAGATGGGCAGACCATAACCAAAACCAGCCTGAGGGAACATAGCAGGGTTGAGGTATGATTACACATTAGGCTTTTAAAGGCCAGTTGCTAGAATACAACATTTCAAACAAAGTGAATACAGTAGAGGGCTTGCTTTGTAAGCGGATCATCAGTTTCACTTGCGGTTACAAGTTAACCCAGTAAAATGCCACTGACTGATTTCCTATGTGAAATAAACTAATATGCAATCATGCTCAGTTGTGTGAACCTTTGTTTAGGAGGAGAAGTGAGTCTAACCTCAGTTCAAAACAGCTAAGCAAGATTTTACTGAGCTGCGTCCTATGTTTAAAATGCAAAAGCGAGCTTGCAGTCTTGAAGCACACAGGGTGCCGACTTAAGGCTCTTTGGTCTGGACCTTCGGACTTTTCAGTTTGGTCAGAACGGAAATAACAGGTGTGAAAGTTGCCCTGGACCAAAATGTTATGTTTAAAGTTTGCGACGGTTTCAGGCCCTCACCAGAGGTGCATTGCGAGAGTTGTCTACGTGGACGGGGCTGGGAGCCGTAGAGTACATGTAGCTGAAGAGACGCTCAATCTTCCTCAGGGGGACTCCGCCTCCTCTGTCAGACATCTAAAAAAATAAGGGGGACAAGGATCCACTTACCGTTTGCCACCTGAACAGAATCTAAACAATGTGATGCATTGTGTTGGAAGTCATCACTGCAGTTTTTTTTACATCATACCTGCTGTACTGTAGTACAGCTGAAGGCATAACATTTATTTGTGTAGGGAATGGAAGTACAACATGAAATGCTTTGTTAATATAGACTTAGCAGCGTGTGATGGATGAGTGTGCACCACAAAGCAGTGGTCTGTTTTAACTATCGCGTCCTCATCTACCTTGATAGTGAGGTCCTCAGCGCCCAGTGAAACCCGCACTTTGATTCGGGGCAGCGTTGGACTCGTCTCGTGGGTCTCTACAGTCGCTCTCATGGCGTTCTGGCCCACAACGTGGATCAAGAAACAAGTGAGCATACAACACATGGTGAAAAATAGTGCACGTCTGGTCTTCAGCATTTTTGTGTACCTTGAAGAGCTCGAACAGCATATGGTAGAGATGGGATGGCACGTAGACAATGTGCAGGGGCTGGCCAGGGCTTTCGGCTGTGAACCATTTCATATTATTATAATTATTAGCATAATCATTGGAGAAAAAGTAACTTTTAAATGTTTATGTTTTAAAACTACCCTCTTAAGACGACTAGCAACAAGGTGTTTTACATAAGTACATATGAGCTCTGCTGAAAAACAATTATAACCTTTTTTTTCCAACCTCATTTGACCTATATTACCTTAACAAAGAACATGCACTGGTACATGTTCTGACTGATGTATACAGTACTGCAACAGAAATGAGGATCCATTGAAGGACATATTCTCATAATAACCACCACATTTTGTTTCTTTTAAAGTTTGCAATTGCTGCTGCAGTCGAAGCATAATCACGTTCTCTCTAGGTATAACCTGCGTGATTCAGGAATGTTTTAATGCCGATGCTGGCTCTTGGCAGGACAAACTGACAGGAAACAGACACAGAGGGCCTCAGTTAAACCAACAAAGATGAACCGCGAAAGTTCCGCTGAATATTAGCAGAGCAACAGTGAATCATTCCTCTCACTCAGATTCGTAGAGCAGAGAGATGATCCACGTGAAGCGAGAAAGATACAACATGGCCGAGAGAAAATGAAAATGTGCACACATACACAGGCAGATGAACAATATCTGAAGATGAAAGACTTACCGTTGATTTCTTTGATCTCCATATCAGGCGAGGTCAAGTAATACTGCTCACACAGCATCTTGGATGTCTCATAGGCGTCTACAAAGTGAAACAGAGCCAACATTACAGCGAAACCACAAAGAACGATAGCTTGTGCTTGAATGGAGAACAACACGGGAAGACATGATATTTTCTGTCTTTCGGAGGACCAGTTTACACAACATTCACGGGCGAGTCTATAACATCACTTCCCATTGTATATTTACTCTAAAAGCCCAAGATAATACTGTAAAGGTTCAAAGAGTCATGAGTCTGTACAAACAGAAGGGGACAGAAAGCAGATAACATATCCAGTGAGGGTGTGTGTGTGTGTGTGTGTGTGTGTGTGTGTATGTAGACAGCAATGCTGATGCTGAGAGAGATGATTCATTACCTTTTACTACCTCCACGACGTCACAGCTGGGGTCAATGCTGCCGATATGTTTGGGATGGGCTGGGTTCACACTGCCGTTGAAGATTAATGCTAGAGGGCAGATAAACGAACACTGTGTGTGATTTTAAACCCCCCTCCACAATCAATAGACGTGACACAGATCCCATACATTCAGAAAAAATTTAGTAAACTATAAGGACCACATAAAGCAAAGTGAGGTCGATGCAGTGGGGGAATATAAACAGTAACCATATCTCACCCTCTATTGGCAATTACGTCAGATTAAACATGAATCAGATCATTAATTGGTGCTTTATCAGATTTAAATTAAACAACGACATGTGCAGTGAACAGAGCCCCTTTTTGAGGCTGTTAAGCAGTTTCAGCGCATCGGGTGTAATTTAAATTAATGAGGTGCGAGTGTTAGCGACTTGATTGATTGACTCACACTCAATCACCAAGTGCTATACTGACTGTGCTGGTTTATGAGCATGCGTATGGAGATGCGGCTCATGTAGAAGCGGTCCAGGAAGTACTGGACGTTCTGGTTGGTGACGGGGTCCACGCCAAAGGCGTCCTTGTACTCCACCACGCCCTGAGCCATGGTGGGCACCACGTTGTTGTGCCGGTTCCGGATGTGTACCAACGTCTGTGTGAAGCTGAGGGCAAAGGCAATGATGATTGTACAAACTGGAATGTAAAAGCAGTCTAACAAGCAAACCTTCATGGTGGTCATAACATTCCAATTACAATGCTACGTCTACACCCAAGAAGTAAACATTGACATATGTGCAGATTAAAAATGCCAAATTCCTCTAATTAATCCAAATCACATAATTACTGCCGTTACGGTGGAACATGTTTGATTTCGCTGACACTTTGTAGTCTTTACTTTCAGTGGCTTTACAACATCTTGTGTGAACATAACAGATGTGACCACAGCTGTTTCCATAACACACACGTGGGTTTCTGATCATCTGAGTCTGATCTGAAGTTTGCTGCGTGAGCTGAGGCAATTTAACAAATAATAACAGAGTTGTTGGATTAGTACTAGCAGCTTCTGAATCATTGACTAGGTGGATTGGACTGGCAACACAAACAAAACAAAAAACAAATTTAAAGAAAAGTATCAGTAATACTGAAAGGTTTCTGTAAATTACTTACTTTGTCAGTACATCCTTGTCGTCCGGATCTTTTTCTAAAAAATCGACAAGCTCCAGCAAACTCTGAGAATACCTGGTGGACACAAAGAAACACAGAGACACATCCAGACAGAATGAAAGATCCAATATGATGACAAAAACAACTATCTGGTGAAACCTGAAACTTCATGTGAAAGCACTACAAACTATTGTGAGCGGCTTTTGTTGACTTTCTTTTATTTAGAGACCTGTAACAACTGTATAATAAGAGCATGTAGCATTTCCACATGATTAACAGTCCCCACTTTAGTCAAACGTAACTTGTTTTATTTCATCTCAGCCAGTGGACGAAGAAGACTCCAGAGAGCTGAGCTCACTGAGTCACATTCTCTCTCTCTCGCTCCGTCTCGCTGTAGAGAAACTGGGTCAGAGGTGAACCGCAGAGCGGCTGCGCTTTCTCTGTTCCAATTTGGTCCCTCAACTGACCTTCAGCTCTAAGTTTTCTATCAGGTCCCGACATGCAAACAGATATAAATCTTATAATAGACAATTATGCGACTTCTATTTTTGGAAACTTTCTTTGGAGCGTCACCTCTCCCTCCCCTCGTAAACAACACTAAAAAGGGATAGATCAACACTTTTGCAGGAAATGCTGAAATGTAAAGACTTCTGCAGAGGGGGGAGAGATAACCACACTGCACAGACGCTGCTGCGGCTTATGAAAAGAGTTAGACAATGATCAGGGTAACAACAACTGCAGTGGGAAAAATAACTCCATGTAATAAAAGTACACAGAAACAGGGCTCCTGTTCTGGCTTTTAAGGACTCTTTGATTATATAAACAAGTGGACTGCTTAACAAGATAGCCTGGACCTATTCTTTTCTTTTCTTTTTAAAGTGGCAACTGGAACTTCCCATGTGTCCACGGAGAACCTAGAACAGACATGATTGTTCATTCTCCTTGAGAAACACACTCCTCTACATGTTGTTTACAAACCTTAACTCTTTCGATAATGTGCTAAATGTTCCTTGAAATGTGTGTGTGTTTGTGTGTGTGTGTGTGTGTATACAGGTTCAAAGATGCTGGATCAGCACTACCTGTGTGAGAGTTGTGACCACAAGCAAAAAAACAAAAAAAGGGTGGTAATCTGTGTAATTCTGACATAAACCCTGCATTCTTACCTATACACAATCCATTAAATTATATAGGCTATAGACTCTCATTCTACAGTCATGCTGCTGCAGGAACTATTTCTGGGTAACTAAGCTTTAATTATTCCAGATTACACAGACAGTGGTGCAGTGTGGTCTGGAGATCCTACCAGCTGGTCAGGAGCTTAAGGGACGGAGTGCTGAGGAGCTTGTCAGGGAGGAAATCAATTTCTTTCATGATGTTGGCCAGTCTGACAGGGAGCTCCTGACGCAGGAACACGAAGGAGGTCTTCTCACATGCATTGGCCGAACCTGCAGTCGCACCAGGGGTAGAGACAGGAGGGAGAGAAAAAAAAATAGACTTAGCAACTATTCAACTTTGACCCCACACTGTCAAGCAATATAGACAATGTATTTCTTTGCAGCAATTTGTTGTGCAAAACAAAAAGAAAAATGATTTTCTTTTACATAAAAGGTAACATTAGAGGTTGCAATTTTTTTTCCTGTGTTTCTTCTGTTTGTCATTGCAGGATTACAGAAGGTGACCCAAAGTTCAAAAGTTCAATTTTAATTTCCACGTACAGTAAAAAAAAAAAAAAAAAAAGCATCGATCTGCATGTGTATTTTTCTGCTTTTTAAGCTGCAGTTGCCTGTCAGTGACCTGTATATTTTAAAGTCGGGCTGTCAGCACACACACAAAGAGAAATACGTGAGTTGTGTAACAGCCATGTGAGTGTGCAGAGAGAGAGAAAGGGGGACACACACACACACACATGGTGTCATCTCACGAAATCAATACGCTTACCGAAGTCAATGAATTGCTTCATGGACAGCGGAGAAGGGGAGAACTTGGAAAACCTCTCCACTTGTTTCGGTATCCCAGCCACGGAGCTGTTTTTCAGCAAAAACTGAACAAACTTCATGCTTTTTTTTTTTTTCCTCCTCCGCAGACCACCGGGACTGTCAGTGAATCGGGGACACACTCGTTTCCTTTCTCAAGCACACGCTCCAGTTTGACGACTTATAAAAGCTCGGGAATCGCGTGGTTTAAATAAACATCTGTAGGGGAGGCTCGTCTATGACTTGACCGTCACCGCTGGACCTCGGCGGCGTCCTAACATCTTGGCAAGTTGCTGTGGCGTCCTCCCCCGAAGGCAACTTCTTCTGTTTGTCTTCGGTCGAGGGCGGGGAGTGCAGACTGACACCAGAATCAACCAATGGGCGGCCAGATTCGTCCCTGACTGTGGGCGGGCCCGAGTCCCTCTCACAGTAGCTGGATCCGGACCACGTCGAACAACAACAACAACAGCACTCCCCTAGCGTCGAGTATCTGAATTAACTTATTTCACACATCTGAATAATAGACCGTATAGTCTGATAAATTTGAACGTTTGCCGAAAATAAGTCCGCCAGCAAATTAATATCTCTGGTAGGCTTTTGCTAAAGACAGAACGGAACCGGAAGCAGCTGTTAAAACGTATTCAACCGACTGCAATGGCCGCTGATTCACTTGCTCGTATACCAAAATGTTTATTTACCTTCAACGAAAAAACTCGCCGAGCTTCCAGTCACGAATAGTCAGAGCCACTTTGTCAGTCGAGAAAAATAACAGACGTCCTCCGAGAAGAATTAACATTTTGTTTCTTTGAGAGTCATTGCGACTCCCACGCACTACCTCTACTGGCCAGAAGATGGCGGCGTTGCAAAACTCACGAGTCGCTTCACAGCGCGCGCGTGAGAGAGACAGAGAGTGAGAGAGAGGAGGGATTTCGTCTCCTCCTCCTCTACATCATCCATCTCTTCCAAAAGGATGAGTCGGTGTGTGCGTTGCACCTGTTTTATGTAGTGTTCGGGCCATCGGCCGCCGACATGCTCTGCTTCAGCCACTGTCATTAGTAGCCACACGGTGAGGTTGAGACGAGCCCGCTCGGTGTCCCCAGACAGGCCTGGATTCAGTGTAGAGGATGTGTTGATTCATCATTGTTCTTTTTTTTCTTTTCTTCTGTCGGGGGTCGCAGCAGTGAGACAGCATCTTTGCCGGGTGACACATCATTATCAGTACGAGTGGATAAGGTACGAGTGACACGTCAAATATCCTCCCCCTTTCTGTCAGCTAACGTTATGCGTTAGCAAAAAAACTCCCCCCAAAAAATCACTGTAGTATTAATGGCAAGGCCTGAAACGCATTGCTGTAAATACAAAGGCGGTCATATTTTTGTGTTTAGCTGGCGTTAGCTGCGGATGCATTCCAAGCCTGCTAACATTGGTTAGCTAAAGGTGCTTTGTATGGATATTTATCAATGTGACTTGTGCTTTCTGTCATAATTCTAGGTGTTTCAGTTCCTTCGATTTCCTTAAGATATTGGAAGACATAGCATCCCAGAAACCTGTAGTCGTTTTAACATGTATGTTCTCTTAATAGCTTTGGAAGCCCTTTTTTTTTTAATTAAACCTCCAGGGTCAAGTGCTTGCTCTCCATGTGCTACATTAGCCTGATGGATGTGACACTGGCCTAATATCCA
This sequence comes from Scophthalmus maximus, assembly GCF_022379125.1. Lineage (NCBI taxonomy): Eukaryota > Metazoa > Chordata > Actinopteri > Pleuronectiformes > Scophthalmidae > Scophthalmus > Scophthalmus maximus. Next base: position 4,113,513 of record NC_061536.1, on the reverse strand, counting down.
GCAAATCACACTGCTATAAATAGGTCGCCCACCTTTGTGTGGCAAATCAAAGTCACAGTTAGCGAGGCCGATGCAAGATCCCCAATCATGAGGCGACAGTACATCTGTTGTTGTCTTCCTCGCTGGTTAGTGGCAATGCAAGTGTTGAGCTTTGTGAACCATACCCATTCATTTGTCATCAGTATTTCAATGCACAGGACAGGTTTTGGTGAGGTTTTCCTTCAACCCTATTGATTTGACGAAGGGATTTATAAGAAGAAGTGGCTTCCTAAATACAGTGTCACATAAATATGGAAATCATTTTCAGTTTAAGATGAGCTAGTATTGACAGCTGTTTTGCCAATGACAAGTCCTTATTGTTTTTTTGAGCCTGCAATGTTATGGATCTTCTGTATATGTAGGCAGAGCTGCCACACCCACTGGGTTTTCTGAACAATAACTCGGGCCTACTGGATGAACCGATGCTCCTCCATACTGCATCATGTTAAAAATGAGACCAGAGCATATTGCGACTGTGCCGTATACGTATCTCATTCCTGTTCGATTCCTCTCGCTTGAAGCCACCATGTCGGACAAAAGTGACCTAAAAGCAGAGCTCGAGCGCAAGAAGCAGCGCCTCGCCCAAATCAGGGAGGAAAAAAAGAGAAAGGAGGAGGAGAGGAAGAAGAAAGAGGTAAGGAAGAAAGTGAGTAAAGTCACACCACCGCCGCTCGTACTGTATCACTCTCTGGTGTGTATTGTTCTTGTGTGTTCGATTGCTTTTTCGTCAGGCCGTGACACATAAAAGGCAGAGGTTGTATGTGTCCGTGCTTGCATACAGACATCTATATGCGTGCAGAAGGTTTAGTGTTGGAATTTTTAATCATACTGTGCATGCACATGTGCATGTTTTCACTCGCTCCCTAACTCATGATGGATGAGCTGAGACTCTTGCTGTTGAAGTCATGATGGATAAGCTGACATTTTCTCTCTGTGTCCCGTGCAGTCCGAGAGCCAGCAGAAGGCTGAGGTGACCCCAGAGGATTCAGACTTGGACCGGAAGCGCAGGGAGACGGAAGCCCTCCTCCAGAGTATTGGTATATCACCAGAACCTCCACTAGGTACACAATACTCCTTTCCCCTAAACAATGAATTGATCCTTCTGTTGTGATTGTAAATTCTTAAAATACCGATAGCAACATTTACATTAATGCTTCTTAGATTACAAAAGTACGTCACTAATTACAGCCAAAAGAACTTCAGAGAAACTGTTTGATAATCAGACCAAAGTTCACGATCATACATCATACGACTTACTGTATGTTTAATTTGGTCAAAATTATCTCTTCAGTCCTGAACTAAATTGTTTAATCATCACTGCTGCCATGAATATTTCTGTTTGTATATAATCATTCATTTATTTATGTACAAAAATAGTAACTGTCCAACATATTATTTTATGTGGCTCTTTTTTATCCCAAGTTGATTCTATGATTTGTTATGGACATTGTGGTTATACTTTGCTGAACATTTTACTTTGTATAGTCTTCTTTTTTTAACAACTTCCTTTTATCATATTTTTCTGTTCCGCAGTGTACTAATATCTTGTAATAAGGTATTGGAGCATAAATATTAAATACCATTTTCTTCTGAAGTGAGTTTGGCAAAGTATGATGCTCAAAAGTGCCTTTTGCTTGTGCACAAATCAACGTGCTCAACAAGCTGTTGGAAGCACTGTTCTCTAGTGGTCTGAAATTGCAACAACACCCTTAACACCTAAGCATTGGCACTGTTGCAGAATTGGGTCACCGCTACTCCTGTTATCTGTTTGAATTATTAATTATTAATCTTCAAATACAGCTGAGTACAGATAAATAATAAACACAAAACCAACAATGCATTTGATGCCCTTCCCTCCCTCTTCCTGTCTTTTTAAAACATTTATTATATTTGTCCATCATTCATTTTACTTTGTTGCTTCTCATCCCGTTTGTTTTCGGCAGCCCATTCTTTGCAGCATTTAATGGTAGATTCATGTTACTTTCATTATTTAGTCCCGACCCCTGTGTCCCCCTCCAAATCAGTGAGCACGCCCAGCGAGGCAGGGAGCCAGGACTCAGTCGATGGAGGCGCGACAGGCAGGCAAGTCAAAGTTCAACATCAGAGGTGTTCTCTGTGCATGAGCCTCATCCATCTCTCTTTAACGCAACTTTGAAAATAAGAAGTCTTTTTTTTCCCACTATTCACCCATTTTCTTGAGTGTGAATTAAGATAAAAGTAGCTAAATAACTTCTTACATTCTTGTGAAGAAAAAAAGAAACAAATTCATTCATAGATAAGATAAATTAGGTAAGAAACTTGAAAACTGTGTACTAACTAGAGGGCTTTTTCACGTACCAGGGATGCTCTTTGAGAGGTTACCAATAAACTGTTTGAGGAAACCGTTTTAAAGATTTAAATTGAAGGCCTAAACATAATAATAATCTGAAGGGGTTTTGGGTGAAAATAGTTTTGTGAAATTTTCCCTTTTGACCCATGTATATATATATTCTGTCTCTTCTCTTGTCAATTGCACAACAGGTTTAGGTAAGGATGAGTCACTACTGGTGGAGTTTTCGTGCCTCGTTAGGTCTCGGATGTGGTATCTGTCATTTGTCGTGACACTGCGTTTTGATGACCACTGTGCAGCTTGTTGCTTCTCATAGCTCGTTTTTGAGAAATTAATTTTGAGCTTGAGGTGTGTCTCAGCTGCGGACATTCTAGACACACTGATGAATGCAAATTGCAGTTTCCAGGGATAAACTTCCAAGTAGGCACCACATTGGTACACTTTCAGAAAGCAGCCTGGGTGAGCCAGCTGATGTAATATGTTTGGAATATGGATCTTAATGGGGGTGAACCATACCATTTATAGGTAAGCACTGTGGCGATTGACAGAAATTACAAAATGTTAGCTTTTACCTTTCTGTCACTGTCCTGTATGGTTGCAAATGCGGTGCTTAGAAAACCCACTCATAACACTCCAGACCAGTGCAGTAACTATTTATCTTCAGGTTCTGCTCATGGCTGATGTGGTGAATTCAACCTGCCATTGAATAGGGAGTGGTCATCAAGTGCTTTCCATTTGCTTTTGAATGGCAGCTGACTGTACTATATGTCAATGTGTGCAGGATGCCCTCAGGGGTCATTAGTGATGTGTTGTCCTGGTATGGCCATGGGTGGAATTGGGGATGAAAAAAGATCCTAGCAGAACACTTTTTGTTTAGTTTTTAACCAATTGGATTTTTACAAACTGGTATAATACCTGCTATGAAATATTCCCCCCCCCACAAATCCACCCTGGATGATGCCATGCCATTTCGAGCTTCTCCATTTGTGGCTGTGTATGTGTGTGTCCCTTCTTAGGTCAGGTTTCTCTAAAAACAAGTCCCAAGCACAGAGCGCAAGGTAAGCATTTTCATGTCAAACCCAGGAACACTCCCCCTCCTACTTTTCTTCAGCTGAGGCTATCCTCATGTGAACACAGCGGCACCAGAGTGTTGTCAGTAGTGTTCTCATCATGATTTATAAGATCAAAACACTGCTGGGCCTCTCTATCTCTCATTCCTCCGCTCTCCTCTGGTGACTTCCTTTTTGACACTGTGCTGTCTCCTTTAATACCGCCTCGCAACATCGCTGTTCACATCACTCGAGCCACAGAGGTGATTTCAGCCTTCACAGAGTTGACAATCAGCTGCTTGAAGTGTCATGGCTGTAACTGTTAAAACGACTCTTGCTGTCAGGTTAAAGAAATGTCTTGCCATTCTCACCTGCCACTGCGCGGCACAAGCTGAAGGCCTAATGGGTGTGTTCGCTGGCCCCAAAACATATCACCAAAAAGGGTAGTGGGGTTTGAAGTGTCATCCTTTCACAGCTGACAGATTTCAACCAGCTCACCATGAAATCCTTTATGTCTCTTCTGCTTTTTAAATTCCCTGTAAGGTAAATAATTCCTGCCTTCCCAAATTTAAAACAAGCTTCCAACCACGTAAATGTAATGATCGAGCTTACGGTTTGTCAAACTCGTTGACAATGCATGGCAAGGACAATGTCAGGTGTACTGAAAAAGCTAAATCTTTATATACAGATTCATTTAGATTTCCATCTGCTGAAGGTCAACATGTTAACATGTGTATGTCGTGCTGTGGGTGTGATATGTAAATCATGGATTTTCATGTATTATTCGGCACAATTTTGCACATGAAACACCGGGACACAGAATATCACGTGAATCTAATCTAGTATGTGTGAGTATGAAATGTTAAGAAAGAAGAAATCAATAAAATGTCATACACATTGGTCAAATTATGATACTTTTCCCCGCAGAGTCTTCCTTCATTTAAAAGTCCTCAGAACTTCATACAGTTTCTACAGACAGAATTAAACTATTTTGACTTCTCCCACGCAACAGTGGAACGTTTTTTTGTCTATAAATGTATGCGATTCCCAAATTGTCATAGATTCTTGGCAGATGACCAAGAAGTCTATCACAAGAGATTAGTGGAGATCTTTAAATAAGTACAGGACATTGTATAACTAAATGTATGATGAAATGTAATGTCTCCCTAATGTATAGCCCTCTCATACTATATCCACTTAAATAATATGTACAGTGCCATCTTTGCATGAAGTTCAATGGGAATTTTCCATGAAAATCTGTTTTCTAGATAAGTGGTGTGTGGGCGAGAGCAAGACCATGGTTGTCGTAGAATATGTAGTGTTAATATGTGCTATTGGTACATGTGTTTGTTGCCACGTGTCTGTTTGTAAACATGCATGTCCTCTCTTGCCCTCCCTGCTGGTGACATCAGGACGCTGCAGTGGGACACAGACCCGTCTGTGCTGCAGCTGCAGGCTGATTCTGAGCTCGGGTACATCTTCCTCCTGTCCTCTTCTTCACTGTTTGATGAAAAAATATACTACAGAACAACTTATTTGGCATTGCATGCCATATATAAAAGTCATTTTAAAATTGAATAGTACATTTAAAGGATGGATGTAAGTGCGAATAGATTCAAAACAAAAAAACAGTTCTAACCACTCTTGACGCAATCCTCTGATAATTGAACTAGAGACCGCAGACATTAGTCTCCATAAATTAGTCTCCGCACATTATTTAGCACTCTAGGCATCTGACAAATGTAAATATATGGTAGTTTAAAAAGGACAACTTGAGTTTAAGGACAGTATAGCCATGCTAATGATACCATCTTCTTTCTGTTACCCAGGCGGAGGATGCAGAAGCTGGGGGCCTCTAAGATCACACAGGTAGACTTCCTTCCCAAAGAGGTGGTCTCTTACTGCAAAGAGACACAGACACCACTCGCTGCCCACCTGTCTGAAGGTGAATATTTTGTGTTTTTTGTGTTTGTGCATGCATGATTGGTTCTCTAAAATATTCTTGTGAGATGTGGCACTGAAGGTTACAATAGGCAACAAGACTGTTTCACTTTGCAACGATCATCGTGGCTGTGCGGTTGAATTTGATACTGCTCTGGTTAGCTAGATCACAGCCTGTAAACCTGGAATGATTTAAAGATCTTACAGAGAGAGGGAGAGAGAGAGCAGTGCTAACAAGTGTCTGTCAGTTTTTGTCTTCAATCACAGAACATCTTTGTGTATATAATGTATGTATATATACACACACACACACATCTCTTTTAAGGAGGTTTTGTTTTCACGTGTCTGTTTTGCAAAAAGTACTGAACTGGTTAGCACCAAACTCAGTAGAGGGATGGGGCATGGGCCAGGGGGGTGGGTGGTGCAGATCCAGTACACAAATTTGAGTAATGTTTGTAGGGAAAAAAACGTATGGATCTTGATATGAAAAATGCGTATATATATTAATGGTTTGTACAAGTTGGTGCAGATTATCAGACAGCATGACGTCCTGTTTCGTTTCTATTATAAGAGCTTGACAGACTGTGGATGGAGGTATGCACTCAACTGTTGGCCATTCTCGTTGTGCTTGTGTGTGTGTGTGTGTGTGTGTGTGTGTGTGTGTGTGTGTGTGTGTGTGTGTGTGTGTGTGTGTGTGTGTGTGTGTGTGTGTGTGTGTGTGTGTGTGTGTGTGTGTGTGTGTGTGTGTGTGTGTGTGTGTGTGTGTGTGTGTGTGTGTGTGTGTGTTCTCTCAATCATGATTAGCTGGGAAGATATAGTGCAAGATATAGAAAACTTTTACATGTATGTTTGGGCATGTGTGCTGGTAGCTACATGTAAGCATGTGAGGCTATATATGTATACATGTGAAATGTGTAGGTGCATATTTGAGTCTCTGCTAGTGGACGTGAGCAGCAGTCAATGCAGCGTATTTGGCGTAACCTCGGTGGTTGCAAATTCAAGGGTTATGGAATTGAGTATTTTTCTATTGGAAGAGAAGAAAGTGTAAATATGGAAAGACGACGGTTGCATCTGTAAAATTAAATTGAATTTCAAAACTTTGTCCTCATGAACGTGAAGATAGTTCAGTTGCAAATGTCATCGTAAAGTGATGTGTAAGAATGCACATACAAAATAATACACCTACAATCTCTGTCCAAACTGACTGATGTGCATATATGTAGACACATACATACATGACCAAACACACACACACACACACACACACACACACTGCACACACACTGCACACACACACACACACACACACACACACACACACACACACACACACACACACACACACACACACACTCCTAGTTGCAAAGACAGCTGGCAGCCATGTGACTACAAAGGGGGTTGTACTTCCTGCTTCCTGTCATTATAATGGATGGTCTGGTGTGGATTCCACCGCCCTCCTCCACCAAAAACCACCACACACACACACACACACACACACACACACACACACACACACACACACACACACACACACACACACACACACACACACACACACACACACACACACACACACACACACACACACACACACACACACGCACACACGCACACACACACACACGTCTCTCCTGATCAGCATCGAAACGGTCCGCCTCGACTCCCCCCATTTCCTTGACAGACCCAGGAATAGATAATTTATTCAACAAGTGCACAGGCACTGACTCACATACGTGTGCTGGGAGACATGTACACAACCAGAACCAGGTCTTTTGGTCAAGTTTGCGCACACAACACAAACACACACGGACTCCTGTTCTCAGATGATGTCAGTGTACCTACATGGAGCAAACACACAAACAATTACATATACAGATGTTACACACTACAGTATACAGGGAAATTATGTAAAGAGATAAAGACCACACACTGTACATAAACAAATACACACTGTGACTGGTGAGTGCCTGCAACACTATACAGTATGTTGGTCCATTTATATGGTGTGTCCAACAGTGTGTGTGCGTGTGTGTGTGTGCGCGCGTGTGTGTATGCGTGCGTGCGTGCGTGTGTGCGTGTGTGCGTGTGTGTGCGTGTTTGTGTGTATGTGTGTCTGTGTGTATGTGTGTCTGTGTGTATGTTTGAACAAGTACATCTGGGAGCCAGAGCAGAGCTGTGTGGTGGTCTACAGGGAGGTGACCCTGGCCTTAGGAGACCCTCCCCTCTTTGCAGACTACCACAAAGCTTGTGTGTCTGGAAGAAAGAAGAAAGGAGGCTGATGGTAGCACCTGCCTGCACTTCTGGCTGTGTGTTTGTTCAGGCCAGATCCTGTCGTTGCTCACAGCCCAACATGCAACATACAACGACACACATCTCATGTTCAGGTTGTAGCAACAGGTTGCGGTCATTATAATTAGTTTGGCCCTGATCTCGGAGTTTGAATTGCTAAATATAAGTAAGTATTTAAAAATGTTGAATGCCAAACATAAATGGTGTCGTGAAGGGTTGTGAAGTGGTTCATGCTCAATGAAATGCCATTGAACCCAACCTACTGTAAGGTTGAGCTTCAAAAGCTGTGTGTGTGTGTGTGTGTGTGTGTGTGTGTGTGTGTGTGTGTGTGTGTGTGTGTGTGTGTGTGTGTGTGTGTGTGTGTGTGTGTGTGTGTGTGTGTGTGTGTGTGTGTGTGTGTGTGTGTGTGTGTGTGTGTGTGTTACACTTATGTACATCTCCTAGTGTAACCTTTCACGCGACTGCACAGACGGATGTTGAGTGTCCGCATTGTCCAATGTGCTCTAAAAACAGTATGAGGACTCACAGAGCTGAGATTATGCAGTGACCACAAGCTGGTCCCTTTTTTGTTTTCTTTTAATTATTTCTATTTATGTGTTGTTTTAGCTTTAGGATGTTTTGCTTTTTCTACGTTCCCTTCCTCTGTTTCGTGTCTCTTCCTTCCCTGTCCTCAGGCTCTGACCTCGACCAGTTTTGTGTACAGTAGATTGCAACTTACTGTGTTACCCTGTGTAATGTTTAAACATATATTAGAGCGAGAGAGGAAAGAGTGGGATGAAGCCAAGGAGAAACCCAGCTGGCTGCACTGGAGGAATGGACGGAACAGTAAATCAGTGGTCTTAATGATGGTGGTGTGTCCCCGGGGTGTGTAAAACTCTTTGGAGAGTTGTGTCTGTGTGTTAAAGTGAGTTTTTTTAATTTTATTTTATTTGTTCTTTTTTAAGGATAAACTCAACATTGATACCGAATCTTTCTCAAACAGCAGATTGGCAAAGATGTTGACCTCTGCCCTGTCAAACTGAAAAGAGAAATCCCAAAGAAGAATTAGTTCAAGTGTGTCGGAGTAGTCTTCATAAAAAGGCATCTGGCCAACTGATGCTTTTCATTTTGCAGATATGACTAGAATGATTGTTATGTCCATCAAATGCTATTAGAGCCTGTAATGGATTTATTAGATGATCCCTAATGTGGGAGATGGTCTCACATGAAAACTGTAATATTGACGTTGTGGTGTGTGTGTGTGTGTGTGTGTGTGTGTGTGTGTGTCTGTGTGTGTGTGCATAATCACTTTAAATAATTGACAGATGACTCAGGGATTCTCTCGTGGCTTCTTTTCTCCTCATGAACTTCTGACCTCTGCAGTTTTCTTGTCTGTCCTTATGTGTGTGTGTGTGTGTGTGTGTGTGTGTGTGTGTGTGTGTGTGTGTGTGTGTGTGTGTGTGTGTGTGTGTGTGTGTGTGTGTGTGTGTGTGTGTGTGTGTGTGTGTGTGTGTGTGTGTGTGTGTGTGTGTGTGTGTGTGTGTGTGTGTGTGTGTGTGTGTGTGTGTGTGTGTGTGTGTGTGTGTGTGTGAGAGAGACGTAAGTAAGCACTGTAGGAGAGTGTGTGCGTGTTCAAACCTGAATGCAGCTTTATCAGAGTGCATTGATTTGATCTGACTTTGTTTCTTTGTGAGCAAGTGTTTATCATGTACATAGGAGTTTGTGTTTAAAAGCTCCCATGTAGTATGTGCTCGTTCGTGTATGTGTTGGTGAGACACATTTAATCTGGTTAATGAGATGGCTTTTCATTTCCGTGACTAATTTGCCTTCCTATAATCGCGATGCATGTCCGTTTTTCCCATTGGCTGTGTACTGATCAGTCTGTCCCGAGTGTCCATTGTGTCAGGCAATCGGATTAACCCCAGTCACGGTTGGCTCCAGTTATTTACTGCAGTCCTAATGGGTATGAATGGACATGCCTGTCGTGAGGGATGGACGCTTTGTCTTAGGACTTAGCAGGAATATGAAGTAAGGTCTAATGTGGTGTGTGATAGTAACCTAACGTACTGAGGTCAAACAAAGTCTGTCTTCTTGTGGTTTAGTTTCAGGCCTCTTTTCTTGTGTTAAACCATGCTGACTCTCTTTTTTAGAGAGACGTGGCTTTTATTTCAAACAGACTTAAAACAATTTAATACAAAAAAAGGCTGAAAGTGTTTCTTTTATTGGTTGGTAGTTTTAGCTTAAATCTCTAAAGTAATTGTCCTCATTTTCCAAGGTAATGATCAGTAATTGTTGGAGTGTGACAGCTGGATGCTTTTCAGCTCAGCCATGGCAGCATTTATCAGAGACACACTGGACTGCATTGATATAGATACAGTAAGACTGCGACTTTATTCTCATTTTAATTATGATGTGAAACAGAGAAACCTACACATCCTCACCCTTGAAGCCACGCAGTGTGTCTGCTTTACCAATGGGTAAGACTGAAGTTGGGTCAGACCCAAGTTTTTTCGGCTTTACTAAGACATGACAGTCAAACCTTTTTCCTTGGACCATGGACAGAGTCACTGTCAGTACCCCGTACTCTCAGGCTAAAGTAACTATCTTGTGTGTGTGTGTGTGTGCGCGCGCGCACATGCTTACTTGAGATGTTGACAAGCATAGTAAAGGTCAAGGGGATTGTGGCCATTTTGTGCATGTGCTTGTGCATGTACACGTGCGTGCATGTTGGCATGGGTGTAGTGTGCGCCTGACCCAGCTTGTAGTAAATTGGTTTCACTCAGTGGAGCCTTAAAATACCCATAATAGGCCTCGCTGGAAAGGCAGCAAAAGAAATTGAGAGGAACACAAGGTAAAAGGAGAAAGAGGGAATTTAAAAGGTTAAGAGAAACGCGTGCGTCCTTCAAGAATAAACAGAGGAATGGAAGAGAACGAGCACGAGACGGATGTTGCAGCAGTTATGATGCTGCAGCAGTTATGATGGTAATTGTTTGCAGTGAACTACAAGTATGCCTTCTGAAATGCAACCCAGTGTGTGTCTGTGTGTTATCTGATGTTGCAACTTTGGAAAACCCCTTTGTTCGGGTTAAAACTTCACAAGGTCAAGTGTGTGTGCGTGTGCGTGTGCGTGCGTGTGTTGATGTTTGTGCGTCCGTATCCAAAAGTATGTGCACTCTCCCTCTGTAGTATTTTCTGGCCCATTAGTTTTCAGGGTCGGTACAGCTTGAGTATGTAGTTGGTCAGAAATTCACTTAAGTATATTTACTGCATAAGAGGCTTTCTTTTGACATGTGGTCGGCTGGTAATGGCCTCTAATTGCAAGAGAAACCCCATTTCCAAGCACTAATCTGAAAAGATACAGTCTTTTAAGTACGAGAGCATACTCATAAGCAAACATATTCATAAATGGAAACGCATATGTGCAGACTAACATACATGGGAATAAACAAGCACACACACACACACACACACACACACACACACACACACACACACACACACAGCCTCAGAAATGTACCCATGAACACTTACTAAGTGGCCACACACACGCACACACGAACACATGCACATCACCTGAACAACATAATCCCATAATGACGCAGTTCAGAAACCAAGTTGCAAATTAATGAAATGACCCTGACCATTGGCAGCACGTTGAGCCATTTAGACTGTTTACTTTTGTGTTTATAAATATATTAAATATGATCCAGCGGGTCATGAACTGTCTACAAATTAGATTTAATCCGATAGGTGTGGGTTTTTCAAATGGCACTAAATATACTGTATGTCTGAAATTCTTTACTACATAAAGCACCAGGTTATTGACCTTCTGGTATTATACGGTACATATTGGTTTGTCCCATATGCTGCATAACAGGAGTAACACGGTTCACTGGATTGAGAATTAACTTATTTTCGGTATAATTTCGCATTGATATATACAGTAGTTTGACAATGTGGAAAATGGACAACAAATCATTGGTTTTAATCAAGCTACAAAGACGAAATTGTTGCAAATTTTGATATTTACTGGCATTTTGGCGCACATCACTGTGCTGGCACATTGTGATGCTTGTTCACTGTGAGACTCAAATGTGTTCTGTCTTTGTCTGGTTTCGAGAGAGAGAGAGAGAGAGAGAGAGAGAGAGAGAGAGAGAGAGAGAGAGAGAGAGAGAGAGAGAGAGAGAGAGAGAGAGAGAGAGAGAGAGAGAGAGAGAGAGAGAGAGAGAGAGAGAGAGAGAGAGAGAGAGAGAGAGAGAGAGAGAGAGAGAGAGAGAGAGAGAGAGAGAGAGAGAGAATCAAAAAGTAAAAGAATAACTGTGCGAGGCAGCGGGACTGGGGTTCGTAACAAACACCCACAACTCCTGGAGCTGAGGTCCTTTAAGTTCTCTCTGCCAATTTAACCGTCTGTGTGTGTGTGTGTGTGTGTGTGTGTGTGTGTGTGTGTGTGTGTGTGTGTGTGTGTGTGTGTGTGTGTGTGTGTGTGTGTGTGTGTGTGTGTGTGTGTGTGTGTGTGTGTGTGTGTGTGTCTCTGGCATTTTCAACAATCCAGCGAAGCAACGAGGCATTCAAATAAAACAGTGAATGTAACACACTCCCGGTCTATATGAAACCGACATGACTGAGGGGTTTGCGGGCAGTCTTCAAGGTCCTGTAGGGAGGAATGTGGTTGCACGAATGTGTGTGTGCGTGTGTGTGTGTGTGAGTGAGTGTGTTTTCATGGTTAGGTACTTATATGTTTCTGTATGTGTCTGCGTATGTGCATATATGTGATATGTGCGTAGCCACATATGGAAGTGCTTGTCTTTTACGTTGTTGTTGTTCCAGCCACGCGGGTACAACAAGCTGAACCGACCGAAGGTGATTTTGTGTGTCTGTGTGTGTATTGTAAAGGCTAAATTCTTGTCCAGAATAACTCCAGTGAGTGTACCCAGAGGACCCTGGACAAAATGTACTCATTTATTTTACTGTGAATTTGTTCTGTTAAACAAACGTGCATATACAAATTATCTTTCTGTGTTTGGTGACCTCTGGATTTTTGGAAGAGCAATAGCTATGAGGGAGCAGCTTCCGGGGATACTATTTAACCAAGTGTGCATTTGCTGTACATGCATATTGAGACAAACACCTTGTCCTGGACACACAAACACACACACGTCTACTTGACGTCAGTTTTGTGTTTTACTGTTATGATCTCCCCTCGTCTTATTCCCCGCAGACGCACGTAATCGTCCAGCGCTTATCGCGTCCTCGCTTCATAAAATATCTCTGAGCTCAGCTTTCATCGTCAACGACCTCAAACGGGCGCAGCCTTCGCTCTCGTTTCACTCCCAAAACTGATGCGGGGTCCCAAGAGGTTTCTGTCAAAATCGCCATGGCAGCCTAAAACCCAGAGACCTGCTTGATATTAGAGAAAAACTAATGTCTTTCACAGTGCATAAGGTATTCCAAATGAGTCACAGATGATTGCAATTTTCCCCTATGACCACCGTATAATAAGGTACATGAGCCCTTTCTTCATCTCCTTCCCTCTGGCTTTCTTTCTCTCTTTGGCAAAATGACCATCATCCAAAGTAATATTTGCCATCTGATGAGTGCTTGAGATGAGAAGGAATACAGTTTCTCGTGTTGCCCGCCCCCCCCCCCCCCCCCCCCCCCCCCCCTTTTTCGTCTTTCAACTGTTTTCCTTTTTTTTTCCTCTTCTCACTTGTATTTTGTTGAACTTGACTTTTTGACATGTGCGCCCCACCCTTTCCCCCCTTGTTGCATTTTTTATGTGTGTGTAAAACAACAGTGGGGCATGAACCTTTCCCTGGGTGGTCTCCCTCGTATTTCGAGATCCTTTCTACTCTCCAAGGGTTTTCACTTGAGAGGGTAGTGGTTCACTGCCACTGCTAGCCTGCAGCTTGTAGCCCTGCTTTGCTGTAGTTGTTTCGGTTTGATGGTTATTAACCATTTCAATACAAGTTTGTTTATTTTTACCTGCACAGTTTAAAAGTACATCCAGTGGAATCTATTTTTTTTGATACAGACAATCAAATGACAAGACAATCAACAGTATATGTCATCTAAAAGTAAAAAGTGTGCTGCTGCCATGGTCGCACAACACACTTTTGTTCTTTAGTTCTTCAGTCAGTCATGGCGAAAATTCAGCATGCTTCAATTTATTATACTATTCTACTATTCTAAATTTCAAGATCACCGTCACAGTTTATACTTTTGAGAGTTGATTTTAGTGAAATTTGATCATCAGGCTTGTTTCTGTTTGGCAGGCGTGTGGCCTGCTATTCTGCAACTCTCCAGCAGGGAGCACTCTTGGCACATACTCTTGAAATATACTTGATGACTCTCAATGTCTCACCAGCCAAAAGGGTCAGACATTTATTATTGGTGTCAAATGAAATTATGATAATAGCTTTTTTCTTTACAAATAATCTTTGACATATTAATCTTTTCAAGTCTTAATTTGATTGACAAATTTCCACAAGGTCAAAGCTTGTGCTGTCTTTGACTCACAAAGGTATTGAGTTAATTTTTCCCCCTTAAAATATTTATTTGTTTATTTATGCTGAGCGTTGCTGAGGTGCCGTGAATACAGTTTTAGTCTATTTTAGTACAGCCGAGAAGCAGTCAAGCCCAAGCATCAACGTAGCAGGCCTTTAAAAAATGTTTGTCCCATCTGTCCGTGTGTCCCTCATTAAAACAAAATGTAACACCATCGTCATCCAAGTGGCAAACACACACCACCAATCACCATCTGAGCCACACACACACACACACAAAGATGCAAACAGCACTATTTCTGAGTGACACAAATTCCTGCTCAGATGAAAAGTGAGCTGATAAGACTGATGGACTTTATGTCAGAGTTTCTTTCTGTTGGTCTCTCTCTCTCTCTCTCTCTCTCTGACTGGGTTTTTGACAGTTTGGAAAGTTTGAAGTCATGGGTTTTAATCAGGACCTTGCGGCCAGGCACAGCATGGCGTGGCATGGTATGATGGCTCAGTTTAAAGATGTGGGTCTGGGTCGGGGCCAAGCCTGGGTGGCACGGCTAGAAGAGAGGGGGGTGGGTGAGCCAGAGAGAGAGAGAGAGAGAGAGAGAGAGAGAGAGAGAGAGAGAGACTGAAAGAGAGAAAGACATGGGCAGAGAATCTACTCTCGCTGCACCCACAGCACAGAGCAAGGTCGGCCGCAGACCCCAAAGGCCTGAACGGGCTGCATTAATGACAGCTGATTATGTGTGTGCATGCGCGGCTGCGCAAGGTGTGGACTTGGGTCTCCGCACACTTCAACACACACACATACACAATGTTTGATCAGTGTGGTGAAGAGATGAATTAATCTAAACCGTCCTGCGGTTTTCAACCTCGCTGGTTTTACATCAGGTCTTGCTGCTAATGTGTGTGTATGTGGTGAATACTTTTACCCCCACTGTGGCAATCATGACTTGATAAACCATTATGAATTTAAATATTATTTTTCTATGAAATCCAATGGAAGGGGGGGGGCCGAATTAATAAATTGAAGTAGAAGTAGGGCTGGACAATATGACCAAAAATATTATCGTGATAAAAACCATCATATTAGTTGATATTTATAATTATCATGATCAATTTGAAATCATTAATTTTTTTGAAGTTAATAGTTTGCTCCTGAGGGAACGATAAAGAAGCCAGATGGTTAATTGTGGTTCTAAACTCTTCTTTATGGGCGGAAAATGACAAACACTTGCTTAACAACAAAACATTTCACAGGTCTGAAGTAGTGATGTGTTATTCCTCTCACTGTGCTTGTTGCATTAAGGATATATATTTATATATATATATATATATATATATATATATCAAGCCTTTGTAACATTGCTATTGAAAGAAGTCATGCTCTGATAATTGTTGTCGTTTTACCGACCTACCCTAAGTAACAGTTTTTAGAGGCTTATCACTTCATGACTTTTGATGCCATTTCCCGTTGCTCTCTACCTAAATAAAATCCAGAGACACTCGATGGGGAAATGTGAATTATTTCACAAGCAATTACTCCGCATTTGACGGGCTTTGTAGGAGATTAAAGTGATGTTGTAGCTCTGGTATACAAATCACTTGGAAAAGGATGTAACTGTGGATGCAGAGAGTTTGTGTCATATTGTTGCACTTTTCCCCACATCTTGTCTGCGTTGGCCCTCTACAGGTCCGTATGTTTCTTGAGCAGGATGGGTTGTCCTCTCACCTCTCCGAAAAAAGAAATCTGTTTGGCTTTAGAGCACAGCTGCCTCAAAGGCCAGAGATATACTTACTAACTAACTACGCAGCTGCGTACTCAACATGGCTGCTTCAGGTTTCCTGCGTCAGTTTGGTATATTTGTTGTACGCATCCTCAGAAAAGAATGCAACATGTCCGCAAGATGCAATACGCACATGAATGGTGGGGGCAGTGAAGGGGCACATACTTGCCATTGTCACTACATCGTTGATTTATGATCTGCCATGATCTCAGAAACCTCTGTGGCATGACATCACCCACTGATTTGTGAACTGCCACTTTGATGCCTCAGGTTTAGCATTTTGACGAGCGCCGTCTTTGTATTTTTTAAAACCATAAGTAACCATATTTAGAGGAGCTGGGGCTGGGCCTGACTGAGAGCTCAGCCACCTACACCTGCGACCTGCCCCTATTGGATGGTACTAGCTGAAAAGTGGAGTAATTTTCTCATAGGCTTCTCTAAACTTTTTTCAACCAGTGGAGTCGCCCTCCGCTAGATAATTCAGGTCTTAGGCACTTCCGCGTTGGATTCACCTTTTGGGAACCAGGTGACCACATGCATTTTTACACCAGTAACATGCATAGTACATGCGTCATACAGAGTCGTAAGTATGTGCACAGTTATGCTCACGACGCCTCTGGTTGTCTATGTGAACACTTAGCTGAACAGCAAGTATATCTCTTGCCTATCCCATCAATTTGCTGTTCATCCTGACTAACAGAGGTCCCTAGAATGTTAGCAATGTTCCTCTGTGTTTAGAAAGACGATTTTATTTGAGTCAAGCTACAAAAGCTTGAGATCCGCATTATATTGCTCAGACAGTTCAGCTGGACACTTGTAAGTACAAGGCTGGCAGAGAAGATGACTGGGCTAATTGTCAAAAGCATGAAAAATGACGTGTACCAGTGTTTATTTTAATCTCACTCAAAGTGGCCATGCCCTCTTCTAGATGAATGATCACAGGATGAAGAGTTCAAACTCCGTGTTCCCAGTTTTATTCTGGCATTTTCTCGATTTCTTCAGCACACATTTTGAAAAGTATATTCATTAAAAATGTTCATGGTTGTGTGCCAAAAATAATGGCCCGTGTGGCAAGACAAATTTCCTATGGGCCTATCATGTCACATTTCATTTATTTTAGGATTGCGTCATTTTATTTCTGACATGTATCATTTGTCAGTCATGTAAAATCCTTATGGTTATATAACTTTTTTTTTGGGGGGGGGGGGGTAATTGGATAACACAGATTGCATTACTGGAGGTGGGATGAATAAAAGTGAGAGAATTCCCCTGATGCCTAAGGTCATTTGTAACATATGCAGAAGTGAATGTGGTGTGAGCATGTGTGTGTTGCATCTTTCTAAGACAAGAAGAGTTGTTCTCAGTAAAGTGTCTGCGGTGTGTGTGTGTGTGTGTGTGTGTGTGTGTGTGTGTGTGTGTGTGTGTGTGTGTGTGTGTGTGTGTGTGTGTGTGTGTGTGTGTGTGTGTGTGTGTGTGTGTGTGTGTGTGTGTGTGTGTGTGTGTGTGTGTGTGTGTGTGTGTGTGTGTGTGTGTGTGTGTGTCGTGCCAGGGCCACATTAGAGGAGCCTTTCAAGTCTTGTCGTCCTCCTCCTACTCCTCTCCACAGTGCTTGTGTTGTGGTCTGCTGTTGAGAACCCCTGCGAACTCTGTGCACGTGTGTGTGTGTTTGTGAGCGCCCATATATGATGCTGTAGGGTTATTCCCAGTGTGTGGGATCCCCCAATATCCTGCCAGATCTCTCTGTTGTGTCCCACTCACTGTTTCAACTCCTCTCCTCTCTCATATCCACGTCTCTCTGATTAATTTAATAGAAATCTATAACAACAATTATGAGAATCTTTGATTGCGCATGACTCCGTTTGGAAGTCGTCACCTCCATACTGATATGATAAATCTGCAGCTCTGCTCCTGTGAAGTAGTCGATGACAAACTTGGGACCTGTTTCTCATCCTCCCCTCACACACACACACACACACACACACACACACACAACCCTCAGCTCTTTGATAACTATGACAATCTCTCCAAGCTTGCACTTGTTCTGAATTGAAAAGTTTGCTCACACTTTCATCCTCACAGAACAGAGCACATGATAAGACTTTATCGGCGTGACACACCACGCCATTGTGCTTCATGTCTTAGAGGGGAAGCAGAAGAAAGTGTTCCTCTTTCACTGACGCTGTCAGTATCTTTAAAACGTGTCTCTCCGCATGCTCCGTAGTCGCTGCCCACTGTGATATAATACAAGATGTTTCAGCTAATGAAACTCTCAGCGGTGTGTCAGCCTTCATTAAGACTGTTTACTAAATTCCACAAACAGATCAGACCGTTGCTCTCACCCGAACTTTTTCACTCTCCTGTTTGTCCACAAAAGCGATAACGATGCTTATACTGGCGAACACATGCATAGAAAACATGATAATGAATTGTTAATTATCCTCAATACATTCGACAGTCACATTGTAAATACTAGCCTACTCCTGAGCAGGTGGTCTGTGTGTGTAGATGCAGATGCAGTTTTCAAAAGTGCTATCAAAGAGGGATCTCCACGAAACTTGGTGGAAGGATCATGGGACATGGGCCAAGAAAAAAACCCAACCTTCTTTAACATTGCAAAATGTTCTTTTAACAACATTTTCACAGATTTCCCAGTGAATAGTGCTTGGATCTTGAAGGGGGAAAAAATCAGCCGCATTTAGGGGACGGATATCTGTGATTGTGTGCATTTTGGTGCAGCTGGACTGAATTTAAGGGGACTGTTGGGCCTTGGCGGAGGTGTGTGCTCTACAAGCTCTGCGGTGCCGTTACAGTTTATTCCATCAAACATTTATTTCTCTTCTTCATCTTTGGCTGTAAAGTATAAAATAAAGTTTTTGAAGTTTAGTGTTGGTATTGCAATGCATACACACGGGCATGCATTGCATACCCATATATGCATTTACAAACACCTTTACACTTCTGTGTGTGTGTTTGTGTGTAGTTGTGTTTCTATGCCCACACTACTGTATAAATCTGTGTGTGCATACCTGCTAGGATGTGCAGAATTGCCTGGGCCTGGTCAGCATGAGCAAGCAGCCAGGGGAGCATTGAGGCAACCAGATGCAGTGGCCCCGAGCTACTGAGGATATCATTACCCCGGGCATGTAGCCGGCCAAAACAGCAGCCCCCAAGTGGAGTTTCATCAGGGTGGACCCCCATCTGTTGCGAGGGGGAGGATACCAGTTAACCTGTTGTCCTGCAGGGAGAAGCGGTATTAAGCAGCAGGTGGAAAGAGAAAGCTTCCTGTGACTGGAATGAGGTGGAAACAAGAACGTGTTCAGATAGGGCTACAGGGGAGCAGTCAGACACACTCCGTCTGTGCAAGATTGTCTCTTTTGGATTCCCCTCCCCTGCTTCTTTTGCAACTCAACAGGAAACCCTGTTGTGTGTGTGTGTGTGTGTGTGTGTGTGTGTGTGTGTGTGTGTGTGTGTGTGTGTGTGTGTGTGTGTGTGTGTGTGTGTGTGTGTGTGTGTGTGTGTGTGTGTGTGTGTTTGCATGTACATTTTACATAAAGTTTTCATCTTTTCGAACCATGAGCCATATTTTCCAGTATCACTTACCGCAATGTACAGTAGCTTGTGCTTCACTTTGAGCACACACGCACAAAAACATATCTCCCAAAGGTTTCCATTCAAAGGAAATTGCTGGGATATTTTTGGTGCGCGACTGTGACAGAACAACTTGATGCATGGCCACTGGCAGCAACATCAGCAGTATCTCCGTACGGGAATTGGACCGTCTCCCCTCAGTGAGGTAACCCATAGGCCATGAATCATGCTGCCTTGCTCCATAGTCCTGTGGTCCCGGGGGCTGACAGTTTGACCGCTCCTCAATGTGGTCTCTCTCCTCTACTCACGCTCCTCCCATCCCCATCACCACACATTCCAACCACCGGACTGGTCACGTAAGGTCAAGAAAGTAGAATAGAGCCGAATAGAACTGGAGTTGCGTTTAATGTATGGTCCCAATGTTGGTTTGCAGGAACCCATTTGCTTTTTTCACATCTTGGAAGTTTTTTTTTTTTTAAGGGGAAGGATGATTGATAGATGACAAAAACACTGTCAGAGAGAGAAATGAAACGTGACAAACAAAGCACGGAGGGAGAGACAAAAGGGCTCAGAAGAAGGGTATTCCTGTGTTTCTGTTCACAGCTCATCTGTTTTGGCAGCTCAGACACGGAGCTCGTCTGGCAGTCTGCCTGTCTGGTCCTCTCCGCTCTCTTGGTGGGTCACTGGTGTTTGGATCACTACAGTTGGCTCCAACTTGGACCGAGCCTACGCCGCCGTGTGTTAGATTTAAGTTGGTCATTTATTATATACACACAGAATGAAAAATAAAGTCATATATCAAAGGGGGTTTACTTGGAAGTGAAAAACAAAAGAAAACACAAAGACGGGGGAGAGACTGAGGTACCGGGAAACCTAAAATAATGTCGTAAAATAAGGGCCGGACACGATTGTACATGAAAATCACTGAAGTGTTTCACCAATTAGAATCATATTAAAGAGCAGCGGTGAGTTTATCAAGAGCTGAGGCGAGTCCAAGTGATAAATGGACAGTTCATCCGGTGCAAGAGAGGTCCTTGAGAGAGTGGTTTTAACTATGCCCCAGGCCATACTCCAACTGAGTTAAACACACCCTGACGTGTGTGTGTGTGTGTGTGTGTGTGCGCGTGTGCGTGTGTGAGAGAGAGAGAGCGAGACATGACACGTCTGAGGGTGTGATGTAGTCACTTCCTCTCACTGGACTGAGCGACTGTTGTCAGCTTGACCCTGCGCCAGTTAACCCCTCACCACCCCTGGCACTGCGGGTGAGGGCCCCGGGTGTGTGTGTGTTTGAGAGGGAGGGAAAATACATTTCGTGTGTGTGTGTATATGTGTATAGCATGTGTGTTGGCAGACCACAGGTGTCTGGTCGCGGGGGGCAGGGTGTTAAGAGGTCCTCCGAGAGGCCCCTGACTCCCAGCATCTGTTTCGGAGGGAGGGAGCGGCAGAAGTGAGGAGAGGTTGGCGAGGGTTACCAACACATACCCTGAGGGGTGTCGAGGGCAGTCGCTGACAAGCAGGTGCCTATGTTGACAGTAACCCTTCATACTTGAACCCCACAAGCACACAGCGCACACACGTCCAATAAATCCCGGGGAGTCGAGTGTAATTGCAGAGCCTGATTGGAGGGAATCCAAAGGGAATCCCCTTTTTACCCACACATCACTGGATCTCTTTGCTCGGGGTCAAAGGTGAGAGAAATAGGAGAGCGCACACAACTCTGACTTCTTTCCTTCTGACTGTGTGTGTCTTTGTGTGCACGATGAGCGCAGTGTCTCCACACATGGGGACCATGTGAGCACAGCTACAACACGGAAATGGGCACAAGTTTGTTTCCTGTGAAATTTCTTTTTCCCTGTGACAATGTATACTTAATGTACTTTAGCAGCAGTGATGGAAATTCTGCAGCATTTGTGCTTCATATTGTTTTCACAAGAATATGTGTGTGTGTGTGTGTTTGTAAATGAAACCCATTTGGACTGAGTGTTTGTTAGTCAGGTGTAGCAGTGCATGTCTGGGAAAGATTATTTTGGTAAGACGAGGGAGGGGCGGGTGGCGGCCCACAGCAGGAGGTCGAGGAAAATTGGAACAGCTGTTGATTAACATGAGTGCTTTCTCCCTTTTCTTATTTTTTTAAAAACTCTTAGTAGAGGAGGAGGAGGAAGATGAGGAGATGATGGAGGCAAAGCCAGGCCCCGAGTCAGAGCAGCAGGATGAAGACGACAACAGAGAAAACAAAGAAGGTACGAAGGACAGATAATGGAAATGTAAAAAAAAAAAAAAAATAGCCGTCAGCTACTGTTGACCACTTCATTAATTATGTCTACGTTTTCCTTAAAGTCAGTAATATTTCCTCCTGACAGTTCGGTGCCTTCGTTACGCAAGGCATCCCCATTCTTCATTCTTCAGTCCTCTTATTCCCTCGACTTCTCACACGTCGGTGTCACGAAACTCTGTGACTCGTGTGTGACACCCTCTGCCTGTCAGTGGGTGTATCAGATGGGAGGGTGGTGATAGGTTACGCTCGGGGTTAAGACGGGCCCGGCATATCGGCTCCGCGGCATGTGAGGGTCAGCACTGATTAAAAACCTGTCACTTGACCCCCCCCCCCCCTCCCCGACCGTACTTCAAAGTGGAGGGGAATATAGTGGAGTGTGTGTATGCGTGTATATACACGAGTATGTGGAAGGTTAATAAAGGAAAGACACAGAGCTCTCTGCTGAGTTAAAACACAATGAGGGATGAAGGACATATTCAGTTCATATTTAGCCACACAAACACATCCGTGACTGTACTAAGTCTGAGTCAAACACACATACACATACACACATACACTCATAAACACACAAGTCATCCATCTCTTCTCCATCCGGGCCTATTAGAAGGTCAGGCCTTTGATCTCTGCCTCTCGATTCACTGGGTCTTTTCTGACAACTCGTAAGAAATACAAAGGGATGGGGGGGGATCAAAGTCAAGAGGCAGGGTAAAGGTCGATACATGTGTGTCTGTGCATGTTTGTGTGTGTAGGGGAAGAAAAAAATCGCTCGTGTGCTTGGGGACAGTGACTTCAAAAACCGGACGCCTTGCTGTGCAGCTATTACGTTCAAAGGGAGGCGGGTCGCTCAGAGGGCTTTTTTTTTCTCTTGTTTATGAAGTTCTTACTGTTGTTTTTTATTAGGAAAGGTGCATTAGGAATTGTTTGTAGTTTATTATGTCTAGGATGGCATTCTGGTTTTCATAGAGATGAAGTGAATGTTAATCTCTTATGGCTTAGACATGACAGCGCTGCATCTGTGTGCTTGTAAATGATCACGTGGGGTAGTTTTCTGTCCTATTATAGGTAGAAGAAGAAAGTCACAGAGTCCAGAGTCTCAGGCACATTTATTAAACTTTAAATATCCCGGTGAACTTTTGTGAATGTCAAATAAATATGTCCAATAAATAAACAAAATATCAAAAAGGTGATGCCTAACAAATGAAACATCAAGAGCGTAATTATTTGTTCATCAATGTACTCACATGACAGAAGTTATTTCAGGATAGAGGAAACCTGATGATCAAATAACTCTAGTTGGGCTAAAACAGATCATTTAATCAATTAGCAGAATGGAAATATCTTTGGGTTCTGGACTGTTGGTTGGTGGACACAACACAAAAACTTGTCTCCCTCACATACTCATGTGTTTATGTTCACGTTCCCTCTGACAGGCTCGTTTTCGGTGCTGAGGGAGCTGACGGAGGAGGAGAGGCAGCAGATCCTTCACTCCTCCGAGTTTCAGAGCTTCTTTGACTGCAGCATCCGGGTGATGGAGAGAGCGCTGGCCGAAGACAGCGACATTTTCTTCGACTACAGCGGCCGGGACCTGGAGGACAAAGAGGGGTGAGCGGGGGAGGAGGGCGAGAGGGGACTGGCGGAGGGAGGATGTGTTTGGATGTGCAAGCACATGTGAGTGTTTACCCGCATGCCTTGAACTGAGAAATGTGCAAAGACTGACTCATGCCCACTGTTTCACTCCAGGGGCCTGGGAGCTTCTTTGTTCTTCAAAATAAATGCCTTCCTGCTGATGTCACACTCACAGGGGGTTTAAAACCTCTCTGTGAACTGACAACTGTCACAGCCTAAAGAGCATTGTCTTGCCATCTGAGGGGTTGGCTCCAAATGGAGGTTATCCATGTGGCGGTTGAAGTTATAAGAGTCATAAGAGCAAAGCTGTTTCAGTATACAGAAGCGTGCTGTTTTTACTGACTCGCTTCAACTTTGACTGCCGCAGCCACAGAGGGCCATCAAGCCTGTGGTCAAATAGAGATTATGTCTAAAACAGGCCATGAACCCGGTGTTAACTTCAGTCCCCTTCTTTTCTTTTTTCCTTTTTTTCTTCTCGTTTTTCTTCTTTTTCTGGTAACTTTTCCCTTATTGAGGTGACCAGTGGCAGAGAAGTAATGTTTCAATATTTAAGTTAACATAATGTCTGAGATGCGAGAATTCCACACTACTGATACAAATCCACTTTGGCAGGGAACATTTCTGGTGTCTGTAATTACTGGCTAACTATAGCTAATCAGACAGCTCTGACCAAGGTCTCGGAGGGCAGATCCAACAGGCCGAAACATGCTATTTGTCATGTGTGTTAAAAAAAAGAACAACAACAACATTTTAAACGGTTATTCAAGCGATTTAGAAATCCACTTTTGTAAAGTTAGGGAGACTCATTAGAGTCAGGTGAAAAAAGAAGGTTCAAATTGGGAGCAGCAGAGGTGAAGATATCCCAAGGAGATTTCTCATAATGCAACTTCATAGTGTCTTTCATTAAACTCGATGACCCTGACCAGGGTTATTTTCTCAAATTAACATTACACAGTTTCTAGTTTCAGTGTTCAATGTAGAAAAGTAAAATGATGTCACAGTATTATATGTTATTCCACTTTTACGAGACCTTAAGGTTTAGTGCTGCCCAATCTAAGGTAATACTGTTATAGGTCCAGCTCCCTGTAATGCACTAATGGATATAAGTTTGTCCGGCATAGTTATGATGTCCTGTACACTGGGCAGATTATAGTTACTATAGCAGTGATCACAGATTACCCCTACAGTCTGGAGCTATTTTATTCTGGCAGGTACCTACTCGCTTTGGCAAGTGCCTGTTGTGCGACTGAAACAAATCTGTTGTCTCCAGGTATGATCAAGCAGTAACCTTTGACCCCTTGTCTGTGCTGTCTGCCTCCAGAGACTCAGGTAGTGGCTCCAGTCTCTCTTTAAGTCGGCTCTTCTATGATGAACACTGGTCGAAACATCGCGTCATCACCTGTCTTGACTGGTCTCCTCAGGTAAAAACCCTGCAGCCTTCTGTGTGCTACGTTTTGAATTTGAAGCTCTAACTCGGGCAACCAGGTTTTAAACCTCGCTGATAATCATTTACTGTTTCTTATTGTTTTAAGAGAGTGGGAGCAGCTGTATCATGAAGTTTTGGGTGTTAAAACAGTCGTTTAATGAACATGTCTTGCATGTCTAACACTCTTCTCTATCACAGTATCCAGAGTTGCTGGTCGCCTCCTACAACAATAATGAAGATGCTCCTCATGAACCGGATGGTGTTGCCCTGGTGTGGAACATCAAATTTAAGAAGGCCACCCCCGAGTACATCTTTCACTGTCAGGTACTTGACAAAACCTCACATACCCAAATCCATATATTAAGATCATCACATCAGGCTGCACTAGGGAGGAAGTTTGCCATTTTTTCTCTTTTTCCCTTTAGACGTGGGGTATTATACATAACTGCCACAGAGCTACATGGTAAAAAAAAAAAAGGAACAAAGCCTCCAGTAATCAACAGCTTTTCTATAATAGCAGCACCTTTGTGAGTGAAGTGAGGGTAAATGTCTCAGCTCCACATGCATCCATTTGACCCTCCTAGATTGGATTATATGCGATCTCTGCCGCTGGAGACAACTTGTAATGGAAGAAACGGAGGAAAGAAACTCACTGATGAGTGCGATGCTAATAGTAAGTGACACTGAGAAAATGGCAGAAGGAAGGAGGGAGGGGAGGAGAGGGGGGATTGAAGGACTGGGTGTGAGGGCTTCACGGCTCCCAGGAGACAGGCGAGGCCATATAGAGACGTCTTGGTAGTAAAATGATGTGGCCTACCGCTTCCTAATCCGAGGCCTGCCACATGTGAGTTAGCCCACCCACATTGATGCTGGAATCTAATGTCAGCCGTGCTGTTTCCAAAAAATTGACAAGTGTACTTCATACAAACCACTGTGAATATGGAAATGCACCTGTGGCAGTATTAATGTCACAAGGAATCATATCACTGTAACGATGTTAAACATGCACCCATAATTCTCTCCCATTCAAACGTCTCTCAGACAGAGGAAATAGATTTTCACTTATTTTTGTGTGTTTTTCTCAAATGCACACAGAGCCATATATTCCTGCAGACCACACGCTGCGTGCGAATAATTCAATATGAAACTTGCCATATAGGTCAGGCTCCATAGTGGATTTTTTAAAACGCTCCTTTCTTTTACTGGACCATAATTTATGCTGCTCCTGAAATACATGTGGTCTTGGGTATATATTACAGCTATGCATCGTGTAGCTGTAGGATTCAGCAGTTTTTCCATGTAGGTGTCTGACGGAATCTGTACATTGACTTTATTAACAGTGCCGTTTCTGAGTTGTCAGTGTCAAACAGAAGAATATTGTGTCAACAGCTGATAAGATGCTCAGTGTATCCAAACGAAGCAGTCGGCTGTAGAGGTGAACTGTAAGTTTTAGTGTTAATATAAAAATGAGATGATAATGGAACCTGTTTCTACTGAAATATTAAGAAAATCAAATTTTCTAACGGAATGATGCGTTGTCATTGTAGTTTGATTTGAATTTCCGACACAGTCAATTTTGTTTTAAGTGAATGTTTACTGGAAGGATTGTGCATTAGAATGAAGTGATATCAGATGGAGAAAAGGAAGAAGAAAGAAACTCTCAAGTGCCCTGGTTTTTCCCACCCAAACATGTTAGTCAGCGATTTAATGTGGCCGGGGAATGTGCCACGGTCTTTTTATGAAGGGGCGAAAAGAAAAGTGAATGACAGAGAAACAGAAACATAAAAAAGGACAGAGCGGGCGGTAAAAAAAAAGAAAGTGGGTAAACAGCGGAGGATAAAATTTAGATAAGATCATGAAATGTGAAAAGATGTCATTTGGCATCAGCGCCGACTCCTCCTGTCGACGTTGGACTTGGATGAAAGGAACGTAGGGGTGGTTAAACGAGAGGAGAGAGGATGAGAAAAATTAGTGGATTGCATTTCCTTTTTTTTGACTCTTTCTCTCTGCAGGGCCTTTTGCGGCTCTCCAGTTAGCCGCGGATCAGATGGCTCTTAATGTACGAGCTTGTTCTGATGTTTAAAGTTCGTTTTTGTGTTGTGGGGGGGGGGTTAAACACCCACAGGCTGGGTGCATCGTCCCATCTCCTCCTCTTCTCCCTCGTAATTTTCTTTTCATCTCCCGCCTCCCATTTTTTGCTCTAAGATCACTTGCTGTTTACTGTAAACATGCTGTACATGCATTCATACGTGGCTCGAGTTGGCAGGTCCCAGGAGACGGCTTAGTAGCTTTTCAGAGCCTTTTCTAGTTTTCACCAGACAGCTTTCATCTGGCGGAGAGATAGGTAGACGGGTTGACCACTGCATGAGCGTGCGCACGTGTTTGTGCGTGTTTTGTACCAGTAAAGTCTGTGGTGTGTGTGTGTTTGAGAGAGAGAGAGTACAGATACAAAAGAATCATAGTGCTGGGTAGGTATTGGAGGGTTGGGGTTTGTGGTTGAGGTCTCGTTCGGCGGGGGCTTGATTGTATAAGGCTATGGCTTGTAGAGGGCTTCGTGTTACAGATGGGGTTTTTGTGAGGTCAAGCTTCTATATTTCTTGTCTGGCTGGGTGCTTTTGGGCGAATGGGCTTAGCGACTGTGCCTTTTATTCCTTCGAATTCTTACTTCATAATCAGGGGTGTAAAAGTTTTTGCCGAAACAGGAGACAATATTTCTTGTTCGTGTGAGATGATGTCAGTTGTTTCCAGTGCAGTTTTATTTGTTCCGGCAGGTTTTAGACTATATTTTACTCCAAAATAGAATAATGCAGATTATCCACTGTTATAAAGAAGTTGTGTATCTGCCCGTCGGCACTACACGATGATTTTATTGTAGAAAAATGTGATTTTTTTTTTTACCTTGCAGAAGAGCTGTTCTCGACGTGCCGGTGGAAAGTAAATCATTTAAAAGCTGGCGGTGGTTTGATTTTTGGAGTTTCAGTGTCACTTAAGGTGTCACTGGGAATCGTGAAAGTATTTTTGGCATTGAGCAGTGGTGTTGTAATGTTGCAATCTAACGCAATAGTTGGGGAGATATCATTTGACAAACCTTTTTCCCATATCAAGTCAACAGATGTCACAGACATTTCAGTTATGCAGGATTTCTTCCACCTCTCCCTGCTTTGCTGGTGCCTGTTCTCTCTTTTAAGGTCTTTTTTTTTATCTTACACTTCTGTATCTTCTTTTTTGTACTTTAAAGTATTATTTAATGATGGTGTGGATCCAGTTTTTTTATTCATTCATTTTAGTGATAACAGACCTTTTGGGGATGTTTTATTATTTGTTTTATTCTTTTTTTATGCCATGAAATGAACCATGTAAATACAATCTGATATAGTTCTCTTGCTCAAGACAGTGAATTAACTGTATCTGAAATCAAACAGTATCCATTGTATGAGAGAAGACTTTACAATCCCCTTAAGGACTGGAGGCAGTTTCATGACCCCCACTTCAGGAGCCATTGATCTGTGATATAGTGAAGGACGTGTGTGATCCATCACTGAGTGGGTTGGGCTTGTACTTCAGTAAAGCGGCTACTGCTGCTGTGCCTCCCCTCATCACGGCCGTCCCAGCAGTTGAACCCATCATCGCCCCTTTCCAGTTGGGTCCAATCTTGTAACTTCACACCAGCCTCTCAAGTGGGCAAAGTCAGACCACATTAAAGGGCCTGTTTGACTTAAAACCTTTGCTGAAACCCCCAAACCACACGCCTCCCTGCTACAACCCCCGCCACTACTGTCATAACCTATTGGACTCAGTTATATTTTTATTAATATCTTGTTGGCTTGCGTTGCTCCATTGGCCCTTTGGCGCTTCAGCAAGGTTGAGCAAGAGAAGCAGTGCAGCCGGGGAGGAGAGTGGAAACAGAGAGGGTTTGAAAAAGAAAACAAAGCAGTAGCATTATTTACAGGTTTTATCCGAGTTGGAATCCACGTGCAATTACACTGGAGGATGAATCAGCGTTGTGTTCAAAAGCTTAGCGGATAAATCCTCTAAGTGCTAACTGAGCAGATGGGTTTAGACTCTGTGACTGTTTGTGATTTGTGGCATATGACACAGATGAAGCGTCTACTGGCAAAAAGGTTTAGGACTCAGTTTGAACATTTTATGAGCAAAAGCACATGAGCAAGTGCATTTTGGCTGCGAGGTTGCATTGCCAGGTGCATGGTACATGGTAGATTGTCAGTCTCTTAGTTAGTTAATCATGGGTGTGTTTAAGGAAAAAAATGCAATAAGACTGCCATCTCCCATTCCATTTAAAAGCCAGATGTGCTTGCAGGTGGAAAGGGGGAAATGGCAGATTAGCCAGGGAGTAAGAAAAAACACTTCTCTGCACGGAACATGGTTCTACTTATGAGCAAAGCAGAAAAAAACAACAACACGCCAGCAGACCATAAACAACGACACAAGGGTTCCACCAAAGATGCGTGTGCAACAAACGGAATGAATGCATGTTGTGCATCCGACTACGTAGGTGCATACTAGTATCTTGTTAATGTTTCTTTAAAATGACACTGATCACAGCATCACTGGCTTCTGACCATTAATATGGTGCACCACAAGCACACATCTTATCTCCCAGGCAGTCAAATGTCTGTTAATCGCTGTGGTGTTGTAATTGAGAAGAGCTATGAAAAAATGTGTCATCCTGAGAGTGGTTATCAAATAAACAACCAAAATTTGTTCCTAAAATTCACATTAGATAAGTGTGGACTTTCTAACTTAACAATGTTTCTCACTCTGTAAAAACCTCCTAAATTATTAGTCTAATCAAAAGTAACATGAGTGATTGTTAATGGAAAAAGAAGAGAACAATAGAGAACTGGGTGATTGAGTTGAACAAAGATTATATTTATAACATGAATCCATTAAAGACACAAACCAGCAAAAGTGAAAATATGAGCCAAGCAAACAAACAAGATATGGAAAGTAAAGCAGCTCCAGAGGAGGGGGAGAGAGAGAGAGAGAGAGAGAGAGAGAGAGAGAGAGAGAGAGAGAGAGAGAGAGAGAGAGAGAGAGAGAGAGAGAGAGAGAGAGAGAGAGAGAGAGAGAGAGAGAGAGAGAGAGAGAGAGAGAGAGAGAGAGAGAGAGAGAGAGGCCTGTTTGTCTTCCTGGAACCTCCTCCTCATGCTTTCACTCTGGCAAACCCTCATTCTTTGCTTGGTGAAATGGAGACTAGCCTTGGTATTTCTCTCTCCTTGCCAGAAACCACAGAGTGACAAAATCCGTGGGGTGTCATAAATGAGCGAAGCCAGAGGGAGAGAGGGAGGAGAAAGGTGGTTGCAGGGGCGGAGGGGTTGGGGGGTGGCGGCTGAGAAGCGGGGATGCAAGAGAAGACAGTCGGATCCATCTGGTCCTGATAAGGCCGAGTGGAAAACACATGTGTGCGGTGAGCGAGGTGGGGGGAGAAGGGATGGAGCATGGATTGTACTTGGGACGATATACTGTCTGTTGTGTCCTATCAGCCCACCACGCCCCCTCCTCTTCTCCTCACCACAGCACCCTTTCTCTGTTCCTACCTTCCCAAGCCGACTTCAGCGACAGTTTGTTGCCCGGGGAAAGAATGAAAGAGTGGAGGAGGCAACAAAGGAGGGAGTGTTCCCCTCTCTCCAACTTTCTCTCTCTCTCTCTCTCTCTCTCTCTCTCTCTCTCTCTCTCTCTCTCTCTGTGTCATTCCTTCAAATCTCCCTAATCCCTCGCTGGGTACCATCTTTCATCACTGCCGACCATGTGTGTATTATCCTCTACAGAACACTTCCCATTAATATAATAAGGCCTGCCAGAAGCACTTAGCCCCGTGAGCCTGTGTGAGATATGCTAGATGATACTTTGTGTGGGTGAGTTTCTCCCTCGTGTAAGCACATACGCACACACACACACACACACACACACACACACACACACACACACACACACACACACACACACACACACACACACACACACACACAGAGAGCAGACCTTGCCTGAGGAAAGAAATGAAACCCACTGTTCTGACTGCGAGAGTGTCTCCCCGTAAAACTTCCACAATTCATCTCAGTCCCAATATACCAAAGCGACTGTCGCCGCTGCTTTTCCATCCGGGAGCTGTCGCCCCCCCACCCTCTCCTCACATCCTCCTTGTCTGGGCCGGCAGGAGATGACTTGGCAGGTGTCTGCCCCGCGCTGCATGCGAGATGAGAACCATGCACAGAGCCACTCTGCGTTTGGAAATGAAAAAGTCGCGCCGCAGTATTGAGTCAGCCCGGGAATGGAGATGCAATCATAGCGGGGGTACCGCCGACACAAGAGTTGTTGAGGTGTTATTTAGACAGATGTGGAGCTTGTATGACTGGTATGTCCAGACTTATGAATGTGAAATGAAGAGGAGTTGCCGGAGAAGGGAGTTTGTGTGTGTGTGTGTGTGTGTGTGTGTGTGTGTGTGTGTGTGTGTGTGTGTGTGTGTGTGTGTGTGTGTGTGTGTGTGTGTGTGTGTGTGTGTGTGTGTGTGTGTGTGTGTGTGTGTGTGTGTGTGTGTGTGTGTGTGTGTGTGGCTGCATCTACACATGTTGGTAAATGGACCTTTTATTATTAGGCTATTATTAAAGTCTCATGTACACAGAGAATTATACGAGAAGATTGATACGCGCTACGCGAAGTTTGAAGCTTCCGCCAACAATTAGCTAACTTAGCTTAGCAAAAAACAAGCTAGCCCAGCTTCTCTCCAAAGAACAAAATCCATTCAACAGAATCTGTAAAGTTCACAAATTAACGTACGTACAAAAACCCATGTGTAAAAAATGGCAATTCAGCTTTTTTTTGTATAGACTAATGTAACAGTGGTTTCCTGTCAGTTCCTTGTCAAAAGATAGTTCGGTTCAGCTGTTTCATATTAACCGTACAGACATGAGAGTGGTATCAATGTTTTCATCTCACTCTTGGTAAGAAAGACTGACACAATTTTATACAGTCAGTCACGTATAAGACACTGAAATTGTGTATAATGCATGCAAAGAGAGTATTTGGGCCAATGATGCAGAGGGCTCACGACTGAATAAAGAAGTAGAGGAAATGACTAAAACATAAACCCGCTTCCAATAATTCAGCTCTGAACTCAGTCATTAATTTCCTACACGACATCAAAATTTAGAACCCATCAACCAATTCCCCCGGAGCTTAAATCATAAACTTCCTCATAGAGCGGGACAAATTGATCCTATTTCAGCGCCTAATGACATACAGTGGATTTAAAAGGCGTCTTACTCCAAAACATATGGGCAGATTTGACATTTGATTAGAAGCATTTTGGGAGAACGGCTTTTATTTTGGGTCCAAGTCGTGGCTGGCGGGCGCCTCCGACTGCACTGTCGGAGGCGCCCGAAGCTGGGCTAATTTTCAGTAGCTCTGTCACTCGGCCTGACATAACCTGTGGTTTCTTAAAAAGGGGATTCAGAGTTTAGTCTGAATTTTTCCTCTTAAGATTGAGACGCAGATCGGGATCAGGAGTTGAACAAACATATGGAGCAAATCGAGGGGTCTCTTGAGTTGGCTTCTCCTTCTCATTACTCATGTGGGGTAGAGATGTTTATTTAGGGTGATAACTGGTGGAAGACAAACAAGAGAGAGGAGAGAGATGGGATGTTTTCTATTTGTGTCTGGATATACTTGTGGATTTGCACGTTCGTTTTGATCATTTGATGCCTTAATAGTAAAAGCAGGGTCAAGTTGATAAGATCAAAGAGATGTCGGTGTCTTGAGTTGAAAGATAAGAGCATTAACAAACTAGAAAAGGCAATTTCTGAAGAGATTGCGGTGTGAGTGCTGGCTGCTGGATGGCTGATGCTAAACTGGATTGCCAGCTTGAATTTGGACGAAGAAGCTGAAGGAGTATGAAGAGAAGGAAAAGTGAGAGATGGGTAGTTAATGTTTTAACGTGAACGCCAAAATATTGGAACATTTTCGGAAAGTATGAAAAGGTAGAATACAGGCTCTGTAATTTCGAAAACCCCAAAAATGGTGCGGAGCGCACCACACAACACATACTACAGATGTACAGATAGACTACAGTGGGACAGAATAACTGATAGTCTTTTTGTCGCTGTTACAGATAGACTGACTGGTTGGAAGGGGAGAGAGAAACAAAGAGAAGAAGGGAAAATGTATATTTTGGATTCTCCTCTGACTTACAAACAAACATTGACCCTGTAAAGTAACACACTACTGTGTCAGTGTGGTGGGTTGATGTGTGTGTGTGTGTGTGTGTGTGTGTGTGTGTGTGTGTGTTTGACTGTGTGTGTGTGTGACTGTGTGTGTGTGTGTGTGTGTGTGTGTGTGTGTGTGTGTGTAAACTGGCAACTCTATTTTGATAGACAAGTGCAGCACCTATGACAACATCTCTCGCTATTTTCATAATTTTTACATGAACTAAGAATTGATTGAGAAAATAATCTGCAGAAAAATCCATAATGAAAGTAATCATTAGCTGCAGATATAAAATTACAACTGCAACAAGACTACAACAGTAAAATCCTGCTTGGACATTAGTGCATGAATAATGATAAGATAAGATATAATATGTCAGAGAATAAAAGTCACAGGGGACATTTGTTTCTGCATTGGTTATGATATTAATACTACTAATTTTAGTTATGATAACTGATGATGATATTAATACTTTTATTAATACTGTATACCATGATACTGTGAAACTGTGATATTCTCTGAGGCAGTTGTCATATTGTCAGCAATTAGGTGTTTGCTTATGATTCCTTCTCTCTCTTCAAGGTTTGTGCCCCTGATTCCTGGCGACTGATAAATGGTTTCAGTGGTGGGTTTATACCTATTTAGTGCTCGTGTGGATTTGTGTTTCTTTGAACTTGGATGACATGCAGGGCAGGACTTGGGTTTATTAGCCCACTGATGGAGTCTGGGGAAACAGACCTCAGATGGCAGCCTGTCAGCCAACCACGGAGGGTAAAGGTCATCCCAAAATCCGGAGTTTTCCAAGTCATCAGGTTCATTGCGGCGTCATCCACATGGAGTTATTGTCACAAATCCTTCTTTCAATATTTTTTGGACTAGTCTATGTTTTGATAAGTCGGGATAGTCTACACCTACGGCTTTTTACATAGTTACAGTTGTGTGAGCTTCTTAAATTCCTTTACTTTACTTGCTGGTACCTTTAATGTACATATCCCATATAGAATAAACCAGCAAAGTGACTTTAAAGTGTTGTAAATCAAAATTGTAGATATTGCTTGTCAGACCATCAAATCGTGTGTACTAATACATGCGAGTAAACCCAAAAGGCTTGATCTCTTTTAATCTGACAGAGTAAATAAACATTTCGGAGAGTGCTTCCCTGCCTGCTGACGAGCGACTTTATTTTTACCACCAAAGTTCAGTTTATTTTGAGTCTTGACATCTGAAGCGACTCGGTTCGTCTGGAAGCTGTGACTCCTTAGAAGAAACAAGAAAGAGAGGGAGAGAGAGTGCCGTGTTTTCTTTCCCTCTGGTTTGTTTTCCAGTCTCCTCTCAAAATGAACTGGGGTTTGGAGTTGGCTGCTTCACACATGGTGTGGTGGTGGGAATGGCGAGAGAGACAGAGAGACGGAGGGGGGAACACGAGAGAGAGAAATGAAAAAAGAAGAAATGAAAAATAAGACAAACGTTATATTGTGGTAGATCTTTTCAGTCTCCGTAGAATCTTCATATCTACTGTCACCCATGACAAATGTTGTGAGCGAAAAGTTGTGTTGACACGACATGACTCCAGTTCGGTCAAGAGGAACTGGACAAGATTTGAGAAATTTGTGAAAAGCCCAAGTTGAACATTGTTAAGGCAAAGCTACCGAATACTAACATGAGACCATCTTGTGATGGGACCAGCTGTGTGCGCGAGTACTCAGTAGTTATTACTACTTTATTACATGAGTAGTCATCTTCAAACTCGGCCTTTTGACCTATTCACACACACCTGTAAAGTTGAGTGACAGCTGAGATGCTATCACTGTGACAACATCTGTCCGCAGACCGAAAGACAGACATATAAACACGTGAACCATAAACCACGCTACAGAAGAGCTGAACTCCGGAAAATGTCTGGAAAATTGGGTTTGGGCATTTTCTGGAGTTTGGCGTTCACATACGAAGAACTAAGCAGGAGATTGTCCGTGTCAGACGCGTTCAACAACAGCAGGATACAGATACGCCCCTCTGAAAGAGTTCCTCAAATGTCCGGACCTCACATCTGAAAGCAGCTTATGTGTCTCTAGGACCACATTTTACCTTGATGAGAGAAACACGCACGCACGCACACACGCACACACGCACGCACACATACATGCACGCACGCACACATGCACGCACACGCACACATGCACGCACGCACGCACGCACACACACACACACACACACACACACACGCACAGCTGCTAACAAATTGTATGTAAATTGATTGTCTTGGCTAAGTTTCCGGTTTGCTAAAGGCTGTAGAAGGGATAAATATTAAGTTTCAGTCAGGGTTTATGAGGCAGAGAAATGTTTTTAAAGACTCTGAGGTTGATGCTAAAATCTGTGATGTTCAGCCACAGTCAAACAGGTGTTCTCCTGCAGCCTCAAGAATACATTAATTTAACATTTGATCACTTTTATTGTAGATTTGACAGTTCATTTCCTCAGGCTACATTCTTTAAAGAAATGACATGTCATGTCATTCATATTCATTTGTCACCGGTTTTTAGTGAAATTCTTATGTTCGTTGCGGCCTCACTGTCTTTTTAACAGTCTATTATAAGTTGTGTAGGATTTCTATTGTAAATATATTGACATAAGTCACACATCAGCATTGCCTCGTTAATCCATTGGTTCATTTGGGAAGATCCTGATAATCAAAGACATGATTACCTCCAAACACGGTCGGAGAGCTGTCGCCACAACAACACGCCGCGTGACGTACCATTCTCGGCAACACTAAACCTGTCAACGACGTTTCTTCCCTACTAAATGTACGACCGCATTAGGCAACATTCCTTTTTGCGAAATGAACCCTGCATGTTGTTATACTTTCAATTGTGATTTGTGTCTCTGAGCTCCTTGTGGAACGCTCTCTTGTCTCTGCAGTGCCTATAAATTAACTTAATATGCCGCTTCGCTCGATGGATGGATGGAGGGGTAGATTTGTCACTGCGCAACACCACTTGCCCTCCTGTTGCACTATGTTGCTGAAACTTTTTGTCATAACTCCTCTGCACAGATGCTTCAGAGGCTCCGGGTCAGGAGAGGCTAGCTGCCGCACACAGGAGCCCATATGGGACGAGCAGTGAAGAGGAACCAAAACTCAATAAACACGGCACTGGGGAGAGGGAGGGGGTTCAAGGGTGCGTTTTTCATGATGGAGGCTACAGTGAGCGCTCCAGTGGCTGCTGGGGTTTTGATGCTGTAATGTGAAACGGCTGGGGGAAAGAAGACTACAATTCCCCTCTTTGTCTGGTCTCCGCCCCGGCATCACCCCTCTCCCCTCTCCTCGGCGGACCCTCTCCGTGGCCAAACTCATCATCTCCCTCTCCGTCTATCTCCCCCATGTCTGCCACCCATCACGATGCCTTGATCAGTCGTTCTCACTCATGCTTCGTCTAGCGTTACCGTTTTCGCTTCATATGTTTCTTTGCCTGCGCTCTTTTCTCACCGTCTCATGTTTTATCTTGAAGTCTTATCTGACCAAACCATTTCTCTACTCACTGTCTCTGATAATACGTTTTTTTTTTAAATTTAAACTTTCCCCTTTATCATTACCTCACACCGCAGCGATATGCAGTGGATTTGCTCTCTCGGCCTCACCGCTTCTCTCTTCTTCTCTCTCCTCAGTCTCCAGTGGTGTCTGTGGGCTTTGCCAGGTTTCATCCCAACCTGGTGGTGGGGGGGACCTACTCGGGGCAGATTGTGCTGTGGGACAACCGCAGTCACCGTCGGACCCCTGTCCAGAGGACTCCACTATCTGCTGCTGCACACACTGTAAGGCTGGAACCCAGTATTGGGACATCACAAGTCTTTGTTGTGTGCCATCTGATATTTTTAGTCTATAACATACTGTGTTTATCAATGTATTTGTCAACAACTTTACATGCGACTTCCCATGAAGCTTCCACAAGGATATATACAGGGAGTGGAAAACCCTATGATATAACAAAGAAATATTGTTAAAAATTAAAGCTCAATGTGAATTCAAATTCCAAGACAAGCTCTGACCTTCGTCAAAGATAACTCCCTCCGTGGCGTGTTTTAATTATTTGCATTAGAAATGACATAATACAGTGATATAATAGCAACATCTCAGAGGAGAGTTAAAGCTTTGGACACATTGGTTACAGATTGTTCTCACAATTTAATGAGATTTTCTTCTAGTGTTCAGATAGGACCCTGCGTTTACTCAGAGAAAAGACGCTGATAGAGAAAATGTGTTTTTAAGGGGCTTTAAAGATTTGATCAGATGAAAATCCTGATTCACAGATAATGATTCATAGAGTTTAATGATAATTATATTTTCATGATAGAGACAAAGCTGCAGTTTTGAAATACAATATTCTCCCAACAGACAGAAACGCACCTCAGTCGTCTAGATGAACTGAATGGACATCTCAGTTCAGACCAATAACAGATTACTGCCCAGTGTACACTGTCACTACTTAAAGATCTGTGGCTGTTTGCAATAACAGCTACATAAGGCATGTACACACACACACACACGCACACGCACACACACTCCTACATGCCATCCATGCTGTAGGCTTAAAGTGGACAATAATGAGTCCGTCGCGCTCGTCCTCTCCCGTCGGTGGGTCCAGCCAGAGAGCGTGGTGCTGATTGCTGAATGGATTCTTTGTTTGGCCCAGTGCGCAAATCAATTACTACCCAGTAATGACATAATGGTTTCACACACTCCTGTGGATTTGGACAACAGTGCTTGTCCCAGACATGCAGTCATTTGAAAGGACGACTGCACACTGTCATGTGAGGTGTCTGTTCGCCGGCACCATGTGTTGGTTTACAAAAATGATCTAGTGATATGGTAAAATTACACGATCATTACAGGACCTTTTTAAAAATATTTAATTTCCGTGACAGCCTGTAGTCAGGAATTATCAAAAAATATTTATTATCCAAGATGCCAAATGTGCAGGGACATTTGTATACCTCTAATTAGGCCGATCATTTTTGATTTATGATTGTGATCACAGTATGCAAGCGTTTCAGTTGGAATTGTTGTAATCATATTCCAGTTGATGTGAGTTAAAGTGAAATTTAAATCACAGGCATGATACCGTGAGTTTGTTTTCCCGCCCACATCTTCATTGTGTGTGTGCTTGTGTGTCTGTATCTCTTGGTGTGTATTCAGCACCCAGTGTACTGCGTGAACGTGGTCGGCACCCAGAATGCCAACAACCTGATCACTGTGTCCACAGACGGCCGGATGTGCTCCTGGAGTCTGGACATGCTCTCCCAGCCGCAGGTACACAACACACACACACGTCACTCATCACACAGTCCTTGCCCGTCAGTCAGTCAGTTCAGTTCACTTCATGACTAAATAACTGATAAAAAATGTACCTGTGATTTCACATGTATTTTGTTAATGGACATGTGTAGGCATGTTTTTGTATGGGCTCACATTAATGTTTGTGTTTGTTTGTGTGTGTGTGTGTGTGTGTGTGTGTGTGTGTAGGAGACCATGGAACTGGTGTACAATAAATCCAAAGCGGTGGCGGTGACAGGCATGGCGTTTCCCACGGGGGACGTTAACAACTATGTGGTGGGGAGTGAGGAGGGCACAGTGTACACTGCATCCAGACATGGCAGGTTGGTGGACACACACGCACATACATGCACACACACTCACACCATTACACATTGATGCATAAAAGATCTAGGCAATAACTTGATCAGGGTGTTAATTGCTACTTTAAATCTTTGCTTGATTTATTTCTGTTTGCATAATCTAGAGTTTCAGTTTTACACAAAAATAACTGTAAAAAATATACTTTATTATTATTTATACTAAATTTAGGAATGTTGAGCTTTTTCTCATACTATGTAATTTTCTTTGTTGCCTTGGAAACATAAAAAAATATTTCATTTGAACTCAATCAAAGCCATTGAGAGCATTGCAGTGCTGAATATTGAAATTATGAATTTTAAAACTTGCGTTGTCCCTTTCCAGTAAGGCGGGTATCTGTGAGATGTTCGAGGGCCACCAGGGGCCAGTGACAGGCGTCAGCTGTCACAGCGCAGTGGGCACCGTGGACTTTTCCCACCTCTTCATCACGTCCTCATTCGATTGGACTGTCAAACTCTGGAGCACCAAGGTATAATGTGTGTGTGTGTGTGGGGGGGGGGGGGTGTGTGTGTGTGAGAGAGAGAGAGAGAGAAAGAGAGAGAGAGAGAATGTGTGGGGGGTTGATTGGGGACTTTGAGGGTCGACAGAAAGGGAGAAAATGTGTGTGAAGGAGCTGAATATGAGTGGGAGGGGAGGAAGCTTAGTACAGCAGGTGAGCAACTTTTTTGTGTGTGAGTTCTGTTACTGGGTATTTGGATGCTATAATGTCCTGCAAGCATCAGAGAAAGGTTTGCGAGGTCGACCTCAGGACAAAAAACATCCTCGAATTTGCCTTCACACTAAAAATAAAGAAATTATCACAGTCACTTTAGGACAAAGAATGAATATGACATTCAAAAACATTACTTTGTGCTATAACCCCATTAATTGTGTTTACCAAAAGCTGTTCATGTATTGTTCAAAAACTCAAATACTCTTGACGGGATGGTCAGTGCCCGCAGGTGCCCTCAGTGCATCCGACTCTGAAGCTGGGCGCTCCTCTTCTTGCTGGTTTTGCTTGACCTCATCCACTCAGGGTATTTGTTCTCCCTCTCAAACTGAGGCGATGAATTCCAGCAGCATTTTAATGGCAATAAAAAGCAAACAGCCACTGTTCCTGTCGTAGTGTTGAAGGATAAAAAACAGTGGGTTAATACGTTCAAAGGACACAGGTGCAAATGAGATACAGCTGAAAAAAAGAAATTCTGCGATTGAAACAGTATGACATGACCTAGCACAGACATTGCACTGTTCAATTCATGTGATAAATGGAGCTTAAAAAAAGTGATTGTGCTGATAAAGAAGAGATCTAGAGGCCTGGACAAAATATGAAGGGAAGATGGAAAGAAAACAGCCGGAGTGTAAAAGGAAAAGAATGTTATCTGCCTGGAACGTAGCGTTTGATTTATTGTTCCCTCACTATTGAAGAAGTTGTTTGCATCAGGCGAGGACTGATATCAACAGCAACAACAATAAATAAAATAATTTGATTATGTAAATATTTACCTAATGTCTTACAGTGTAAGGGAATGATTGAAAAGTCTTCTCACCCAGGGTGTTGCAATACAGGGTTGCTGCGATTATTAATTAAAGGGGGGTGGGGGAGCAATTTTCATTTTTTGGCTGCCGGTCCCGTGAAAATAAACAAGGGGCCAGTAAAGCTCTGATCTACTGGCCAAGTGGGCCAGTGAGGAAAAAAATGTTTCACTGGACTCTATAGTTTTCGTACCTGGCTGCGACAGGCAGTAAAGATGAATTTTAGCACATGTTTGCATGCAGCCGGTCCATAAGTCATGGGCGAAGGGTCCCGTGACACATATTAAAACATTTCTGTGGATTTTCATTAGAAGAGTGTGTTATTATTCAGGATTTGGGAATTCCCTTTCCTTTGAGGGGCACCACAGGAATGTGTCTGTCTCTTATCCCACGTAACCCATGTTTGCATGTGGGCAGGGGCAAAATACCTGCGTGTATGTACAGTATGTGCGTGTGTATCTGTAAACACAGACACGCCACACATCACGCCTCACGTACACCTTGAGCAAGCCGCCGCTGCTTACCTAAGATCCCCTCGAGGTTTGCCCTCAACCCACCAATCACAGAGATCCCAAACTGATGTAACACACACACACACACACGCGCGTGCGCACTCGCTGTGGATTCTGCCTTCACACACACACACACACACTTTTGCCCTCGCAGTTCAAAAAGGCCGTCGCACAGAAGTCTGCTGATGTTTTCACACTCGGCGGTGCAAATATTGTGGTTAGTAAAAACATTTCGAGTGAGCCAGAGCGTGAAGCTGCGTGACAGCTGGGGAGTGGGCTCAGGATCGTGCAGAGCTTGAACCGTCTCGCTCTTGTGACCCCCATAACCAGCGGCTACGTGGTGATTGGGTGTCGCATAATCGTCCCCACGTTGTCTCTCGTAAGAAGTCAATTTAAAATGCCGCGTCACTGTCGCTTCAGGTGATTGTTGATGAGTGTTGGCGATCTATGGGATGAGAAATTTGGAAAGGAGAAAATGAGATTGCTGCTGCACACTAAAGATGGTTTGGATTCTTGGGGAATGCCGAGGTGATGAGGTTTCTTATAACACTCGTCCCAACCTCTGTAACATTTTGAATTTAAGGACAGCAAACACAAATGTGTTGTAAGACTATAGCACTGGATATATGTCATTTACAGTTTATATTATTTGATTTTGATTTTCACATGTGTGACTGTGACTGTGTATGTGAATGAAATGCTTGGCCGGCCTTGCGTCCGTCCATCTTCTTAACCGCTTAACGTGTTGCAGGGAAACCAGACTTTTTGACGTTGACAGCCAGTATCCAGTGCATCGGTAATGGTTTTCCAGTTCAAACGTGCTACAAACTCCCAAGCTTCTCTTCACAGGAAAGATAATGACAAGCAGTCACTTCACATGCGGCGCCACAAGGATTAAGCTTCATTTTAAGATTAGTTTTAAGACTTGTTGCTGCAGATTATTTACCCAAATCACCTTAATTTAATACGGGTAGATTACGGACAGATGACAGTAAAATAGTATTTTACGTTTTGAAGAGTCGGTTGATAGGAGGATGACGTCATTTGTCTCACCTGTTTCTTGCACCTAAGGCCGAACAATGACATATTTCACATTTTTATTTTGGAATTACATACAGATGCCGAGTCAGACTTTCAAAAAGAAAATGCCTTTTTTTTGGACATACAATCAGTCAGAGGATGAGTTAAAGTCAAGCCGAAATGGTGACACAGACTTAAAAAAGAGAGGGAGAGAGAGAAAACACAGACGAATGCAGAAACAGTGGGGTGGAGAAAAATGACCTCTGCTGTCACCTCGTCGATTTGAAAACAGGTTCAATCGAGGCTTGAAATTGGCTCAGCTCTGGGGGTTTTTGTGTGTGTGTGTGTGTGTCTGTGTGAGCATGTACCACTGCCTAACTGTGGGTTTCACCGATTTTCAGAACAACTGTGGAGCGAGAGTGTAAAGGTGATGGATGAAAAAAAAGAGAGAGAGAGAGAGAGAGAGAGAAGGCATGAGGGAGGAGAGGGGGAAAAAAAGAGAGCGACTACATTCCTTCATTTGCTACTGCAGCCAACCTGTCTCCTCTCCTCCACCCCTCCCTCTCTACCTGTCAGGAATGCAGTTAGTAAGCCTCTGGAATCCCAACAGCCGGTCTGAGAGATGGGAATACACATGCACACACACACACACACACACACACACACACACACACTCATATTTGTATTGAGCTGTTCAACATACATTTTATTCCCTAACATCTGAGCTTGAGCTAAAGAATTAA
This sequence comes from Scophthalmus maximus, assembly GCF_022379125.1. Lineage (NCBI taxonomy): Eukaryota > Metazoa > Chordata > Actinopteri > Pleuronectiformes > Scophthalmidae > Scophthalmus > Scophthalmus maximus. Next base: position 4,070,992 of record NC_061536.1, on the reverse strand, counting down.
CCTCTGAAATATGTCCTCCCCCCTTTGAGTAAACCATTAGTCGTCCTCCTCTGCCGTCGAGGTTTTGGTCTCGATAACTTCAGACCCGATAAGTATTAGAATTATAAAATCACACATATGTCAGTATTGGTGTAAATCTTTTGCCCATGAGTTATATGGAAGCAATAGTTCCTTTTTATTTATTGTCGAAATATCTAACATCAATTTTTTTCTTTACTCTGAAAATGAGGGTCACACGCGCACAGCCTGTTTGCCGAGCCCCTTCCTCTGTGTCCACTGTCCGCCCCTCCTGTTCCTCCCATTTCCCATCTCTTCCCATCCCTCTCCCTCTCAGACAGCTGTTGTGCGGAGGTTACAGTACACCTTGTGGAGGGGCCCTCCCTTTCATCTCTCCCAGCGGTTTTATGGCGCTGTGTGAATGTGCGAGGCTTTTTAATTAGGCTCTGCACCCAGACAGGCCCCAAGGCTGAGGCAGCGCCACTCTGTCTGAAGCTCCCTCACTCCCTCGCTCAATTCCTTCTCTCTCTCTCTCTCTCTCTCTCTCTCTCTCTCTCTCTCTTTCTAGTGTGTCACCTACTCTAATCCCCAACTCCCTCTATTTTGTCCTGTGTTTGTCCCGAACACAGATATCCTCTTATTTCTGTTTTCGCTTCGTTTTCAGCACAACAAGCCTCTGTACTCGTTCGAGGACAACGCAGACTACGTGTATGACGTCATGTGGTCACCTGTGCACCCGGCCATCTTTGCTGCCGTGGATGGCATGGGCCGCTTAGACCTGTGGAACCTCAACAACGACACAGAGGTACGTGTGTGTGTGTGTGTATTGGGGGTGGATATAGGTCATTATGGGTGTGTTTTTGTGTGCGTGTCATCTCTTTGTGTATGTGCATGTGTGTGTGTGTTTGGTGTCCTCAGGGCCTGTTGCTGGGCCCGAACCGCACAACCAAACACCGAAGCCTTTTTCCCCTCCCATCAGCCCCACCCCCCACCACCAACCCTTCCACATCCCCTCCTACACACATACACACTCACACACACGCACACACACACACAAACACACACGATTCAAGATTTCCCTGTGGGCGTTTCCCACAGACCTCGCTTTAAATCAGGCTGGTTGACATCTCCCCGTCCCGTGTCCCAGCCAGCCATCCACTGCTAACATTCCTGCAACCTCTGTCCAACGTTCAGGCAAACCTCAGGACCCCACCTCCCCGTCCCGTCTCCCTCCCACACCGTGTCCCATCAGTGGAGCACGCAGATGTGCAGGACCACGAGCCCCAGCCCTCAGTCCGCAGTCCCATGCTGGAGATGGAAATAATCAAAGGAGAAAGTTCAGGCCAGAGGTTTCAGATTCTCAGAGCTGTGGGGCAACATTTATTTTAAGATGAGTGCACATTAGGCCAGTAAATGATAGATCCTCTTCAGTTTATGTCCGGGATATTAGATAATTAAACAGTTAAATAAAGGCGTCTGATTTATTTAAAATACATTTATATAACAGAAATACATTAAAAGTTAATCAGATGACATGAATAGATTTTTATTTTGTTTTTTGTATTAAACAAACAAGAACACTTGTGTGTTGATTAGTGACAGAGCCAGGCTAAATGTCCCCCCTTGTTTCCAGTCTTTATGCTAAGCTAAGCTAAGCAGGTTCACACAAGCTAAGCATTTAACCACACAGACCTGAGTATTCTCAGCAGAATATCACGAAACGATGAACTTTTCCTTTAAAAGAAAAAGTTGGATGAGAATATAAAGTACCTAACCTTTAATCACTCAGGTAAAAGTAGGGACAAAATGATCCTCCATTCTCCTTCGCTCTTGGTTTCCATGGAGACAACACCCACAGTGCCTTCAGCCTCAATACATGCCTGCATCCCACATCTACATGGTCTCTCCTCCCTCTCTCATGAATGCTCTTTTTTTTTTGTCATACTTCCTCGCAGCACCTTCGCTTTTTACTCGTACGTACAATTCATCACCAGAGATTTCGAGGGTGAAATCACTTCCACTGTCTCATCTAATCTCTTTTCCTCTTGTTTTAACCTCAACGCTCTCCGTCGCTGATCCCATCACCAGCGCTGCGTCTTCCCTCTGCGGCACAGATGGCAATTTTCCCATGGTTCCCTCAACAGCGGCCTTTTCACTGACAGAGGAAGAGTTCATTATCGACGGCCTAACTCGGCTAACAATGTGCTTGATGAGAAACATTTGCTCAGAGAGACACACAAACACACACACAAACGGATGTACCAAACACATGCACACACATCCACTCACACACAGGCAGTCTAATAGCAACAGACTTTCCATTGTTGCCGTCATATTAAAAACACACAGTCATAACGACATTAACGGAGCAGTGCGGCGCGCCTGGTTCTCATTTCCACCACACACACTCACACTCACAAACACACACTCACACACACACACACACACACACACACACACACGCAGGCACGCACGCAGCCAATACAGATACAGTACAGATCCATTCGAGCGGAGCAGTGGAAGCTAGCAGACTAATGGCAGTCAGTCTGTGGTTAGCGCTGCTTTACATACGCAGGGGCTCGGTGTGTGTGTGTGTGTGTGTGTGTGTGTGTGTGTGTGTGTGTGTGTGTGTGTGTGTGTGTGTGTGTGTGTGTGTGTGTGTGTGTGTGTGTGTGTGTGTGTGTGTGTGTGTGTGTGTGTGTGTGTGTGTGTGTGTGTGTGTGTGTGTGTTTGTGTGTGGCGAACTGATGCCAGGGCCTCTGTCTCCACTGGTGACATGTGTCAGACTCGCCTGCCACATGTCAGGAACAGTTTATGGAAATACACAGATGGTTTTAGGTTTTTCAAGGTGCAACGCGAGCACCGCTGTTTACTGAAAGGAGCATCGGGCTCCGCCACAACAGCAAACATGCAGGCAGTTATTACACTAAATACAGTAAATATACTCGTGCGTTGAAAGAGGAGCTGTGAGTTTGACAGCTATGTTTGTCCAACTGCTGCCCTTTTTCAGTTGTACAATTTGTTCTGTAAATTGGACTGTAATGGATTAATGGTAATTTTCCAATAAACATTAAGAAGAATTGCTGAAGCAGCTATTGGGTCATTCAATAAAAAAAGATATTGGGACTCAAGAGATCTGTTGTTTGTAAGTGTAAGTTTTAAATTTTTACCATTAGAAATGGAAGCTTTTGTGAGTTGTTTTTAAAGATGGAACCGGAATCATTAATCATAAATCTACTGTAAGCAGCTATATGAAGAAGAAACAGTCATTGCCTCTAGGTGGCAGACTGGAGGTGTTACTGCCTTCATGGATGTGAAGACAGGCTATATGCTAGCTTAGCAACTGACTGCAACGTGAAAAATAAGCACTACTCAAGTTTTAGAGCATGTATCCAAACTTCTAGCATTTTAAGGGGCCCCTACTTCAGGAAAAATTCTAATATTCAAAAAGTTGTTCAAATTGATTTCTAAAAATCCTCATCAGGTCTGGAAATCAATATGAAGCAGGACTAATCTCGATCTGATGATTACAAACTTTTTTTTCCCTCAAAACAACACATGGACGTATAGTTTGCAGCATTGTCCTGTGATCCACTGCACTCACCGCGTGACTTTAAACTCCTGTCGCATTTTCATTGAGATATTTTTTCTTTCTTTCATTTTCACGCTCCACCAGGTACCAACTGCCAGCGTCACCGTCGAGGGAGCGTCGGCCCTGAATAGGGTCCGCTGGTCTTCAGGGGGGAAGGATGTGGCTGTGGGCGACTCCGAGGGCCGAGTCTGGATCTACGACACTGGAGAGGTACGCATGATGATCACGCACTTTATAAACAGACGAATCCCATAATACATTCACAGTAAAGCAGAAACATTTTGTGTCTGTGAGCAGAATCATTTTTTGGGTACCCCCCAAAAAAAGAGCAGAGTGAGCGCTCTTTGCTTTAAAACATTAATATTGACATTTTTGCGAGCCTGCTGTGGATTAAGAGATAAATAATCTGCTAAATACATTGTTGCTGGACTCACTTCGATCGCTGTGATGCTTGGAGCCAGTGGTTCTCAAGGGCTTGGATTTTACACCCTTGGTGCATGAGCGTGACTGAAGTACAGCGAGCAAGATTTATTGCACAAGTTGTATAACAGTGGAATGAATGAAAGATTTCAGTGCCTGAAATGGGAGTCAGTGGTCTTTTCTATCGGTCACGGCTCCTCAGCATTACCTCCCTCTCTCCTGATTTGACGAAAACTAAAGTGTCACGTTGCGGGAAAAACTGCAGCAAAGAGGGGGAATTATGTATTTACGCATGCAACAGTGACTGGATCAGGATTTTAAGAAATATGTACTTGCATTTGCAGGGTCTTTCAGAGCACACGCTGTACCTCTGTGTACATTTGGTCGACTGCGTTTGTTCAAAGACGTGAACTGAAAGAGAAAGAATAAGTGCATTTTTTTTCACTGTCAAACCTCCACACGCACCACAACCAACCATTTTAGGTCTTGTAGGCCTGTATGTTTACCCAACTGTCAGCATTGCCACGGATGTATGTTTGATTTTTTTCATTTTTTTTTTTTCCCCCACTTCTCCCCTGTGTCCCTTGTAAAAATGGCCCGCACATGACTTTGCCGTCACCACAAAGCGGCCAACCACCCTGCCTGTGCCCGTATGTTCTCTCATGGTCGGAGGGCTCTGGTCAGGATCCCCACGTGAGGCCGCGCTAGCCTAGCCCCTCGGCCAATTTTAGCATCCTTTTTTCTTCTTTTTAGAAAAAAAATGCGTGTGGTACGTTGGAGAGAGGCTCAGCTGAGCCGGTGGCCTCCGCGCTGGGTGGATGGTAATGAAGAGTCAAAAGTGAGCAGGGTTGAAAGGTTTTATGTCTCCAAAGAGGGAGTGTGTTTGTGGTGGTGGGGGTATTTTTCTTTTTTTCACTAGAAACCCCCGCTACGCAGCTAAAACTAGGAGCAGCGTGCACACAAAAAGAAAAAAGAAAAGAAAAAGAGAGCGGTGCGGTCCAGGGCCCGACACAGCTCCTGGAAAGCAAAACACCAAATACATTTATTTCAGTATTATTTACTCTGTACCGATGAGTTTCAGGTGATTTATTAGCAGGAAGTAGGACTGTTCTGATTAGACCCTTTCTGGTCTGTACAGAAAGGTCTTCCCTCTGTCACTCCAGGGTCAGTCATCTACAGAAGAACTTTAGGGGCAGGCCAAAGAGAAAAAAGAGAAGAGGACGTTTTATTCTGCATTTGGAGGATAAAGTCGAAATGTCGAGAATAAACTTGAAGTTTCCAGAGAGAGTGTCAGTCTACCAACCATAGTGCATATGACTTCCTCCGCAAGATGCCCTGTGTAGATGTTTTCGTAATAAGGAAATTCTCTTTCGGCTCATGAAGATCAGTGTTGGGTCTTTGAAAACTGTCTGTTCAGAAGGAGAAACCACTCAATCTTGGAAAGGTTGGAACGCTGGCAGCTCTCACAGCTGTCAGTCACTCCTCTTAACTGGATTTAATGGACCATAGGAGTCGACTCCATTCTCAATATTTCAACTTAATTCTCCAAATGCAAAAAAAAAACAACCTCTTCCTCACATTTAGTTCTACTTTATTCTCAAAATGCAAAAGAAAAGAAAAAAATCTTCCTCCTCTTGTATTCCCCCTCATGCCTGACCTCTGGTACTCTTCCGTAGTCATCTGATGCTGTTCAATATCATGAAAACATTTTGGACCTTCTGTTTTTTATTACATTTGACGACACAGAATCGGTGTTTCTGACTCCGGGACCATGTAGATGATGTTCTGGCAGAGCCCCCTGCTGTGGTCAGCACAGCTCTGTGGGGGGGTTGGGGGTTGTTCAAAAAATGGCCGCCTCCCTCCTCCTGGTTCCTGTTTAATTACAGCCTGGCCACGCAAAGCGGTTGTAGACAGCTTGGGTGGCAGCCGTGGCTTCAGTCCCACTCACTCCGACACCCACAGTGCACGACTCCACGGCTGAGACACTTAAAGAGCAGCAACATTCAGTTTGACGTGTTCCTTTGTTGGCACTATGGTTTCTGCAGCAGACCTTTTAACCGTTTTGCTACAGTAGTGCTAGCATCTCGGGACGACACCGTCAACTGTTGAGCCTCACAATTGAAGTCTTGATCTCAAACACTGCAGTTTGAGGTACTGTGCAATTTTAAAAACAAAGTAATCTTGAAGGATTGTGCACCTACATGTATTTGATGCCATAACACATAGACTGTATATGGAAATAGACAGTGGGTCTGTAGAGTGAAGCCAAGGTGGGAGTGCCTGAAGCCGGTATTCTCTCAAATGACCAGCAGAGGGCGACTCCACTGGCTGAAAGAAGGAGTCTTTGAGAAAATGACTCTACTTCTCACTTGATTTTTAACATCAGTAAACATTTTCATGATGAGTTTAAGGTTCAATCTCTAGTTTCAAGTCTATAATACAACATACAACTCATTTAGAGAAAAGTAGCTGATGAAGCACCGTATGTATTGGGGCGTGGATACTGGTGTCGTCCAATTGGTTGCAGGTTGCCCCTGCTCCTCCAACTGCGGTTACTTCTGGTTTTAAAACCAAAATGGCAAACGCTTTGTGCTTTTCACAAACCAATGGGTGCAAGAGCACCCTGCTTTGGCACTCCCACTTAGGCCTGTCGCAATAATTACATTATCGACGTATCGTACAATGCACTCAATAATTTGTATTGACCTCAATAACAGCCATTGTGTCTACATGCATGTGTGTTGACATTAGAATGAATGTCAACAACAGCAAGCAAGTCTTGCTGCTTCTGTCCTCTCATCTGTTCTCGTCGTATGCTTAATAATTCATTGGTTTGGTCTATAAAATGTCAGAATATATTGATTTCTTAGTATTTTTCTAAAAGGCACCATGACTTCAAATTGCTTTGTTTTTTCTGAGGCCTAAACTCAGTCTAAACTGTGGATAACATCCATGTAGGACTTGCACCGACGACTAAGCTCACATGATTCGGTATCAAAAAAATGATCTCAAAAGGACGATAATATTGTTTATCGCAATAAATTCGGGGACAATATATCGTAACGAAAAGTTGTTATTGTGACAGGCCTGCTCCCACTGCACCTCTGGACCAGCTACATTCAAATGAATGAGAGGGCTGTTTTTTTTTTAAACTCGCTCTGAACTGTATTTTTAATATTATATTAATGTCCACTGTGGTATTATGAATATAAAATATCCTTCCTAGCATCCTCAGCAGTGATTGCTTGCAAGCAGCGACCGTAGGAGTCCAGGTGTGATGCACACGACACCATACAAACGTGTCCAACCGGTGCTTAATGCCACATGCCTGTGTTTCCCTCCAGCTGTCGGTGGCTCACGCAGATGACTGGTCGCGCTTCGCCCGCACCCTGATGGAGATCCGTGCTAACCGGGCGGACGGCGAGGAGGAGGGGCCTATGGAGCTGGCTTCATAGGACAGGCGGAGCGAGTCAGAGAGCTGGTTGTGCTTTCATCGGTGTCACTGTAGCATGTGCTTCTCACCCAGTTTTGTTCGCCACCTTTTGTGCCCACGTTCCCGCCCGGTCCAGACGAGGCCGCACTTCTATTGTGTTTTTGCATTTGCTCTACTGTGAATGCAAACCGTCTACTAATGGGTAAACCGTCGACCTCTGGCGATTTGTCCACTCTTATTTATTTGTTTTTAACGACTTAAGGTGATGTGTTGCTTGCAACTGGTGAGCCTACAGTATATACTGAGTGGCAGTCTTATAGCCTTACGAAGATATGTGTACTGTAACGACACTTTGCACTATGGTCAAAATGAAGCAGGGTCCATAGACTTAGTCGTGTTGTTGTTTACAAAACGTCACGTTCACTTTATGTTGTGCTCCTCTCCTCTGTAGTAAGCCTGCATGCAACACATTCCTGAAATATTCCAGATGCATAAACACAAGAGTTATTACGGTGACGTTTTCACACTGTGTGGCTGCTGTAACGTCAGTGTTTCAGGATCATTTCGTCTTTTGTTCTGAACGAGAGATGCAACTACATATTCTTTCATGGACTGTGACGGCGAACAAGAGCTGCAGTATGTTGTAATGCGGAGTGCTCGCTGTGAAACCTGCTGTTTACCATTAAAGCAGAGCTGGTGAATTCATGTCTGTCTTTTTCCCTCCAATAATGTGAATGAAAACTTCACTTTACTAATGTAAGTTTGTCTTTACTCTTTGAGTACACATGTTGCTGCCATACGTACAGTAAGGCACGTTATTACACACACACACCGTATGTAATTCCTACATTCTCTGCAGTTTTGAATACTCTGTCATGACACACTACAGACGTGCAGTTGGTGCCAGCCCTCGCTCCCTCTCTCAGATATTTACACATCTGCATACATTTAGACCCGAAACCAAACATCGTTCAACAGTAAACATTGTGTACGTTCACTGTGTCTTTACATTCAAGTAGGTTTTGGTCAGATTATTGTAGAAACATTGGCAACTCGGGACCAAAACAGCTGCATAGATATGAAAATGTCTCTGGATATCTCGTATATATACGGATATATATATATATGATCAGTCGACCAGCTAAATGATCATATGAGGAACACAGAGATGTTGAAATACACTATTTCATAAAGCAGTTCAAGTGTATTTCAACATCTCTGGGTGCACACTGTGCCAGCTAAACTGTATGAAATGTAGAAGAGAGAAAAAAAATTAAATAAATAACGTTAAATTAGATATTTAAAAATACAATAAACAACAGTGTATGTACATAAACCATTCAAGCCCTCTATTTCACTTACCCCCATTGCCCCTCCCACGCGCTGACTGACAAAGTGAACAACTCAGGGGGGGGGGGGGCATTTCCAGGGGCTGCCGGCGCTGTCGCCACCGTGTAGCGTGGGAGATGGAGTCCAAACTTGCTCCCTATTGCCAGCGAACGTGGCCACGGCCAACCTGAAGCCTCCGATGTGGTCGGGGTTGGGCGCCGGCAGGCTGATCCGAGACTTTCGGGGTGGGCTCCGGGCCAGCCGGCTTTCTGTGGTGTGGAGTGAGGGAGACAGAGAGAGAGACACAGGCGGAGGACGGAGCCAGGGGAACGGCGAAGGAGGAGAGAGGCAACACCGAAAGGTGGTTGAGGAGAAACACAACACAAGAAGTAGTGCGAGGGGTTATTTCATCCAAACACGGGAGCGAGTGAGCGTGTGAAGACGGGAGTTTTATCATCATTATTATTATTATTAAATCTCAGATCAGTATTGACACATTAAATAAACATCTTGGTGGAAAATCCAAAGTGGAAGAGTTAAAACATTTCTCCCTTTAGGCAGAACTGAATTCTCTGAATGCTCTGATGCGCTGCCAACACGTCACGGACAGCAGAGAAACACAGACCCAGTCGCTCCAAACCGCAGAGAATATTCACTGGATCTGCAGTTGATTTTGTTTCGCTCGGAGTCTTTTGGGAGAAAGTGCAGCTCCGTGTAAAAGTAATGAGCCGTCCAGCCGACGCGTGCGTGTGCGCGACACGGCCTCAGCTGTACATTCAAAGAAGCATTTTCTTGATAGTTTTTGTTGAGAGGCGCCCACGCCTCTCGTTCCCCACCGGTCGAGAGAACGGGCGAATTATTCCTGAGAGTGACCTATTTTGAGGAGGAAAATGAGCTCGTCTCAGTCCCAGAAGTGGTGGGAGCACATGTACAAGTCAAATGGGTGCCGTCGGCCCCTGATCGAGGCGCAGTTAAACTCTCACATTGGAGAAAATTGTCACATCCAGAGCTTTGAGTGAGGGCTTCAGTCTGTCAGCCTATGAGCACAGGAATTACTTTTGGTCTTGTGGCACCCCCCCCGGCAGAGGAGGGAGGACACGCACCGAGAGCAGCTGCTGACCGCTGAGATGAACCCCGGTGTTTGATAACGAGATGAACTGCTGGAGATTGTCTGTGTGAGCGAAACAGGGAGAGACCCGCTGTCCTTCCGAAAATCCACACAGAACCGGCGCTGCAGGAGTTCGTGGGCCACCAGCGTCCCTCTCCAACTGAGGCGAGGACCGACACACTCGAGCTGCAGGGAGGAGTGGAAACGAGATCATGATGGACACAAGTGCATAATCAACGGCTTAGGGTTTGGTCTTGCAAGTGGTGGGGGCGAAATGTCATCAGAGGCTCTTTTCAATCAATCACACAAATAATAAATTGTGATTAAATCGATGATTGTACTTATGGAAGGATAAAAAGTAAGTTTATTTACGATAAATAAAGTCGGGTACTTCTATAATATACATCAATTTAAATAACATATTTATGTGGGCAAAAAAGATTAAATAAAAAAAGTGTTCAGTCCTTCCCTGCTTTATATTTGACTGATGTTCAGTTGTAGCATCTTTGTAAGAGAACATTACCCAGCAAAAACCTTACAGATCCATTTTCCCCCCTCCAAAAAAACATCTAGAGGTGTCAGAAATACTTTTCACAGCCCTTTTCAGTCTCTAGGGTTTTTCTCACAGGCTGCGCGTGAACTTACAACCTCCACCAACACGGTAGGTCAACCTGTGTGTAACCTGAGAGGAGATACCTGGGCCAGGGGAATAAGTCTGCAGCCCAGGTGCTGCTGCTGCTTGTAAAAGTGTAAAGTTTTTGTGAGGAGGTTGGAAATAGGACTTTGACGGCACCTCTTGTTGTCATTATTAGACGTCGGGCGTCGTGACCGTTCCTCCGGCTCCTTTGCAGAAAGCGCGGGGCCAACTCTTCTCGGTGGATCTACCAGAAGCCGTCCACCAGGGCCGCTGTAGGTGGTCTGACCGCCACGTGCCGCCACCTGCAGCCTGGTCTTGATCACGTCTGCTTGGGGTCACCAGGGAGGCGGCTGGCATGCCTGGAGAGAAAAGAAAAAAAACAGCAAGAGCTGTTGAGTTGTGTGCTAGTTTTTTTTTTTGAAGAGTTGGACGTGTTTGATTCTAAATAGAGCACACATTATAATCAGCACCAAACAAGTGAGAGGATTTGTGGAAAGCAGCTATCAGCGAATGGAGGAGATCTCGCATGTCGTCTGCCCAACGCTGAGTGGTTTCAGCGTTCTTTCTTTGTTCCCTCTTTAAAAAATACCTAATCTCAGTTCTTGAGCATCTTGCGGCAAGTCGGCTGCGTACATACACTACGCGCGAGTGGGGGCCAATTCCCATCGCTTCGTCATCAACCGATCCATACCACCAGCAAGGCCATTATTTAATCTTGACCTTTATTATTCCCTTCGTCTAACTCCCACTTTCCCTACAGCCGCTTAACAGGGGCCAGACAATGGACGGTAATGAGAGCAATGCACACTGAGCCTCGTCCACCACTGAAAGTGACTGAAGGGAGTGAGTGCAAAGCCCCCACCCCAACGCACGCACGCACGCACGCACGCACGCACGCACGCACGCACGCACGCACGCACGCACGCACGCACGCACGCACGCACGCACGCACGCACGCACGCACGCACGCACGCACACACACACACACACACACACACACACACACACACACACACACACACACACACACACACACACACACACACACACACACACACACACACACACACACACACACACTCTACAGCCACAGCCACAGCCACTTCAGCCATGAATGTGCTCAATCATTGATGGCTTGGTCATTACCATCAACTGCCCTCTTGACAATTCACTCTGACTTCTTAGTCTTTCAAACGGCCAAACGAGCTATTCAGCAAGGCCCGATCAACTCAGCGTTGGGTAGTAGCCCCCAGCCGAGACTGACCACCTGCACTGAACTGAGGAGAGGAGAGGAGCTGGTAGAGGAGGAGAGGAGAGGTTCTCAAAGTCTCTTTATTAAACCATTACACTGACAACGTAGATGGCTGTTCTCTCAACATTTTGAGGGGAAACGGCAAAAGAAAGTTTCCAAATTACAAATAACTTCCTCGCCCAACAGCCCAGGTTCGACTGTAGGCCTGCAGCTTGTCCATCATCCCATAGTAGGTGTGTTCCACCCGCAGTCCGGCCTTCAACAGTCCTTTCAGAACCAGCACAGGTTCCACACTGCCCACATTCTGGACCCGGTTCCCGCGAGTCAGCCGGATGGCCTGACTTTGCACAACCAGATAGCACAGGCACACAGGTGGATCGTATCATACCAACTCTGTATTTTTATGAAGTGGTATAAGGACATTGAACTGTTACTTCATCCTCAAATATCAATGGGTTTTTTGTTTTGATTTTTACATATCTTTAAAGTATTTTCCTGAGATGAATATATGACAAAGTGCTGAAACCTTTATTTCCATTGCCAGTTAATATATTTCTCCTCTTAATCTAAAATACCTAAAATTATAAGTTCCTTATAATCTGTACAGGAGGCAACAGTCTCTACAACAAAGGCAGGTCTCCTTTTCCAGGTGGAACAAAGATGCAATAGATGTTCTGTGTCCAGGGACAGACCTTTACAGTATGAGAAAGCTAAATAACAATAAAAGTCTGAACCCCAAATAATTTGCAATCAAAGAAACAGAGAAGGTTTTCTCACTTTCTCACCTAAATGCATGGTTTCTAAAAACATTTACAAATATTCAAAACCATAGTTTACATCCATGTTTGCTCAGCCCGTCTTCTTCCTCTTGGTGCACGTTTGCCACCGTACACCAAACAGCTTAACGTGAACCTCGCAAAAGTGTTGAAAAGAATGTGACTATATGTCTGCTGAAGCGGAGTTAAGGGGTTCAGCAAAAACTGTTAGAAATCTTTCTCATTAATATTCATTCCATATTTCATGGTAATCTGAACAGTATTCCTCACACCCCACAGCTAAAGAAAACTTAGACTCTCAAATAAAGAGCTAATGTCCCTCGGAGATGGTCAACACTGTTCTTCACAGAGCAGGATAATGCCTCGCTAAATAATGCAGCGCAAACTGAGCGTGTAATTCAATTTCCTGTCCCGACTGTAAAACACTAATTGCCAGAATTCTGCGACCGCTGATAAATATATGTGAGAGGGGGATGAGAAATGTGTCGAAGTAATGAAAAAAGAAGAGAAAAAGAGATCCCGAGGCTCGATTCAGCTCAGGAGTCTGTGGGCCGTGGCTGCCAGTCTTGTGGTGAGGAGCCCCCGGTAAAAAATGGGGGAGGGATGCTGGATTTATGATTTTTCCGTGTTGTGCCGCGCCTTTGCGTCAAAAAGAGAGAGAGAGAGTGCTGCTGACACATCTCAGAGGACTCAAAACAAACATTAGGTCTTTCATGTAAAAAGTTGTAAAGCTTCTTGACTTGGCCGGAGAGCGCCGGGCTGTTATTGGTGCTTTCCTTAGGATGGATCCAATACTAAGCTTTGGATAGATCATATTTTCACGCAGGGGATAAAGTTGTTAAGTCATCACTGGATGTGTGGGTCCGTCCGCTGCTCTGGCTGAAGGAGAGCATAAACAGACGGGACTGTGTACATCCACGCAGTGTGCGAACACGAATGAAGTGTGCACGAGCGTGCTTGTGCGAGCGTGTGCGCTCTTTCTTACATGCATGCGTATGTGCATGAAGAACACATTAGGATTGGGGAGCCTGGTTGGCGGGCATGTGAGGCGCTTCCCTGCAGCGGAGCTCCAAAACCCCAGTCCCCAATCACCGAGCAGCGCTCTAATTAGCAGCTACCGCCATGGAGCCTGTGGTCAGAGGCTGCCTGGCTCTCGAACTCGGGTACTCTGCTACTGTTACTGTTACTGCAGCCCTGCGGAGGTCTGAGGAGAGAGCAGGGCGAAGCCTGCTCGCTCACATAAAGATTTTATTTCATAAACTTCAAAGCTCAGCCCACTGTTGTAGGGGACTGAAGCTGAGGATTTTCAGATATAACAAATTAACTGTCTTTTTTTTTGAAGAAGAAAAAGTCATGTGTATGCTCTCCAAGGCTAAGGATTATGTAGTCTAAACGAATGAACTACAGAGATTAGGATTATGCTCGATCAATGCCCGCCAGATTTAAAATCTGTTTTCCACACCGCAGAGGAGATCCTTCCTTGTAGACGCCCGGGGATTGGCAGTGCTGCTGAAACTGTCCCCAAATGGATTTAACACATTTTGGAGTGACAGAGACAAAGTCATTGAATTTTATTTGGGCAATACCTGATTCCTTTTATTGAAATCACTCAACAGCACGATACCGTTCAAAAGTGAATCTCTATTCACTGGAACCAATCCGACAAGTTTATATATTTTTGTCTTGATCGGACAACTCCCTTGAAATGAAAGCTAATTCATGCTGAACCGATGGACTAAAAAAATGAAGGTCATTTTTCCTGCTTTCATTTCTTCTTATGCTTGTGTATACACAGGGTACATGTTCAGTGATTAAAGGAAACATTTGAAGAAAGCCACATAAGCGCTCTCACTTCTGACTCCTTTTCCAAGAATAGCACGGATAAAATCCCGTCCCCTCGCCTGCTCGGGTTGAAGGCCGGTACGAATTGAGGCGTTTTACCTGCCAGAGCTCCAGCAATCAGCGTCTTGGCAGGTCCTGTCCGTCCGTCCTCCTCGGTCAGTAGGGCCTTGGTGTGAGCGTAGCAGGGGAAGTAGGTGGAAAGGGAATGTCCCTCGGTAAAAAACAAGCCCTGGAGTCCCGAATACAGGAGAGTTAAAGAGAGAAAGGGGTATGTTAAGTCATGACAGTGGGTTTAGAAGTTAACTCTGGGAAAACAAAGAGTACGAATTAGCAGAGAGAGAGTAATGGTGCTCAGGGGATGAAAAACCTTGACTTCTGGCTCTGAAGATGGATTGGGGTTTTTTTCTAGCCACAATATGAAACATCAGCCGTCTGCTCACAAAAACCCAGATTTCCAAAACACACAGATTGCAATATTGACCAGAAGGGGCCACGCGATCGCATCTCTCCATATGCAAACCGCTGTGCGTCCTCTCCGCAGCACGTGAGGGGAGAGGAGACGGCTCGGAAAGCAAAAATAGAAAAGAGTGTGAAAAGCAGAGGAAGACAGACTGGCTGACGAAGACGGCTGCTCGTCCGCCACTGTAAACAACACTATATCATCAAGCCTATTGGGTTTCCTGCTGTATTTCAAGTCTGCTGGCGCACTGCCACCTTCTTGACGGAGCCACTACAGTCAACAGAAAGCGTTTAATGAGCTGGGCAGAGTCGTTCTCTTTTGGACAGGCTTCATTGACCTCCTGAGGGATAATCCTTTGGTTCCTCCACGCACGCACGCACGCACGCAGAGGGAGAGCGAGCAATGGCAGATACATGTGCTATCTCTCTCCCTCTCTTTCTTCTGGCACTTGTCGCCTGCCTGTCGCTCCTGCTCGCTGACTGGGGCCCGAGCAGCTGCTGAAAGCTGGGAGATTCTATCGAGGCGGGTCAGACGAGCAGCGTCGCAGCGGCTGAGACTGGACTTGCACTTGCAGAGCAGCAGCTGAGTGAGGGGTGCGTGTGAAAGAATCACGATTAAAATCACCTTGTCGAGCGAGGACATACGCAAATAATTCCTCCGATGCACTTCTGCATACGAGTGAACTTGTGTATGGTAACTTCATGTATTTCAAACAACTTCTGGATCCACATTCTCGCGACGACAGCTTCCCCCCAGCGATGAAGGGTGGCGCTAGTGCGTTAGCCACCCTACCGACGGGTGGCTCCACCAGCGGAGGGTGAGCGTCAGGATAATTACCCTGACAAAGGCAGCTCTGTGCCTGGGTGCAGCCCCTCCGGAGCCAGCCCGTCTGGGGCTTGCAGGCTGGAGCTCGTCTCCTCCCCACCTCCCCGCCGCCACCACCACCAACACCGCCACTGCTTTCTCAACACACTTTGTCTCCTCTCTGCAATGAAGCGTGTGCACGAGCATGCACGCACTGACGCACACTCACAGCACAGCATTCTCACAGACGGAGCTATATGGAGAGACACACACACCCACACACACAAACTCTTACGTGGTCATAAATAGCTAGAACACAGGGACAGGTAGGCAGGTAGACGGAGACAAGAGGAGGCTCCACATTCTTTTACAGCCTCGTTAACAGAGGCAAAAAAGCTTTACGTGGCATTTGTGTGCGTTGACCGGCGGTCACGTCAGCAGACACGGGGTCAAACCGCACAGACAGACCTGGGAAATAAACTGTGACGATGTTTCAGTGTCCCCAAAAAATTTATAATAACAATAACTCCTGTCGGAGGAAACTTTTTACTACTTGGAAATTATGAGTGTCCTCATCTTAACTCAAGTCAAACGAGTCAAATTAACGCAACCGCAGGTATGAGTGTGACATTTTCACGGGTTGATTGTGTTTACAGTCGGAGCAGAGTCTCTCCCGCCAGGCTCCACTGGGACTTATTCCCCTAATTTAATTAGACATTAGCTCTGTTTCACCCTGAGGGCCAATGTCCCGGTCGAGCCAGTTAAGCTGCTAATGTTAACAGCAGCCACGGCCCGTCCACCGGCTCCTACAGCTCCTCCGTCTGAAAGGTACTGTCCAAAAAAACACTGTGGCTGGTAACAGCAGACTGATGTTTATTTATAAGGGAAATTATTTTGAAAGTACAGGAAATATCTTTTTTAAATGCACCAAAACAACAGTATTAGCCCCTAATATGACACTGTAATCTTTCACGCTTGCTTTACAATGTGTCGAGGCATAATATCACACAACCCTAATATTTTCAAACAGTGCAGTGTAATTTTTTTTGTCCTGTGCCATTGAAAAATGCCAATTATGGCAATTAAGGTTAAATACAGCTTTTAGCATAAATTGTTGCCTTTTTTCTTGTTCTCGATCAGAAGTCCACGTGGAATTGATGATTTAAATGATCGTTGATGTGGGTAGAGGTAATAGGTATAATTGTACAATAGTTAATAGAAAAAAATCGCATGTGATTTAGTCATAACAGTGATGAGAAATAATGGACTGTTGTGAAGTCCTGAGGCTGATGAAAATACAATAGAATGGATACGCGTCGTTTAGTTTTGATATGCAGATTCATTTAAACTTGAATTTATTGTTGGTTCTGGGCTTCTGACCTTTCATTTAAAGATTAATGTGATCTTTAGTTTAAAGACTGTAACTCTCCTGAATACTGTTGTGTCTTCTCTCCACGTATTCTATCGTTGTAGTAGCCAATGTTCAATCACATATAACATGTCCGATTTTTTCAACTGCTGAGTGTCTTATGTCTTGAGCCCTTTCAGTGGTTTGATTTTTGTTTTCAATTTTTCTAAACACTGCATCGCCCACCATTTTTCCTGAGATTGAAAGAAATTAAATGAGCTCAATGCTCACAAATTCAATCACACAAAGACTCAACGGAAAGTGGGTTTGTGTATGTCGAGGCCCTTTTTTCACAGCACTCGGGGGAAAAAATCCTTTCCAACAACACAACAATCAGAGCACCCAACATAATGTAAATGTAATATTTCACATTGTGGAAAAATGGGCTTTCACACCAGTAGCACGATTTTTCGAGGCTGCGCATAGCAAGGCCATTATTTCCACTGGGGAAGGGGGGGCAGCTGTGCACACTACAGCGGTTTCCTCCAAGGTTTGTGGCCAAAGTTCAACTAAACCGAACGCTGAACTTCTGGAAAAAAGTTGTGGAATTGATGGGAGGCCACAGTTATGACAGTGGCAATTCTATTAGAAAAATTATTTCGGAGCACTTACTGTCTGTATAAGACTGTGACGGTAGAGAGATGGCAGGAAATGAGGGTAGAGACATGCAACATGGTCCCCAGTTAGAGGAACATGAAGTCCCTTTGCCGTGGTCACCCAACAGTTATAATTTTACTGTAGAGAAAATTGCAGGAAAAGATTATTTTGCGCATCTCTGAATTCCCACAATTATTTTTTTTTTTTTTAAATCTCAAGCATGGCAGACAATAGAGTGGTCAAAGGTACAATGATAGAAAATACATTTTGTGATTTTACATCCAACTCGCAGTTAGTTTTTTTTGTGTCTCCAAATTGAAAAACAACTCAAAAGGACACAAACCAGAACAAGTACAAGGAACTATTTAAATTTCAAAAGAGAAGTTGGATAATTCTCTGACTATTTCTGCATTCTCTTTTGAATTCATATTTTTTATATTGAGCATTTATATAACAGTCACAGGTTAAAATTCTGGATGAAGGGCAATCTGATGAACAACCATATCGATTGTTCCGATACTGTAGCCGGGTCATGGCAACAGTGAATTGGTACGATGTTAAGGTGCAACATGTGGATCAGACACTGAGTCAAACAGCCAGTGGACAGTGAAAACCCTGAGAAAAAAACTCCAGTTGCATCATGTGTGATAATCTTTACACGACCTCAACAATGTTTCCCACCTCGTAAAGTCCGAGAAAGCCGAGGTCCCTGATGACAGATGGTGCGCTGCTGACCCTTGGCCCTTCAGTGATCTCTCCTGCCACCTGCAGACGAACCTTTACTATCTCCAGAGGGTTGGTGAAGATCAACTTGGAGCCACCGGCCTGACGGAACGGGAAGACAAAAAGAAATCAACAGAGTGAAGGACAGAATACTAATATACTGGCTGCTGCTAATCACATCCGGTTTAAATGTTAGTTTTGTGTTGAATGTGACATTTGGAGAATGCTGCTGAAGACAAGTGTTCATTCATCAACAGAACACGCAAAAAAAACCTTTATGACACAACCGGGAGAGAAATGGCTCCTGTTACCTTGCTTGTACACAATTGCAGCAAGTGATGTAACTTAAAAGTGCTGCCTCAGCAACCAGCTGCAAAACAAAACATGTGGAGAGGCGGAGGGTGCAGGAGTGTGCCGGGAAATCCAGCTGATGCACTCGCAGTCAATCAGCTGTTTGTCTTCATCACGCAGACCCTGCGGGGGAACTCTCCCGACTTCCCTTCTTCTCTCTAACCTCTCACTTTGCATACATTGTGCACACACCGCACTCGTGAAGGGAGGGCGACGATACTGCAGCAAGTTCAGGCCGGTCTATTTTGCCCTTTCAGGTCGGCAGATCCTTTAAGTATATGAGGCAGCTACTGTGGCAGAGCTGCGGCGAGACAAAGGGTTTGCTGTATCTAGTCGGACGAAGATGACGGCATTTCCAGGATGCTTCTAGATGCTGGCGAAATGTTTACACAGTGATTAACAGATTTTTATTTGCAAAGGACTGACTTCTTTTCCCCTTACCGTTTCTCACTCTCTGTCTTCCTCTTCATGTTGTTCACCCATTGTCCGTCTCTTGGTCGCTTTCATTTTTTGACCTCCTCTCAAACAATCTCCCTCATCTTTTCTGATATTGTCTCTCTCTCTCTCTAGCTGTGGTTGCCAGTGGTTACTGTCGCTGCAAGCAGAAGGGCGGAACATCGCAATTAGATAGCAATCGGTTGCCATGGCGCCATTTCTGTCTTAAATAGGCCCGGTCTGTTTGTTGTTGTTTCTCTCCTTTTTTCCCTCACTCCTTCATTCGGCCCGTTATGAATGATGGATTGTACTTGTCGCCTCTTGCTTTTCGGGAAGGCATCAAACTCCAATCTGCAACATGGGCAGTTCTTTTTTTGCTAAAAGTTCCTCAGTTTTAAGTGTTGCCATATATTGCCTACAAGAAGAGAGGGGGAGGGAGAGGCCAAGATCATAATCGTCTCATTGAAGGTGTGTGCAGCCACTTTTTTTCCTCCAGCCGAGTGTAGTGGGCTACAGCTTTTCCTTCCAGACCCAGCGACAGGCAGGGAATAGCAGGAGGGCTGCTGCTCCGAAGCTGCTACATCTCACAGCTAACTCTTTATGACTAGTTTTATGGAAATAGCCTCTTTGATTACATGCTGGCTAATAGTGTGAGCATTAAGAGGCTGTTGGCTTCAGCCCTTTGGAGCATTGGCTGATTCAATTGGATTCTAATGAGACCGGAGATGGAGATGCTGTTTACTCAACAACATTGTTCAGACAGATGAGCCGATAATTAGACCTGACGACACGAGATAAAAGGGGAGCGACAACGCTGCAAGCGTCACTGTCCAACATTCCCATCAACTGTGGTGAAAAAAACACACACCCTGGACGAACTTTGGACATCCAGGACAGAGAGGGGGCTGATAAGAACAGAGGGAATCGGACGAATAAACAGAGAGAGCGCTAATGAGAGAGAGAAAAGACAGTGAGACAGAAACAGAGAGAGGAGTAGTCAAAACAAGAGGAGTGAGGGAAGGTCGAGGTTGAGGGTTGTGATTATGGAGTGATAGCGTTGGCGGATTCTCAGGTAATTACAAGGCAAGGTGAACCTTAGAAAGCGGGGACGTCAGCACCTTATGCATGCATCACAGCTCCTGACTGTGTGTGTCTGTGTACTGCAAAAAGAGCCCCCAACACACGCAAATAAAAATCACTTTCATTTGTACTCAAGAGCCTGCATGCTGCATGTCTCTGTGTGTGTGTGTGTGTGTGTGTGTGTGTGTGTGTGTGTGTGTGTGTGTGTGTGTGTCAGATACATAGAAATGTTATCATGCTTCACGTTTGGCTTGAATAAGAAACCCATCACAAAGACTTAAACCAGCCAGGCAAAATGTCACACACTTAACGATGAAATGAAATTAAATGAAAAGTGTAACTGTCTCCTGCCTCGGAGTCGCACTCCTGTTCTCCTCCTCTCGGCAGCGACCCATTAAGTATTTTGCGTAACTTAAGTCCTGAGATGCGGGCCAGCGACTGCCAGATAAGCATCCAGCCAGCTCAGTCAACGGAGCATGCCATTCTTACAAATAATCATTAGAAGCTGGCAACGCGCACATGGAGCTTAATGGTGCTGAGCCGCGGGTTTAGAGTGACGGAGGGGGAGGGAGGGAGCAGGAGGTGGAGGAGGAGGAGGGAGTGAGGAGAGGAAAAGGTAGGTGAGAAAATAAGCATATTGAAGAGGGAGGAGAAGAACAGAAGGCGGAAAAAAAGATCAGAGAAGTAAGAAAAGAAAAGAAAAGCATGTTAGAGGAGATAAAGAAGTGTCTATTCTTCCTACACAGACTATGTAAGATTACTGGTCCCCCTTTTTCTCCTGCCTAATGCACTGTGGATCATCTGAGGCTGACGCTGCGGTCCAAACCAACACTTTCACAGCTACCAAAGGATATATACAGATTTCATGTGCTGTGGCTGGAGCCTCGCTAAAAACAGGGTTCAGGAGGGTTCGTCTTCCCTGTGCGCGAGTGTGTGTGTGTGTGTGTGTGTGTGTGTGTGTGTGTGTGTGTGTGTGTAAGATAAAGTGGCAGGCAGAGTGCTGTGCCAGCACTAACACCGGGGCCTCAGCCAGGATGAAAGGAGCTGTCACGACGGCTCACGGAGGAAAAGAGGAAAAATCCATCCATCCGCACTCCTCTCCTCGACATTCATTCTCTCCCTCCGCCTCTGTTATGGTTCTGCTTCTGATTCCATATGGGTTGTATGAAAAGCAAAAAAAATAAGAGGCAACCACTACTTTTCACACCCAGTGGAGAGAGAGTGGAGAACATCTCTTCACTATATTTGCTTTCCGGGGGTTTCATTTCTGTCTCGTTCCACTGAGCAAAATCGCGTTCCAAAATTTAAATTGCAGCAAATGTACCGAGTCAAAGCATTTTTTAAACATACTCCCAGAACAAATAAGGTCAATTAAATGTGCCCGAGTGCAGCTAAACCCATAATGACTTGTATATCCTGAAATACTCTGCTTTAGTGATCGGCATCAAAAGAGGCTTGAGTAAAAGACCTTCTTTCATTTGCTCGGCCTTGGAGGACTCACTGTGTGTGTGTGTGTGTGTGTGTGTGTGTGTGTGTGTGTGTGTGTGCGTGCATACGTGGATTGTGGGTAGAATGTGACAGCTCAGTGATCAAAACCTATGATGGGAGGGTGAGAGGGGAGCAGGTAACGGACTGGGGGGGTCTCAGGTAGCAGCTGCTGTCAATCTTAGTCTCCTGCCTTCAAGGGTGTGTGAGCGTGCACCATGTGTGTGTGTGCGTGTGTGCATGCACACGAAACCTGTGTGCTCTTCTGTTTGTCATACATGCACACACTCCTGCGAGCATGTACAACATGTGCGTGTCGCTCTTTCATGTGTGATCTCTACATGTTCCATCAACAAGCAGCGACGGCCAGCCTCCGAACAGGTCCATGTCTGTCCGCTCAACTATCAGAGGGGCAGCGCTCGGAAAACAGGTAAACAAAGTTTGGAGAGATGTAGGCAGCCTTATTACTGTACACACTGTCTGTGCAGTGCACAGCATCATTTCTGCACAGT
This sequence comes from Scophthalmus maximus, assembly GCF_022379125.1. Lineage (NCBI taxonomy): Eukaryota > Metazoa > Chordata > Actinopteri > Pleuronectiformes > Scophthalmidae > Scophthalmus > Scophthalmus maximus. The sequence goes on along the minus strand of NC_061536.1, from coordinate 4,048,751 downwards.
GCACTTCGAAGAGCCAGGATGTTGAAGCGGGAAAGGGACGCTCCCGTGTTTGTTTGTTTTTTCTTTACTGAGAAAAGGCGAACACCGAAATATGAAATGTTGACTGTATTTGAGCCGAACACTTGCAGACTGTTGGGACACACACATACTGTCAGAGTGAATTTGTAGGAGAAAACTGAGAGGAACCTTTATCTCAGTGTTGAGTTGTGTTTGTAAGGTTTGAACAGACACTGATCAAACCCCAACATTGCTGTTTAGTCAAATACAGTATCAAAGTTTAACATTTTATAATCAACTACTTCCTTGCTGTCAAAGTTGCTCCTGTTTATGAAATTAGCAGAGCTTTTCTGCTGCTGTGCACACATCCCTATTTGACTGGATTGGATTTTGCGTCACACTAGAGGGAGGTCTGCTTACAACATTTTCTTACATATAGTCTAGTCTTAATGTTTAGATGGTTGTGTCCTCTGGCTGAAAAAAATGACCCAGCTCTCCAAATAATCAAATGTGACAAATGTAAAAGTAAAATTTGAGACTCACACATCCACCGGCCAGGATCTCGGCAGCCAGTGGGACTGTGCCATTTCTCTGTCTGGTCTTTCCTCGCACAGAGTCATTCACCTGGAAACACAAAATGATAGTTTCTGCCATTTCTTAAGCGGGTACAGTATAGTGGAACCTAACATGAATATAATTTGATACACTATATACAATAATATCTGTAGAACCTGAAATCTTAACACATCTCAATAACTTAATTTCCACAAAAAAATTTGATTTCATTCAAGTGGAACTCAATGGTATAAACAACAATTAATAATCACTGACACTGACATATGTTGTAATGAAAGCAGTATTGATGATACAGTAAGCCACTGAGTGTCAATGTTAAATGTTCAAAATGATGCCTGACAGATAGGTAACAGATGCAGGTACAGGGGAAGTATAAATGCGACCGGATGTAGATCATCATTTCCGTCTAAACATACAAAGTGTGTAGTATCACATAATATAAAATGCATCCTAAAGATTAAGACGATAGAAGAACTTCATGGATCTCATGTCTGCGTCAACCTGCATGTGTCTAATGTCAGCTTTATGGCTTTCCCGGGCGCCACACCCAGTAGCTGTGGTACCAGACCTATCATTAGGAGACGACGAGATCATTAGAAAAAAAAGCGCGCTGTGGTACCCCTCCCCACACACATACACACACACAACACACACACACACACACAGTACATATACCACTTCCACACACTCCACATGCAGTGTGGCTTTCAGCTGCATGCGTCTGACCCTGCAAGATCCCCCAGACATTAATGAAACCTATTGATGTGGGGTGTGGGGACATCAGAGTGGCAACACGAGAGAGAGGAAGAAGGGCTGAAGAGAGGATGAAGAAAGAGAAACTGCTTCCCAGAATAGGAAAAAAAAAGAAAAAAAAAAGGGCAGAGTATAAAACAAACCAACCCAAAGTTTACGCAGACCTCAATTACAACCCAGAGCTGGATAAAAATAAACAAAATAATCACAACAGAGCACAATGAAACTTGGCCCCCTACCCAGCGTGCACACACACACACACACACACACACACACACACACACACACACACACACACACACACACACACACACACACACACACACACACACACACACACACACACACACACACACACACACACACACACACACACACACACACACACACACACACACACACACACACAAATGATTTGGAACATGGTAAAAGCACCAGCCTGGACATAATAAAAAAATCAAACCAAAATCATTTTTTAACATTTTTTTACCCCGATCCGCTTACCTACTTTCTTCAACACTAAATACACAGGAATATACACAAAACAACTTGGGAACATAAGCCTTATGCTATTTCAAAAATCATCCCTATTAAAAAAAATGGAAATATGATCCTCTGCTTGTGCCGTGTTGTTAATGAGAGATTCCTGCAATTGCACATCGAGCAGAAGTAATTGGGCCAATTTTGCGCTGATGATTTTCACATTCTGCCCCTCAGCAGATATTTTCAGAAAAGTGAAGGCACTTTCAACTTATGTTACATAACAACAGTTTGGTTGTCAGCGACAACAGGATACCTGTCTGGATATATATATCTGGAGCCAGACATGTCTGACGCTGTGTCTGTGAAGCCATTCCACCATTGATGCCCTTTGTGTTTCTCACAGAAAGTCGAGCATTCAAGTTTCCTCTCAGGAGCCCAGTGCTGTCAATCAAAATCATGGGATTTTAAAAAGGGCCCACCGTTGTTCCAGGGAACCATTTGTCAATCCTCCTTCAGTCCTACGCCAACAATACCCATAGAGACACACTAACACCAGTGTCTGAAGACGGGGGCAGGTAGTCATTAGGGATGGCGTGCCCTGGTATGTGCATACCTGCATGCCCAAGTAGTCGCCTGCGTGTCAATGTGTGCATGCCTGTTTACTTGCGCATCCGCTCGGTGTCTGTTTATGTGTTTGTATTAGTGTGTAGGGTCTAGACATGCAACATCACCACACTGTGACACAGGCTCAAAGGTATGTGGGCTTGCGTGTGACGTTCATTGTCCCGCTCTGAAAGTCCCAAACTAGTTTGTAATCACTTCAAAGGAGACAGGTCAACAGAGAGGTGAACTCACACCGCCCTCCTGTCCACCCTGCACTTTTCTTCTCCTCTCATCTCCTCTCGTTTACCTTCTCCTTTATTGTCCCCACTGCGTGCCTACTCTTTCCTTCTTTCTCATCTCAGCTCTTTCAAAAACCTGTTTTGTGGATTTGACTGTATGCAAGATGTTTTCCTGAAAGTTGTGTGTAAATACAGATCTGGGGATGTGCAATTTATTGTAGTTTTGAATTGAATGATGTACTGTATGTTAAATCTACTCTTGTACATTGTTTTTTCATCCTGTTTTGACCAAGTGGCAACCCACTGTGAGGTCACCCGTTGTTTTGTGAGCTGCCATTTTGAAGCTTTGAGTTTGAAATTTTGATCAGCGCCATGCTGGGGTTTTTTTGCAACCGGTTTTAGGATTGGGGGTGGGTATGACTGAGAGCTTGTCCACTGCGCTTCCACCCACACCTGCAACCATGCACCGATTGGACGGCTCTGCTGTTAATCACCCTGTAGCCATGCTATGCTGCTCTATCGTCCATATTTCTTTAAACAAGACACAGAGAACATAAACTCCTCCGGAAAATGTTTACTGACATTAAAAGGGTAGGGTCATTTCCCATTGACTTCTATAGAAACAGACTTGTTGGTGATTCCGGAGAATACAGTCTTCAGGCACTCACGCGTTGGCTCCATTTACCGGACCCAGTGACTACGTCCATTTTTATATACAGTCTATGGTTTTTGACAGTGAATGCATTATAAAGATTCCAGCAAGGACAAGCAACAGTAGTTTCTACACACGTATGACAGTTTGTGAGCCATGACTGTTGGTTAAAAAAATAGAGGTATAAAACTCATGCATGCCCACCTCGGTAAAGTCCAAAGAAGCCCTCATGGCGCACCACCTTAGTGAAGCAGTCGAAGATGTTCTTGTACATGAGCTCTCCCACCAGGGAGCAGCCGCTCCTCTGACTGTGCATGCTGTGGCACCCACAGCTACAGAAGAACAAAAACAAAGCTTTATTTAGTTAATGATTACATGTTACCTGTTTATTCAACATTCATTTTTTATGTAAGTGTTTTACTGTCATGAGCGTGCCACCATTGCCCTCTTCTTGCCTTCACCATCATCCTTGTCCTACCATCGTGCAGATATGTTTGTGTTTTACAATTTATGACAGTGGCAACAAAAAATTAGAGTATAGGATGAGTGTTTTCTAAAGTAAATATGTAAACTATTGGGAATAACCTGGGTGAAGAGCAGCTACAGATATAAATTGAATGTTTGGTTTACCAATATAAATACAAGTGTCTATAGGGATAACAGCAGTTGTTGAGTAGAAAAAACTGAATTATTCAGGGCAATGGAGACATAAGGCCTCCTCGTATAAACAGATTTGTTCTTAAGTGGCATGTACATGTGATTCAAGAGAGGTCGACACAATTGTTTAGTACTTGGAATTTTTTTTTCCTAAGCACAGACATAATTTATGAGTAATCCAGGCCTATTGTAAGAGTCATTGAAAGGTCTATTGTAAGACAGCCACGGGAGACAATCACTCGCTTGACATAAGGATTGTAAAGACGTATTATGAATGACTTTGGAGGTTAAATATGATGCAACAGGTAAACTTAAAAAAGCGATTCGGGGGGGTGATGATTTTGCTAATGGTACAATCTCCCAAACATGCACAAAGCTACTAACAGGAGACGTTAAAATCAGTTTCTCCCATAACCTTAAACCTGTCAGTCTCACAAAAAAAAGTTTTAGGATTAAAAAACAACAACCATGTTTTAAATGCTATGATCTCTGCAACATAATCAATTCATTTTTTCATACATTTTGTGGGGGTGGAAAAATAAAACTACTGACATTGCTAGATACCACTTGAGATGGGTGTTTTGTAATTTGGGTGAACTGAACCTTAAAAGATGTAGAAGCGGTAAAGGAGGAGGAAGGGGAAGTCTGCCCGGACAATGTTTAGAAAGAAGTCTAAGTGTTTTGAGTTCCAGTGACTTCGGCCTGTGAGAAGGATACAAACAAAAAGAACCGACCCAGGGCGACAGAGTTAATTAGAGAGCGACAGAGAGAGAAGAAGAGATGGCGGTCCTGTACCTCCTTATTAAGCTGTCTCCCTTGGGATAGAAGGAGGAGAAGGGAGGACTGGAGGAAGGGAGGAGGAGAGGAAAAACAGTGGGGAGTCTGGAACCAAACACAAGGCCTGGGCACCACCCTTCACCCCCACCTTCATCCTCCTCCTCCTCCTCCTCCTCCTCCTCGTGATCACTCACACAGGTACAAAGGAATCCACAAAAGAGGGTTTTCCCATGGCACGCAGAGAGGCAAGAGGCAGGGTAGAGCGAGACAGAGGGATGGTCGAGAGACTGAGCGAGAACCAGAAGGAGAGGGAGCACTTCTCTTTAAGCAGGAGGGCGACCGTTGCTCTTGTAGGCAGAGGAAGGGGCAATAGAGGAGCCATTGTCCTCTCTCTCTCACCCTTTTCTTATGGGGACAGTAGAGTGCGGGGGTAAGCAGGCAGGTAGATGGTTGGGTGGGTGGGTGGACGTGTGGGTTAAAGGTATGCAGGGAGCCAGCGGGGCGTGACCTATTACCCCCTGCCACCGAGCCAAGAGTGAACCTGTAGACCGACTCTGCCACCTGGACGAGGACGGGGCAGGAGCCGTCGCTGACCAACCGCTGCTCACAATGGAACATGGCAAATTAAACAGTGAGACAGAGCAGCTACAGATAGATTTGAGACAGCAGACAGGCCACTGTGTCTACAACACGCCACGTATACTTCAAAATCATTTCTCATAAAACGGTGCATGCCACACATCTCAGATCACCAACCCGCCAACTAAATTACAGACTATTAAATAATTTATTTGTCACACCTGCTGTATAGTGTTCAACGCGTTAAAGTCATAGAAAACTGAAGTCGAGACATTTGAATATGACATCAAATATGAAAGATAATATTAAGATTAGAGCTAGGGTGCGGTTAATTATTGATTGAATTGTGTTTGTTTGTTTTTTTTTTAGACAATGAAATGTCAGAAGATGGACACAGTTATTCCAATAGCTAAAGAGTACGTCTTCACAATGATCCTCAGATTACAGCGCTATAGAAACAGAAACTCAGCAACTCCTCTCGTTTAAGAAACTGCAACCACACAATTATTGGCACGTTTCCTTCAAATAAAATAAAATTCTGTTGATAGATTTATCCAGAAATTGGCAGTTAGAAATAGATCAAATTGCATTGTGTGGAATTAAACATGTGAAAATATGAACGAGTAACTGATAATTCCTGCTGTGACCCTGCACAGAGCAGACAAAGCCATCTGATCAACTTTTTGTGTAACTGTTTTGTCCCGTCTGATTGCTGTGTTTAAATATTGAACATTTATTAGAATAATATAGTGTTTTATATTATTTATTGTAGTTCATTTTCAGATATAATCAAATATTTCTAAATTACTAAACAGCTGAAATTAGTAAAGTTTCCCATAACATTCAACTTACAATTACTACTTTCAACTACATTCATTTATTGCCCATGTCTAGCAGAACAGGACATATACATATACAGAGATTTCTGCATTATCTTTGGTTATATTTGACCAGCTTTGTTTTCACTGCTTGACTGTTTATTGCTCCCTTGGATTGACAGATAATCTCAGTGTAATTGCATCTGTCCGCCACTTGCCTGGAAAACCATTTAAGCTGGAATCAAAGTGAGCTGAGAGCAGGAGAGTGTTCGTAACCAGCAGTAGCCATCATTAACTGTCCTCCACCTTAAGTACCTGTTGCCTTGTCTGGTCTGACCAGCCCTGGCCTTTCGACCCTGGGGAGAGAGGGGGCGGTGGTGTGTGATAAGTGTGTATTTGTGTGTGTGAGGGGGATGGGGAGTCTCTAGAACAGGTCCACCTGTCAGAGAACCCCCCCCCCCCCCCACCACAACCACACACACACACACACACACACACACACACACACACACACACACACACAGACATATCCCCAACCCCCACAATTCATCCTCAGAGGCTGCTTCCTGCCCAAACGTCCTCTCTACACAAGCTCCTCCACTTCTCCCATCCTCCTCGGCTCTGTCTGCCTGAGGACTGACGAAAACTTGGCAATACTAACTGTCAGGATGTTTGAGGGAGAAAGAGGGAACAAGTTAACAGGATATAAAGAGAGAAAAGGCCAACCGGCAAACATGTAGAGAAAAGAGAGAGCGAGGGAGAGAGGGAGAAGTAAATCAAAAAGGAAATGGAGAGACCAAGCGAAAGATGAGGAGAAGAAAGCTCCAGCTAGCTGGCAGCCAGCCCCCGAGGCCAAACCACAAGGGCCTAAAGTGGCTCATTGTGGTAGGACTGGCGTCTGTGTAGTGCTGGGCCCCTTCGCTTGCTCCCCTTTGGCCCCAGCCTGCTCCAATATGGCCTGGCCAAGCCTTCACTGTAGCGCTGGAACCCACCAGGCTACACAACTCTGACCAAACAGCCCGAGAAAGAAAACAGTCCTCTGCTCATCTGTCTGGCTCTCTCCGCACATCCTTCTTCCTCCTCTTGGTTACAAATTACTCTTGTTAGCTGCTCAGAAATCTCTTCACATCTATTATTTGCAACTTGAAGCTTGACTTTAATAAGGTATCAAGGATGGCTCTGCTTGTCCGTATTTTCATGGATTTGGGAGTATCGGGTGTATATTTTTTGGGGGGAACTAGTAGTGTTTCCTCTGAAGAAGGTTTGAGACTGTGATGGGAAGTTACTTGGACACAACTTGGTCTGAACCTTGGTACGAGTTTCTGAAAATGAGAAGGGCAGATGAACACTGGCTGTCCAAAACAAAGTCGCAATGAATTAATTGTGAGAAAAAGAACCCAATCAAAATTATGTTTTGGTTTAAGAGAATAATTATCTGTGAAGGCGATATCACCATCTTTAATTATAAATCTTGTATTGGGATGGAAAAGAGCTGCAAGTGTGGAAGGGGAAACCAAACACATCAACGAGTCTTCATATTCCCTACCTGTCTCTGGACTTCTGCAAAGTTGTAGGGCAGGGTACCTTCCTTCAGTGGAGTGATCTCCTCAATGTCCACTAAACCAACACGTCTGGTGAACGGAGAGAATGAGGAAAGAGAGAGCGGTTTCAAGTAACTTTCCACTGTTGTTAAAACTCTCAGAGGATCATAATATTTCATCCGTGCATCACCAAGTTCATGACCTTCGCTAGCACAATCTGTCAGAGTGGAGTTACTCAAACTTTAAAGACACTCTGCCATCGTTCCATGTGAAAATATTGTGGCATTCAAAAATTCAGATCTGCGCTTGGCACGCCCGAGTTAGACAACCAATATATTGGAACTGAAAACTCCCACTCCTTCCTCCCTTCATCCAAGTACAACAAAGATATTTAACCTCTGGGTAGAAAACTATTGCCTTATTGCCTGAGTCTTTCCATTGCATTTCTATGACAGTCGCAAATTTCCCAGGCTGAGGGAATGGGGAACGCCAACCCCCCTCCCACCACCCCTCTCCTCTGAATATTGGGGCTATTATCTCTCGCATCTCCAATCAAGGGGAGTGGAGAGGGCTATTAAAGTATCCCATTGCCCAGAAATAATAATCAGGTGGTGTCTCAGGCCGGGGTTAGAAATTATTGGAGTACTGGTCGGGCCGCGAGGCAGACGCAGGGGAAGTGGGGGAATGTGAGACATATACAGTTGTTTTGTGCCACGGATTATAGCGGCTGGAATTTGCCCTTTTTTATGGTAAATTGGAGATTGGATTGGGTTTGGACTGAAAGACGATTCTCGGGCACCGATGTAGTCACGATCTGATTCTTTTGATCCACTGCAGAGAAGTTGGAGGAGCATGGGAGCGCTTGTCTCTCTGAGGTATACAGACCCTGGGGGTAAAGGTGCACTTTGGGGGGGAAGTGTGGGTTAGCCTTACTCCATGACTAGCTGAGGAAAAAGGAATAAAATGACTGAGGTATGAAATCTTAAGACGTTATCCCTCCATTACTGCTGAACAAAGTACCATTTTTCCGTACTGTATTTGCTTGTTCTCAGTCAAACATATGGTGCACATAACAGTGCATTGAATGTCTCTCCCTGCTTGGCCATCGGATCAACATTACAAATGATTGTTTCCTCAGAGATCATATTATCCTCCCCAACACTAGATTTAACATGGAAATGCAAGTTACGTCCAAAATACTGTTGTGAAAATTGAGGTATTAAATCAAAAGTAGAGTGATTTTTGTGTGTGCCTTTCTCTTTGTTTGTGTGTATGTGTGTGTGTGTGCGTGTGTGTGTGTGTGTGTGTGTGAGTGCCCCCTGGGGGGCTCTGACTGGTCAGCCAGCTGAAAGAGGATGTCAACCTCCATGGGTGTCACCTGCCAAACCTCTGAGCTGCCACAATTAACTCCCCTACCAGAAAGCAACAAAGCAATAAAAACGACAAAGATTTAAATTGTAATGCAATGATGAGCACCACACCTGTGCACATATAGAGTCAAAGACGCTCCCTATCTGGGACGTGGCCACTGCGGCAGCAAACTAAGCAGAAGCATTGGTCGAGATCCCCCCTGGCTCAACCTGGGGGATCCGGAGGTTTCCCCAGGACAGATGAGACATACATAATTCCTCCAGTGTGTTCTTGGTCTAGAAACCTCTACAGGAAGGCATACAGCACAGGGAGCATCATGATCAGACTCCATCTCTTCCACCTCACCTGGCTTGTTTTAATGCAGCAAGTTGAGATCTCTGAGAGCTCCAAATCTCTTCTGAATTTCTGGGATACCAACTCAAAGTTAATGACCATAAGTGAGTGTTGGCACATGAATTAATCTCCTTCCCCACAAGCGTTTTAGCTCTGTATCAGCATTAACACACCTGAAAACATATCACGTGACCATTCACGTACACTGAGCATGTGCATACAGGTGTAAACAGGAAGCAGATTGTCTACTTGCAGTTGAATGATCGAGAAGTAACAATGTACGTATATACAACTTTTGGCATCCACCACCAGTAGTCCAGTCGTGACTGATAAGAACTAATCAGGAAGCGAACGCAGGTGACTGCATCATCAAACATCTCAGTTTTTGCCCGTCCATACTACAACATGGCCCCACACTTTTCAAACTAAAACGGGACAAGCAGTGTTTCCAAACATCTCTGTTTTAGGCACTCAAAAACTCCAGAGTAGAGTGGACGGCAGACAGGAAGCAGTAGTGATGCATTTGAAAATGAAAACGTGTGGATGTAGCCTACATCTACAGTTGAGGTATACAGACAATTATATAATGAACACTAATAATGCTGCCTATCTGAATGCTACGTTGTTCTGAACGTTGCATTTCTTCCTCCTTGCTCTTTTTTTGACTGTGAAAAGCAGAACCTTTCGACAGTAGCTGTTTAAATTGTTGACACTTTAAGGTGGGTTTTTTTTCTTCAAGTTCTGTCACTCATACATGTTTCCCTCTGCGGTTGGGACTTTCAAGTGAGAAGTGTCAAAGCATGTTAAATTCATCAGAAGAAAATGGAACAGAAAACAGGACCATGGAGAGTTATGGATTTCAGGAGTTTCTTCGAGGCAGCTTTAGTATGTGGTAATTTAACACCTGTTCCATTGTTGGTGGAATAAAGAACCGGTTGACTGTAGGGTGGCTTACAGTGTAGGAGTCAGCATTGTTTGACCTGCTTTATTCAAAGAGCAGCAGGCTGAGCTTGTGACAGAGTCGTCCCACACTGGAGCCATTCACGCCGCCGAAGCTCAGCTTACCCCTGAGGCATGCTCTCTTTCTCCCTCTCTCTCACACACATATTCATGGCTACATGCAGGTAATGCTCAGAAGCATCTGAGAGCATACTAGCCAAAGAATACCCCCCCCCACACACACACACACACGCGCACGCATGCACACACACATAAGTACACACTCAGACCAGACATAGACAGAGTTCAGTCTGTAGAAATCACAGATCACACTGCTGATAACCTGTCTCTCTGTAGCCTGCAGTCACCACACACACACACACACACACACACACACACACACACACACACACACACACACACACACACACACACACACACACACACACACACACACACACACACACACACACACACACACACACACACACACACACACACACACACACACACACACTTCATCATTCAAAATTACAATACAAAATTATAACCTTAGAAAAGTTTTTTTTTAAATAATTTGCTGACATTTGCAGTGACATTTAACAACTTAGAGCATTTAAAACAGCTAAATATTGCAGAGTTATTAAAAGTAAACTCATCACATTGTCCTTCTCAAGACAACCAGCTTTGTTGTTATCGTAAGTGAGTTATGACACAAGGCTATGAAATAAAAAGGGACATGTATCAACTACAATTTTAAAAACAATACAATAAAAAGCAATCAAATATCAAATTAAGGAGTTCACAGCCAGGGCGTGGACCTTTTTTCATACTTTAACTTGTTAACATGCTAAATTGCCAAATAGCATTAAACAGGCGATGTTTTTGGTCATGTTCCAGGGCAAGAACATAACTCTTTTTAAAAGGAATGCCAAAAGACAACTCTACCAGCAGCAATTTGTATTTCCACTCCCTCTGACAATCAAAAGATATTCCAAAAATTTAGAAAAAGAGATAGTAAAAATTGAGAATCTTTGGTTGTTAATGAATGTATGTTTATTTTGGTAATTGTTAATGAGTTGTTGCTTGATTTTTGCTACAGTGCATGTACACTCGCACACTTGTGCACTCACTTCTGAGTAGGCGTTAGGCACAGTAACGGCATCCCCAAGGCAAGACGGTGGCCTTGTTGCACATACGGAATGAATCAGGATAATTACGCATGTGTGCATGCTTGGCTGTGTTAATGTATTTGAATGCGTGTATGTGAGAAATCTTAGGGAAGAGGGTGTTACAAGATAGGCATACAATTGTTACACGCGGGTGTGCGAACAGTGCGTATTTGTGGGCCAGCTAGTAGTTCATGGATCGGAGCTCTCGGGAGTCCCACAGGAGGCCGTAATGACTCAGGGAGTGGAGGGTGTATGGGTGGTGGCTGTGGAGGTCTGGCTGGCTGTGGGCCACCGCGGGTCGAGCCAAGCCCAGCCTTGGTGTAGCCATGGTGGGAACAGCCTGGGGAGCGCAGGGGCTCTCGGTCTGGGTCAGTTATGGTCCACACCCCTGATAAGGCTTCAGATAGCATCATTGGGCTACACGAGCAGCCCAGGGCCATGTGGAGAGAGGTCAGAATGGTTTCTTAAAGACAACCAGAGCAGGAGAAAGAGATATAGAGAGAGGGAGAATGACAGAGAGACAACTAGGCTCCTTGCCAAGTAGTGAGGAAAGGAATGAGAGACAACAAGTAGGGCAAGCAAGTGAGCGAGATAAGGATTTTAAGAAACAATTCATGGGAGAAATGTAGACAGGACAAATAAAAAACAATTCTCACTAGCAACCAAAGACAACCCAGGACAAATGAAGTGGTCCACAGATCAGTGCCAGGATGTCTAATAGACGAGACAGGCACCATCAGGGATTGTGGGCATGCAGTACGTGTGCTGGGTCGGATCCAGCCTGCCCATTTAAATGCCACCGGGAAGGAAGAAAACCACAGAAAAACTAGTTTCCACCCACATTTCAGCACAAACACACAAGATGTAAATACATTATCTGGAGCACAGTATCTGCGCCTTGCCCGTAGTCCAGTTATCGTTTGTACATGCAAGCAAAAATAAATTGTATGCTCATGTTTGTTTGCTGTATACCGTCTATCTTCTTGCACTTGTCACATATGTAAAAAAAAAAACATCCCTGCATCGAAACAGTGAATCGGCCTTCTTGTGGCCTGCCTTAATATTTGCTCATGAGTTCAATTTTTGTGATTTACCTTTGGTGACTTCCACCAGCCAAGGTGCTGGAGATCTTTCTGATCAGCTCCATGTTGTTGAGCAGCGAGTTGAAGCTGCTAATGTAGGAGAAGCTAAACTGATGAGATGTGCTGCCTCCCGCAACCTGGGTGAGGAAGACGAAGGTAATCAAACAGGCAATAAAGTAAAATATACATAAACACAATCATGCTCCAAATAGAAAAAAAACATTTATCTACATATTATTGTTGTTATTATTATGGAAGAAGGATTAGACCAAAGAATAAATCACAGGTCAAGAGGAAATCTTGACGTGTGGTTAATCAGCAATGTTTCCCCTCTACCGTTGCTCCACAGGGAGAAGTAAACCTGCTTCAACCACTGCTTTTTCCATCACGATGAGGATAGTCTCGTGGAGTTTAATTAACCTTCTTTATGAGGTGAAGGAAGTGGTAAAAGAACAGAAAATAGACAAAAGGTGACGGATGAAAAAAAGACGCTGGGCTCTCGAGGACATTCCAGACTGCCCACGGACTCTTTTTTACAAGAAGCAGGATCCCATCTTTAGCAAGCCAGGTTCGCAAACTCCCAGAGGATGCAACTGCTGCTTGTTGAATAACGTGCGCTTCAAGTGCGTTCGCGGTATGCTGCTGTCTGTTTTGGGTAGTTAAGGCCAGAGTATCAGATGAGCCCTGGGGCTTTGCTGTTGCTTTCCAATCGAAAATGTGGCACTTGCTTTCACTAGATGGCACTGTTTGCTTTACAGACACATGCAGGAAGGTTGCTGTCTGCTTTCTGTCTTTGCAACATGGGAGGGAAGCTATGTCTCGGGTGAAATTGCCCAAACAGAGAGATACTTTTGTATCTGTTCATATCTATGAGCCTATAGACATGGATCTTCCCACGATATCCAACACAGACTCTTTCATAGAGGGGGAGAGGAGAACAATATTTAGGGGGAAAAGAGTGTGGCGCTGATCATTTACCATGTTTGGTGAGTGAATTAAGGTTGACGTTTCACTGTGTCTGCTCTGCCATAACACCGCCTTTAATGTGCCTGCAGTGCTTATGGGCTTTCTGATGTATGTGTGTAGGTGTGTGTGGATACAAGTGTGTGTGTGTGTGTGTGTAAGCGAGTTTACTAACTGCACACCAAGATGTCTAGTCGGTGAGGTAAACAGAGTGGAGAAAATGACAGAGGCTACAAGGTGTTTATGAAATGGGGCAAGCCATGGAAACAGACACAAGACACACACGTGCGGCAAAAACACTAACACACTCACACACACAAAGAAGAAGACAAGACACAAAAAGACAAACGCCTCAGAGTTCAAAACAAATAGAGTACACACATGCACCGCTGCTCGCACACAAACACACACACACAGGCAAAGATGATGGACTGTAAAGCTCCAGTCTGCATCTATCTCCGTCTCTATCTTCCCATTCAGCTGGCCTGCTCGGCTTTGACACAGCCAGAGAGGTTAGACTTAATGACATGTTGGGAGAGAGACAGAGACATGGGGGAGGGAGGGGAAGAGGGGCAGTTGTGAGAGAGGGATCGAAAAAAATGAAAGGAGGGAAGAAAGAGAGGACGGATGAGAGGCGACAGAAAAGGTAAAGAGGAAGCGGACGACATGAGAGGAGGACAGCTGGAGGGAAAGCCACGGTGCTGGGTTGTGGGAGCGTGAAAGAAAGAACCAATCACAGGGAAGAGAAACGACCAGAGAGAAATGAGATGTTGGGCTTCGGTAGCAAACATTGATTATTAAAAATGCATTATATATTGAGTGAGTGTGCATTAACTTGCATTTCATTTTGTAGTTAATTTAGTGCATCACAACATCATCAACAAGTAAGGAATATAGATATGCATTCAACTGTATCATGGCCAAGAAAATTAGCAAACAATATGCAAAATTAAATTATGACAGTATTGCTGTGTCCTAATTTATAAATGTGGTGCTGCTGAGAAAAAGAACGTCAAGTTTGAAGAAAAAAAATTCATATGATGGTAAAAGATCATACTACTATTTTTAACCAGTTGCACTTAGTGGCTGATGAAAACAAATAGAGATGAGCACAACACACAGCAAAACAAAAACACCCACCGCCACGAGGCATTCCTCCACGAAGGGCTTGAGCATGTGTGGCCGGACAGTGACCAGGATGTCCCTGAAGTCCATGGCTGAGATGGAGCCGCCGTGGGCTCGGTCCCGCCGGATCAAAGCCTGTCCCGCATGTTCCAGCTGCATCTCCTGTGGAAGGGAGAGGAGAGGAGAAAGGAGGGGAGTCTAGGTATTAGATCATCACAGTAAATGGATATTATTGTACACACGTGTGGGTCATACACCTCTTTAAGTTGCCTTCATAAATTAAAATCCACATAAGCTCACGCACATAAACACTTATGCACAGAAACACAGCATTTACTTTGATGGGCCCCCTGGTACCAGCTCCCCCTTTAAGTTACGGGGAGTCAGAGTTTGGCCAGGCTTCAGCCTCGACTCCTCGCCCAACAGCGGCTTGCCTACTGTGAGCGTCACTCCGGTTTTTCACACCCTCCCCAAATCCCTATTAAGCCCACTTGAGGGAGAACCATACACACACACACAGACAGACGTGCACGCACAGGAAAAAGCGGCTAATCACCCAACTGCTCACTTTGTCTCTCTTCTTGCACACGCGTACACACAAAGGTCCGCGGGGACTACAGCAGGCTGCGGTGGGGACAGATCCCACAAGGCTTTTTGAAATTAGCAGCCATTTATCGGTACCTGCAACCACAAGTCTACAGAGAGAGGCTGCAAACAAACCGCTGCAACCGAGGCTTTCTCTATCTTGGTTACAGGAAAAGTCAGGGTTTTTATATCAGAACAATGATAATCCACAAAGAGTCATTGAGAAATACAGCCATCAATGTTAGGGACAGCGAGCTCGGGCTAGCTGGTTTGGCGGTTGACTCACCGGTAGGGAATTATGGCCTTTAGGTCAAGAAAGAAATACAGTAAAACCCATCAGGCTTTTGTATTTTCATGCACAGGGTTTGTGACAAACGGCAACACAACACAAAGGCCTTAAATGAGCAATTCAAGCTGACTCCGCTTTGAGCACATATGTGTTACACATGTGTTCACTTAACTGAAATATCCACACAACAGTGAGAGCTTTTATTGTTATTCGTCTTTGTCATTTTCAATTTACACGTACAGCCGAAATGATTAGTTGATCGACAGAAAAATTATCTTTTGAATTATTTTTCAGTTACAAAAAACAAACTCTTTCACTAGTTTCTGATGTCAAATGTTTGGATTTGTTGCTTTTATTGTTTTTTTTTAAAGTTAACTGAATATCTTTATAGTTGGTTGTACAAAACAAGCAATCTGAATAGGTCGACATTCCCCAGAGATATTTTTTTCCAGATTATTAAATTATTAATTGAGAAACAATAAGCACATTCATAAATGATTAAATATATAGACCTAAATACATGTATTTCAGTAAATAAAACAAAATCTAATACAAAGGCTCCATCCAGCTTAATTAAAGTAATTAAGCAATTGAGTATTTAGTAAGTAATTAAGTAAAGTAGTTAGTAAATATATAACACACACAATACCATAAATATTTTAAACTAAGAAGACATTATATTCAGATAGAAAGAATGACAATATGTCAAAATTGAGAGTAAATGCAGAATCATGCCAGGGGGTTCATATTTGTAAATTATGAATTATGTAATAGTATTGGCTAGTAGTTTTAGAACAACAATTTTTTTCCCGTTCAAAATTAATGATGAAGACTTGATCATTATTTTTACAAGCTACATGAAACACTGAGGGGACTGATTTAATCTTGAACATGCATGGCATTATTCAATTGTTTGAATCACATGTTATTGTCATAAATGCAACTCAAAAAGGTAATGAGACTATGACTTATTGTTGTGGCTGCATTTGAGTGATATTTCACTGACGGTATAACTGATCCAACTCTAAATTTCTGGCGCCCAGGAGAAATGACTGGGGAAGAGTGACATTTGCACTAAGCTGAATGGAGACTGGAGGGGAGTAGGAATAGACATTGCAACAAAAGAGCCAGATTTGCGAAAACAACAATGTAGCAGTCGTGTCAGTATCACCTATGAGCACAGCAGGGGTTCCACGCGGCGTATGAGTGAGTGGAAGGCAAGGAAACGAAGAGAGACTGACACACGTAAACACTTCCAAAGTAAATAAGGTGAGATATTTTTGTGTCAGCATCCTGAGTGTCGTGACTCACTTTTTCGGTTTTGTGAGTAGGTCAAAGCACTTTGGTGAGAAATAAACTGGGTAGAGGAAAAGGAGCAGTGGAGCTGAATAACTAAAGTCAAAACAAAGAAAAAAGGGAAGGTGAAGAAGTGATTTGTGTTGCCTGTATGTCTGTGTGCATGTGCAAAAATAAGGGTAAACATTTATCTGTGTGTTTGTGTCCCATCTGCAAATGAAGGGAAAAAAATTACATCCCGTTTTTTGGAGGAGTCTAAAGTCTGAAAAGCCACACACCAACCACACAGATCAACAAAACAACTGTGGTCCAGGGGATGGAGCAGTTTATAGTCTCAGCCTCTTAAAACCTTAACTTCTTGCAACTGTATGAGTGTTTCAGGGATATGGTTTTTATTTGGGAGGAGAGTGAGGCAGGAGACATAAAGCTGGGGGCTTAAGACAGCCAACAAGAGACCGCCAAGGCATTCGCAGTCGCTTTAATTGTCCTTGGAGGAGAATAAAAACACACGACAGGCCACCTCTGTTTGTTTTCAATGGCTGCGATTCTCTTCCCCCTCTCTTTAAAAACTTAAACTACAGATACGAGCGGAGAGCGATCGTTTTCTCTCCTTTCCCATCTCTGCTTCTCATCAGTACAGGGCTGAAGTTATTATATGGAGAAGCTTAAGCACAACTGCCCATGTACTGAACATGTGTGCCACTGAGCCCCCTCAGCATAGTGATGGCGAGGGATCCCCACTGATTCTTTGGAGAGTCAAACATATAATTGGGACTTTAAAAATCAGAGAATTGCCAACAATTCACTGTTTTTGTTTGCGTACTTAGGAAAGAAGTGGGACATGTGGTGTCCCCTCCATGTAATCCAAGTCCCTTACTTGCCAGCATTTATAAAATGTGCTGAAGTGTGCCAATGTGTGCCACTGCTCTGGACATCGGTAAAACCATTGCCAGAGACAACACCGCGCTGACGGTGCGAGCTGAGCCTTGGACCGGCGAGAAAAATGCATGTAATTGGTGAGAATCTCTGGCTTCCATCAAGACAGTAATTGGCCAGAGAGAGCCCTTGTGAGAAATATGCGGCGCAAACGTTTTCCCCGATAATCCCATCTTGTGAGCATCTGGCAGTGGCGTGGTTACAATGGCAGAAAAAAAAACACAATAAACACATGCATGTATGGCAGGAAGAGGAGGAAATAAAGGATGGGAACATTCCTCCAGGGGAAAAGTTGGGTGATAGGGAATTATAAAGATAAATGAAAAATATTCCGAATATGTTGTGGGGGGCTGGTGTTAACAACGCTCTGAGAACTTTTACAGCTGCACAGTGCAGTTTCCTTTAATGTTGACGTTTACGAATGCTTAGTCTGTTAACAAAGGTATCACCACATCATTGGGTAGTAGTGCATTTGCAAAAGTTTGTAGTGCCTGCACAGATTTTAATTCTGCTTGAGGAAATGTTTTTGTGCCCATCCTAATTATCCTGTAATCAATCACTGGAGTCGCTGATAACACATTATAGGAGTGAACTGCCAATACCTGAATTTTACTCATGTCTATAATTGCCATTACGTGTGCCATTACAGTGCTGTCAATGTGTCTTATTGATGTGCCTTATTTTACTAGAGACAACAACAACAACATCAGACCTATAAAGTTAAAATTCCTAATAACTGTTGACGAATATCGGTGAAGTGACAAATAGAAGAAATTCGGGATGATATTTACAGCACATCCCTTACCCTTAGGGTTAGAGAGAGGTGTCATGCATAAACGTAGAATAACTTCTGCCATTTATCAAGGCATGAATCAAAAGCTATGAAAAATGATCAAATACAGCGAGCGCAGGCAGGAAATGTGCATTTCATAGTTGAGCAATGAGTTGCGGCTGGCTGCAGGCCTGCTGCTGTGAAGAGCTGGAAACCACGGAGTGACTGACTGCGAGAGAACCGGGCAGGCTGTCAATGCAAAGTACAGCATCTACTGGCCACTACGCCACACAATTACACTCGTGCATGCGCACAGAAACACACACACACATGGATAAAAACAAGCACACAGGAATACACAAACACTGACAGAAAAGGCTTTCATGCCACTGCTCACACATAAGGCAGATAAGTAAGATACACACACACACACACATACATATATATATATATATATATATTTACACACACATTGTATGTTCTAACACATGCACACGTATAACAATGTCCCAATATCCATGTGCTGCTGCCCACTGTGTGTAAGCCATCTGGTCTAAGTTAAGAGTAATATAAAAAGCTCATTCAAATACATGGTGAGTGTGGATGCAAACTTGGCACAGCTCAGCCCCCCCCCCCACCACCTCTCCCTGCTTGGGCATGATTTAAGTCTAGACATCATATTGGAAAATGAATCACACGCCACAAACACACGAGGAATATTCCAGCAATACTATTTATGGAGGTAGAACCTTGTCTCTGTACCTGCTCTAGAATAGGTGGCGCGGGGTAATGCGAGGTGTCTGCATAATGAAAAACAAATGCAGAAAATGTCCAAAACATATAACCTCAGTGTTTCATTAATGACTAATGTGGTCAATATGGAGGGCGGTGTTTGAGAGGGATAGAAACCGTGGGGGGGGGGGTGTCCATATGTGCTTACATTTGTCTGGTTAACTTACACTTACATGGCAGGAACAGCCGGTAAAATATGTGATGATAAGGGAATGTGTGCTGCGGGTCGATATAGATTTAGTGACTATCATTGATGTCAGTCAGATGGACTCGAACCAAAGAGGGGCAAGACAGGAAGACAGACACACAGATAAGGCAAAGACGAAACACAAAAATGTGATTTCATTTCAGCGGAGTGGGGGGGGGGGGGGGGGAGAGAATGGCCCTTGACAGACGGGGAGAGCAGGTAATCGACGCAAAACTTACCTGGAGAAACTGGGTGAACTCTCCTTAGCTGAGCTGCGTGTCCCTCTGCGTGTCATAGTGCAGTCAGATGAACTCTGGAGTCCCAGGTGAAGGAGACGTGCTTGGTGGATGGTGGTCCGGCTGAAGAACTGCTTCACCTCCTCTGCAGGGGAGACAAAAGCAGCCGCTTGAACAATGATTAAATGACAACAACATGCAACAGCGGCATGTCCAACTGCACCGGAAGAAGTATACAGCTTTTTACTAAAGTTAAAGCAGCAACACAACTGTTGCAACTGTTACTGTTAAATGTACAAAAGTAAATTAACTTAAAGTATATTAATATTATGCAGATTTTGAAACACAATTGCTTTATTACTTATTCATTTGTGTGGGAGTAGCAGTTACCAATTGAATTGTTCTGGCAGGAGCTGATTTTAACAGCAACATATACTCATACATACATATACATTCAAACTGTCATATTTTAGAAGCACATTTTTTTTCGTATGAAAAATCTTAATAAGCAAAGTAACTGCAGGTGTTAAATAAATGTAGTGGGACTAAATCACAATATTTCCCTCTGGAGTAGATTACAGTATAAAATATAAAACCACTTTACTACATATGTGAAATACAGACAATTTAAACAAACTATGAGGCAACGGTTTTGTTTTCAAATCCATTATGATTATTGACCAGCTTTGTTTGGGTTTCACAGATTATACCCCACTCTTATGGCTAATTACTTCATATTAACCATGTATAAGGCCTTCACCACAATCAAAAAGTCCTTTCTGTATGTTCAAACTTTCATAACGAACAATTATCAAATCCTGTTTCCTGCCCAAGTTTTTCACATGCTTTAATTAAGACCTAAAATATGTTGGTACAAAGTCTTGTGAGTCAGGTCTTTAACAAATTGCATGTGTTTCCTAATCTTGTGGCTAACATTAGCAATTCTTTGATGTTACGTGTCTGTGATTATTTTTGACAAAATGTCAACGTCAATCCCCAGAACACGATTCCACTCGGACTGAAACTTCCGCGACTCTTAATGACACATGGCAGAACTTGTGTGAGCATCTACACTCAGAAGGAAAGTCTTCTCTTCTCACTTGTGTTCCTCTGCCTGAACCCTGTAAGCCTCTACAGCCAGTGGAGTGGAGAGACACTGAACATGAGTCCCAAATTACAGCTTTACTAAAGAAACAAAAACAAACCGATAGAGTGACCTGTTTCTTATTACCAAACAAGCCGCGCTGGACGAGTGGAGAAAGGGAAGAAGGAAAGAAACAACTTCTTTTCCTTCTTTTTTTATCAACACAGACAGCGAGGGAAAGAGAGAGAAAGGGTGATATTTACCTCAGCTCCGTCTTACCTTCAGAAGAAAGACAGCTTGGGTATTGTTTTGTTTTTTTACACTTTAATGAGGCAATAAATATACAGCAGCCTTTAGCTCTTCAAAGGAGAGGCTGCTCCAGAGCCTGCAGTTTATATCATCAGCTTTTATAGACCTGTCAACACTCAGTCCTCTTTCAGTTTTGTTTCTTCTTTTTTTGTCTTTTCAGGCTGGGACACAACTGCATTTCATATGTCATGTTACGTTGGCATGAACTGTTATGAACTCAACATTCCACCAAATTATGCATTGAATTTTTAAGTGCTAAAAATTTCAGAGCACTGTGCCGCTCGTCCTTAACTGAAATTACTCAGGTTATTATCAAATTAAAATGGCTTTGCAGAAAAAATTAAATAAAGAAGAAATCAGAGTACGGCATTTATTGCACAGGAGAACAGACGGGCCTTTAACGCAACGTGCGCTGCAGCCATGTTTTAAATAGGTAATAAAAGAGGAGGGTTCTTTATTTTGTGCCAAGGTGAAGTTCTTTAATCCAATGAACGGCAAAGAGCAAAAAAAGAGAGAAACAAAAAAAGGGGCGAATTCTGTAATGTATCACAATAAAGCAACTTTGACAAGTATATAATCTCAGTCACAAGTTATTTGCTTTTGCTGAAATGGAATCCCCATGGAAGTGGCAGACACTGCAGTCAGTGTTTGTGCATGGCGTGGTGTGTGTGTTATGTTTTTCATGCAATTTTCCACTTGTACGCGAGTCTCATAACGCACAGGCACTGGGATATTCATTAACCTTTGGTAGACGCAGAAAAACAGCAGACCTTTTAATTGCCACCAAGACAACGTCACTCTAATTGATCCTTTTAAATATGAAAATTTACATATGTGCATACATAATCAGCCATGATCTTGCACCCTGTCGACAGCAACAATTAAAATGAAATTCACTTACTCTTCCATGTTTGCGAGCACGATGTGTGCGCTGCATTTCAAATCAGGCCATAATGCGCCAACGCCTTGCACACCTACAGAAGGCTGGCATTTGACTTGTTTAAATCAATTAGGGAAATGTGAAATAAGCAACGAGCACAAATGTCTTTCACCTCGGAGATTCCAGTCATCAGAGTAATGGTGCCAATCATGCGTGCATGCATGCACACGCACACACACACGCGCGCACGCACACACACACGCGCGCACGCACACACACACACACACACACACACACACACACACACACACACACACACACACACACACACACACACACACACACACACACACACACACACACACACACACACACACACACACACACACACACACACACACACACACACACACACACACACACACACACACACAGCTACCCATCACCCTCCTCCACCTTCATCTGCATCATGTGGATGTACCCAGCCCTCTCCACCTCCAAACCTAACCTTACCTTCTTTACAGACATGGTACAGTGTTTTTTGTTTGAGGACTCAACCGTACCAGTGTAGATGAGCAGAGTTCAGACCACCGCGTAAATAAAAGAACAGACTTTGCAGACAAACCTCTTCGGTGGCACATTTAAGAGGAACATTCTTGGTGCTCTGTCCGTCTGCACAATACCACTAGTCTCACTGCATCCTTATCCAAATGCTCTAGTTAGTATCATCTCAAGTGACTGGCACACATTCATCAAATCTATCATATAAGAAAATGCATATCAGCGTGGTATGGATTCCTTAATAAGGAGGATACATGATGAGGAAACATGATGTCAGATGATAGAATCCTCCTGATTCTGTGAGATAAATTAAATAAAGACAAAATAATAGGAAACAATATATGAAAAACTTAAATCCCAGAAGAGTAAAAAACCAATAGCAATATTTTAAAATGAGGGGGGAGAGTCTATTAATGTAACGCAGGTGATCCAGATTTTCCAGGGTTTGGATTTTTCAAGGACCGAGTCTCTTGTAAGGTGCATCACAGCACCTGGGATATACAGGCTAACGGTTCAGAAGGACACAAAGTGCATCTGTGCAAACTTTATTTTATCTAATCCAGTAAATCAGAGGCAGAGTTACTCACCGAAAGTGATCATTCCGCTGCCCGCTTTATCACACAGCAGGAAGGCAACCATGAAGAGGGAGTCCAGGGTACATAACACCGACTCAAACGCCACAAAATCCTGAAAGGAGATCAACCTGTAATAAGAGAGGAGGACAGAAAGAGAGAGCGAGGATAGGTAGGACTGTTAAAGATTGTAAAATGCTGTCGTTCCATTTATTACGGTGACACTTGTGTTGCAGGTTTCCTGCATGAATACTTCATCATGTTACACATGTGAGACACAGGGTCTGTGTTATTCATTGAGCCAAACAATTAAGACTAACATGAATCAAATGAAGTACTAAATAAAAGAACAAGTAATTTTAACACTGCATTAAAGTAAAAAACTAGCAGACTTAGTCAACCTATCAATCTGCGCTACGTGTAATTCAAGCTTCCTTTGATTCAGTAGTCTGTTCTTCCATATGTAATGTCATAAAATCATGGAGTTTGACAGCAAGAAAAGAAAACATTTTCAAAAGCTCAGTGTGTGTTCCCGGTCTGAGCTGGCAGCTGGTAGAGAGAGGGCCAACTTTACACCAGCAAGGAAGAAAAAGTATTAAATATGAAGTTTTATATTTCAGTGTGCCATTTTAAACAAGTAGACGGGCAAGGAGGGAGTTGGGAGACAGTTGAGGAAATACTGTCTGATTCAACTCAACATCAGCATAACACAATATTAGGTAAATGTGTGAAAGTCAAAAGTGAGCAGTAGGAAAATATTTTTTTCAACTTAATTTGTCTGCATAGACGCTGAAACACAAGTTATGGGACGACAGATTAGTTTTCACTTCATGCCACTTTCTCTTTTTTCCAGAGCACTGAATTATTGTATCTCCTGCCTCCCCATTGTAACACAAGCAACCACTGTCATCAACAACAAGAAAAAAAATTATTAATAAACACAAATAAAACATTGCTATTGTGTGGACCCACTGAGAGCTCCCTTGGGAGAGTCCTGCTGTGGCAAACTGGACCACGCAGTCTCGCCTTTATTTAGGTCCCGCTTCACAGTCGCCACAAGTCCATTATGAATTTCACAAATGGATCTGATAATTACAGGAGGGGTCAGCGCTAATGAGCAGTCCCCAAGCATCCATGTATTAAACCTATTTCAATTTCCATGGGGGGAGTGTGTAGAGGGAAGGGGGAGTGCAATGATTACAGTTTCACAGTTGTCGCTTTAATTAGTTATGTTACTGGTGAAATTTAGAGATGTTTGTTTGGACGCGTACTCTTTCAGAGTTGGACGTGGGTGCTTGTGTGCATCTTTATACTGCATGTGCTTACATGCAGAGAAAGTACTGTATAGAATGAGAAGAGCTGTGCACTGACAAAGGGTATTGGTTTTCAAAGTGACGCCAAGGAACGGGACAAATTCTTAAAATCACAGAGAGCCAGAGATACGTCATGAAGGTTGAAAAGAAATGTTCAGATTACTGGCTTTAAAGTCTTTTGAACATAGACTGCAACGATGTTATTTCTCCCTTCAAACGTTTACGGGAAGAAGAAAAAAAGAGAAGCCGGAACAGTGGATACAAATGACCAAGATTAATACCTGCTTTTAATACATACATACTTGTGTCATACCAGGCAACACTGGAAAAGATGTGTGTGTGTGTGTGTGTGTGTGTGTGTGTGAGTGTGAGTGTGTGTGTTGGCAAGGGAGCAACAGAGGAACCATGAGAAATATGGAGAGGTTTAATAGTGAGCACACAGTTCGCCACTGTGGCGAATGAAATCAGTCGCCGTTGTTTCAAAGGGAAGACTAATTGTTTGATTAACAAAGCGGGTAATTCTTAAGAGCAAGGCCCCGGCTAATGGCGAGGAGGTGGACGAGGGCACAAAGGCAGGTGCTTGCCTTTGTGCCCTCGTCCACCTCCTCGCCATTAGCCGGGGCCTTGCTCTTAAGAATTACCCGGTTGCTTGTGACTGTGGATTTACTGTTAAAAACAAAGCCAACACCACTGCGGGAATATTATCAAACTCTCCAGCAATGATCATTCCTTTGTGACAGATGTATAATAGACTCATAAATTAGACCGGCTAATAAAGGCGTTTAAGCAGGTACAAGCTGCAGTGAAAAAGTCTCCCAGACAGAACAAAGGAAAATGAGATTACATTTTTGTTATTGTTTTTTACATTCATCAACTTACACGCACACACTGGTCATCCCGTCTGTGTTTTCCCAGACATGGAAAATCAGCACATTAGTGTAACTGAGCGGGCTGTTGATCATGGAGGGATTGGACCACGGTTTAGACCGGGGGTAGTCCAGACAAGATCCAGGGGGCATCTCCATGACACATTCCACATACACGCAAGCATTTACACACAGCTCTGTAGCCGGGGATGAAGCTTATGATGGTTGATTAGCAGCGCCATGACGGCTGCGAAATGATTACCACTGGTTGGGGGGGGGGGGCAAAGTTTTTGCTACGCAGACCCCAACCCCGACGAGACGCCCAATAATCAAATCAGCCGACAGCATCTCCCAACCATCAACTGCGGTGGCATGTGTCCAGGGCTGCCCAATCCATGTATGCAGCCCGGGATGAACTTCGGAGACGAGGCTAATGTGATACTGTAGTATGGCATCTTTTCAGCATATACTGTGTACTTACTTAACGCAGGACTTTGGTAAATCTTTAAACAGGCCCAGACATATATCCCCTGACATGTATCTGACAGCAGATGTCACACACAAGATATAAACAAAGACCTGATTGTAGAATTTGCCTCTACAGATGACAGCTGGCTGATGCTTCTGTTATGATGCCAATACAAAACGATTTGAACTGTCTCCGATACTTCTCTCCCGCATTAAATCTCCATCCTGTGTATCCCGTGTGTTTTTGTTTGTTTTTACACCATCTTCCGTCACCCGGCTCTCCTCCTCTTCTCAGCGGGCATCGAAATACATCTCCTCTCTGTGCCAAAAGCCAGGCTTGCAAACATTGTTTACGAGTAACCTAAATGCATGGTGTTGGTTTTGCCTGGTTGGAAGAGAGACATCTCTCATTTGTTGATAGTGGTGGGAGAGAAGGGGCCTGGATGGGGCTTCAATAATCCCCTGTCTCTGGCATCTTGGCATTGTTACTGACAGCCTTCCAACCCACACACAGACACATGGAGACAGACACACCCCAAAAACACACACAGAAACGCACCCAGGTGAATGCTAGATGCTGGGATCCGTTAGGTTTGTAAGAGTGGACACCCACCAGCCCGAGTCCAGAATGCCCACAGCAGCTCGCAGACTGCTATTTTCCCAGCACGCTCCCTTAACAAAGTTTTTTTTTTTTTTTTAGACCTACAAGAGTCTATGGGGGAAGTGTTTTCACACCTGAACAGATGCTTCTATCAAAATATCTGAGTGAAGAAGGAATAGAGAAGCAGATATGGAGGGAGTGTGATAGAAATGGAGGGACCTCAGAGTGCATTAAGGTATGTAAGAGTGTAAAGAGAAGTGATGAAGGGAGAGAAGGCAGGTAAAAAATAAGCAGAAGGTGAAAAAGAGAGGATTTAAGTAAATTGAATGAAAGAGGAAATCACAAGTAAACAAAATATTTCACCCTCGGAAAATTGGGACATCTCCACCTTCCAAAGCCCCAACTCTCTTTCTCTCTCTCTATTTATGTATCTATTTATCTATCCATCTGTCTGTTTCTCTGTCTCACTGCAAGCAGCGAGAGTATGAGGGAGAAAAGTGATTTCCACATAACAGATTGTTACAACTGTCACTATATCCTCTGATTTACACAGTGGTGGCGAGGGAGGCAGACAAATGCATTTTTACTGCTTACACCCTGGCGTCTAAGTAAAATTTCACAGGGATAGTCCAACAAAATAAGTAAGCGAGCCTGCCCCCCACTCCTCTTGTTGAAGTGGGGCCGTACCTGGCAAAAACAGCAGTACAAGCTTCAACTATACTATGCTCATATACCAACCAAACCTTATTGTTCACAAACATATTTGCATGAGATTGGGTCAGACGGAGGAAAAATACAGCCACCGAAGAGGTTTGTTTTGTCTCGCTTCCCTTCCTTTTCAGGAGTGTTTTTAATGGCTCAGTGCTTGAAACACGATGTCCGTGTGTTTTTTGTGGGGCTGACATTACTATTTGCTTTGTGTTCATGAAACACAGGTCTGCAGCATAATCGTCCACATTCGTTGTCTCGTCTGCCTAATCATTTATCTATCAAAGTTTAGCAGGGAAATTACACATCACAACGTATGAGAGTCATGAGGCCTTTACAACATCAACTGTAAAAAAAAATAGAATTACATCAAAACAATGGTCTAAATATTATTTGGGAGAGCAGGAAAAAAACAAAACTAAATTTTTTTCTTCCTGTTTTGGCCCCATATCATTTCCATTCCCCTCCACAAAACCGAAATGAGGTTTAGATACAAAGCCTGGGCCACGGGTTCCTAATAGATTTACCCTGATGCCACGGCCACCATTTATCCTGCTCCAAAGCTGCACAATGCAACGGAGTGCTCCTGAATAGCATGGGCAATTATAGTGCGTGTGTGTGTGTGTATGTATGTGTGTGTGTGTGTGCACATGGGTGCCTTGCTCTTTATTTTCCAATTCCAAAACCCCCACCACTCCCTCTCAATGTCCTCTGTACTTGCAGGCACGCACACGCACGGACACACACACACACACACACACACACACACACACACACACACACACACACACACACACGCGCACACGCACACACACACGCACTGACACACACATTAAAGCAGATGTAATAACATGAAACTACACAGCCATGTGCACTTTGCTCTTTGTAGAAGCCCAGGTGGTTACCATGGCAATCGTTTTTTTTTTTGTAAATCTTTTTTGACTTACCGTAACATTTTATTACCCATCATTATGTATCATTAAATACATACATATTAATGTTAGGGGGGGGGGGGGGGGGGCAGGGGTGATGGGGATGGGGGGAGGAGTAAGTGTGAAATTGGGGATGTATTTACAGAGAAAGGAAACACCTGAAAGGGGCCTTCAGCGGTTTGATGTCTCTTTGCTATAATTCAAGTATGAACATCCCTCTGTGCATTTTTTACACCAAAGGATTCAGTCAGAGGTTTGTTTATAAAATGCTAAATAACACTAGAAAGGTAGTCATGCATGATCAAAGGGATACATAATGCATATATTGATAGCTTTGATAAGAGTCTGTCACAAGCTTACTAAATAGTTGGCTTGATATTGATGAGAGGGGAGAAATCTGTGGCAAAAAAAGAGAGACTCAGCACAGCGATTTCACACGTCGCATCAGAAAACTCTGCCACTGATATTTTCAAACAGTGATTATGTCCATCCTCATGGGACAACATCTGGTTGATTCTCAAATGTTATCATTTTGTAAAAAAAACAAAAAAAAAACTTCTGGCTGTATTTATCACATCGGGTGATAAATCATGAGCTTTTCCCCCAAAAACTGCAGTCGAACCAGCATCTTAATCCATGTGGAGCATCTCATCCCCTAATATAAAAGGGAAATGTTAGGACACCAACCCATCTTTCTTCTGGTCCACCACGCCAGCCAGCAGCTTTGTGGCGTCGTCCGACAGCCGGATGTCTGTGTGGGTACGAGGTAGACGGCTCACAAAGTCCCGCGGTGACATGAAGTGGTCATGGTTCTTCTTTACGCCGGCATACTGTAGAGAGAGAGACAGATACAGACATGAGGACAGACGCTGAGCGTTAGAATTAGAATTTTTTTTTAAAGAAAGAAAAAAGAGACAAGCATGAAATCGAACAATGAGTGAAAAGCTTCTTTGGTAAGAAGAAAAACACAAGAGAAAACAAAAAAGTAGAGTGAAATCCCGACTTTTCAAAAATGCCTTTCAACTCCGTCGGGTCGTCCTTGGCAGAACTGCCTGCAAAACAGTACGTTTTTGAATAGAACTTGAGTCCACACAGAGTGAACACAATGGCCAATACCACTATAAAAAAATATCAATATCAATACCACACTTATCATCCTGGTGCTCGTGACCCGCGAGACAAGGCTCGGCCCGCTTGTGATCGATCCCCGGGTTGGAGCGGTGATCGCTAATGTTTTATTTCAATCCTTTTTCGGGGATGTAAAATCCTTTACTGATCCAAAGGCAAAACGCTGACATGGCAACAAAACGGATTTCGATTGGATCCCTTTGTGACACGTTCCAGTCACTGAGGAAGTGAGTGAAGGCAAAAAAAATTTTTTTAAAAAGCCTGCAAAGTACATGAATCTACAGATTGGTTTGTTATGTTTTATTCTCAAACTTGATCTTGTGAGGCGGGAACTACGTCGTGCTCTGCACTTGTTGATCAGCTCAGTCCTCCTCGGCTCATCTCATTACCTGTGGCCCCTGGAACCCCTGACGGATGGGGGGCCCGCTGATGCCCTTTTTTTTTTTTTAACTATTTTAAAAAGGCAGCTGGAAATAAGTGTTTAATTGTCCGTGGGGAAGGAAGAAGATGGTGATGATGCACGAGTGTGAATTAGATCAGTTTCTGAGACATAATGGTCGCAAACAAACACGAGGGAAGCACGACCACGTTTTAACGCGTCTCCTGCGGACGCGTCTGGAAACTTCTGGCCACCTGCGGCCAGTTAGCATGATGCTAACCGGGTGACCGGGGAGCCGGGGGCCGCGCGCGCGCCGGCGCAGTGGACGTGGCGGGGGGCCTGGTCGGGGCAGGGTGGGTGAACAGTGTCCCCGCCGCACATCGAATCATTTCCATTGCCGTTTTTCATAGGACAGCTCAAGACACGTTGACTTTAGGTGCTATTGGAGGAACGTGCGTGAAGTAGCTAACCGGCCACAGCAAGGCCTCGATGTCCGTGTCGTAGGCCCAGAGTCAACCGGCAGATAGCGAGGCCCCCCCGGACAGGGGGGGGGGGGGGACACGGAAAGCTCACCAGAGAACCAACAAAAAAACAACAACAAAAACCCCTCTTCAGCCCCTTACCTTTGCTTCCACGCTAAACGATAAAAAAACAAAAAAAAACAAGCTCAGGCAAACTCTCTCGTCGGCCCCGTTCACTTCCTCCTGCGTGACGACGACGTTACCATGGAGATCACGCGCCGCCGGTACAAGTGAAAGGAGGATGAGAGAGGATCAGCCGTGCACGTGGCACTGGCGGGCACGAGAGGTCAAAGTGCGTGCGCGCGCGTGCGTGCGTGTGTGACTTGTTTTAAACCTTCTGCCAAAGGAAACTGGCACATAATGTAATCCTCTAATTTTTTTGAATTCTCATTAATTAATTAATTTATTTATTTGTATCTTGTCTTTACCCTGTAGCACGTTGAGAGTGCTTTTAGCAATGAAAAGTGCTCTATAAATGAAATGTATTATTATTATTATTAATATTATTATTATTATTGTTGTTATAATCCGATACTGTGTGTAAGATGTTGCCGGGGAAAGCCTGTCCCATGTGTGGTCATAATGAACGTATTACTGAATTCAATTCAATTCAATTTTATATGTATAGCGCCAAATCGCCACAAAAATGATCTCAAGGCACGGAGGTCGAAACCTCACAATATTAGAGAGAAAACCAGCAGCTCCCACAGTGAGTACGCACTCGGTCACAGTGCAGACTGTGGGCCGTGTCACAGGGCCTCAGAGCAAGACCCTCGTTTGACAAGAGCCTGCACTAAGCCTTTAACATCAGGGCTCTGTTGACTATAGCTGCTCTACTATTTTACTTGCGCTTCATTTCAAAATTTACTGACACTTTCCACCATACCTGCAATGGACACTTTTTTTACCTTGATTTTAACCGACGTGAGGGCAGAGGGATTGTGTGCTCAAGTTGTTTAATTCAATAGTGAGCCTTGGCGGATACCAATCACCATAATCATTTTTTAATTATGTATTTTGTATTAATCCAGCTGCTGAAAAATTCGGCACTACATGGTTCTTTTGAAGATCTCCAATAATATTCTTTTTTCATGCTACATCTGTGTGTATGGTCATTGGATCTGTGAAGAGAAGTATGCATTTGGTGGCAAACTTTACTTATCTGCTGCATGAACCAAGACATTTTAACCATAAAAAAAACAACATCACCTACAAAAAGAGAAGAAAACAAAATGCTAACAATGTGGGGGAGTTGCTCATGTGTTAAGATGTGGGGCCTTTTTGTGTGCAGTATGTGCCCAGGGGCCATGCTCTCATTATCTGCCCATAGTGATCACATAAACAACTGGACCACTTCCTTTTTTGAAAATTCACAATCATTCAACAACAGTGCATGGGGTGTGAGACTTGATTATACCTCTTACGGCATTACTGCATCATCTTTTTCCTCCTCTGTTAGCATCAAAGTATTTCTTTTAAAGTTTGTCCTGCAATATTCATGCTGAGCCTTACTATATGTGAAACTTGGCTATTTGTGTGGGTTTCATTTTAATGCACATCAAGTCTTTACTGTACTAAGGACCATAGGTCTGTAGACATGAGTATAAAGGCCTTAGTTCCTTCCCCACGCCTCCTCTTTCCTCAAAGTAAATGGTTCCTATACTTTTGCTCCAGCTTTTCCAGCCAATCTGCGCTTTGTGCCAGGAGGGAAAAAGGTGCAGAGAGAATTTCATGACTACAAAAGCGAAGGTTAACATTACTCACAGCATAAAAACAATTTAAAAGGGAGCAAAAGGGCTCTAATGGCCCGACAGTCTTCAAAGAAAAATGTATTTTGCACTCAGAATAATTCATAGCTTTTTGCTGGTGGCTTTTCAGCTTCCTGGAGACCCAGCATGAACCACTGTATTTTTCCCAGCAGGCTCTC
Organism: Scophthalmus maximus; assembly: GCF_022379125.1. Taxonomy (NCBI): domain Eukaryota; kingdom Metazoa; phylum Chordata; class Actinopteri; order Pleuronectiformes; family Scophthalmidae; genus Scophthalmus; species Scophthalmus maximus. The sequence goes on along the minus strand of NC_061536.1, from coordinate 4,016,749 downwards.
TGCTCCTCGCAAAATGGCCTTTGCCAGGGCATACCTCACATCCCCTCAAAATATTGACAGCACTGAGTCCATCGCTTATTGGGAAAATGGCTGTAAGTAATGTTTTATCAGCAGATGCAATCTCCACACCTGTATTTTCTCCTGTCATATAACAATATTTGACAATATTAACGATTTGATCCCATGACATTTTATTTCCCATCACTGTCAATCCGCCAGATAAACCACTCACTTACTCGTGGCATTTAGTATAGGAAGCATGTAGCAGCATTCGCTGGGCTCCTTTGAATAATTCATGAACTTCAAAATTTACTTGAGGCAGATAAACTACAGTGTCACGCGACTCTGACATGAAACTCTTGACTTTTTACGCGGAAGATTCTTCAGAACTTGCGCTCTGAGATGATTTTGCTTGTCACATGTCTAAAACAGCACTTTAGCCTCTATCTTTAGCTATCGAACCAACAATGATTCTGTCAGTCACCGTGGGTAAGTGGGTAATAATGATAAACCTTGTGACCTTTGAACTTCCACGGCTCGAGGGGTCTCCTGCCCGCGTCCCCAAGGGCCCACGCGTCCTGACAGTTTGAGCAACGAGTGGCGGACGGCTGTCTCAATCTGCCTCCTCCTATTTTTAACTCACTCTAAACACAGAGCTTCCAAAATAGGCCCGGGCTCTAAACAAATGATTAATAGGGCACTTAGGGTCTCCCCGCTGACCAGCGTGTCCCTATTAACAGCCAATAACGGAGGCCCTCGAGGTTAAAGGTTTAAAGACTTTCTAATAAAAGTAACACAGACATGGGGATGTGTTTTGGAGGAGAAAAAAGTTGTATCTCAGTTTGAAATGCTGACAAGTTAATAATCCCTTCTCAAATGGCCCTACCGCAGTAAAATGACCAGTTTGTTCTTACTTTTATTGCTATCATCTGTCAGTCACTCACATCTTTCTTTCTTTTTCTGTTCTCTTCTTAAGTGGACTGAGAGAGCAGGAGCAGCTTTACAGTAATGTTCTCGCCGGGGCTTTGTTCTCATTCCGCAGTCTTTCTTTTCTTTTTTTGGTTGAATGTGAATTCTTATTGTATTTTCAGGAAGGGAATGCCTGATGGATTCCCAAAGACATATTCATGACATGGTAATGAGATTCAAATTTGTGAGACATTTTATTTTTAACCGGAAAAAAAGAGGCCGTTTGTTGGCTTTGTCCTGTTTTCCACTGTTCAGGAATACCGTCACTCTCGTTTGTGTCCCAATGTGCTTTTTTTTCTGAACGTGTGTGATAGAGACGCAAAGGCGGAAAGAGTTAGAATGTAGAAATAACTGAAGAATATATTGATTTGTCACTTACAGTCAAAACAAGGTGAATAATGCCACCTTATATATCCTATTTGTAGTTTTAAATGTAAAGTCTGCTGTTGTTGATTTGGACTCAATCCAGCATACACCTGCTGCTGAAAATATTCAACAAATACTTTTATTACCCCTGTTTGGGTACAGCACTGGTTTTGGAAAGTTTCTGTTGTTTTTTTTTTATGAAATTTTAAATATTTGGAGTTTGGGGGCCACGAGTGCCATGGATAAAGTAAGGATCAGAAAGCACTGAGAGAAGAACGACCACATTTTTCAGCTATTACACTGTTTGTTGTTTTTTATGGAATAGTTGACAACCAGATGGAGAACATTGTCAGACTTATCCATGTATCCAGACAGATGTAGTGCAAAGTATGAATATTCATCAATGCAGTATAAATACTATCAGATTCAAAGTTTTCTCAAATCTGCCCCTTTTTGATGAACAAGTTTTCCATTTGATGTGCAGCAGAGGCAGAATCATGAGACCACAATTTTGACTTAGTGGGCACAAAGAGCAGCAATATTCTCAAAATTATAAATATAGTATTATTTTGTCCTGTGAGATTAGCAAAATCAAACTTTAAGTTTTTTATTGGGTGACCCTCAAATAACCCACATCCTAACTCTTTTTGATTTTCACAATTTTCGCTAACACTCTCATTCAGGCCCTGTCGTTTGTAAGAAGTTACATGCCTCGCTCAAGGACACATCAGCAGGTCACATGGCTGCTGATGGACACAGGGGCTACAGACCTGCCACCACTTGATTATAACCAATTTATACTCTGCCTCTAATCAACTTGATTTTTATGCGAGGACATAGATTGATGCAAGAGTTGTTCGAGTTGTGCTCAAAAGGCAAACTCAGATATAGAGAAATAAAAAAACACCCATTGTGCAGTGACAAACCATTGCAAACGTCACACTTGCCAAAGCGAGAATTTTCTATAACTTAGGATAGTCAAACAAAACCCCGCACAAAGGCAGACTGACCAGAAAGTGTGGGATGACTTGGACAAATCTGTTTTGCATTAAAAAAAAAAACAAGAAGGTAGCAAGAAGAGAAATGATGGGTGATTAGAAAACAGCACGGTGAAGCCTCTCTTATGAAATCAGCCTTTTCATCCATCTAATATGCTGTACCTACAAGCCTTCTTATATGTATTTTGACATGTGCATTAGTTGTGCTAATACATAAAAGCCTTTAAGCCCTTTCATTTTCAATCACACAGGGAGAATATTTGCCGAATAGAGTTCGCTCTGCATACATGTCCTCTGCTGCCTGTCTACAAACAAAACAATGGCTCTTATAAGCTACTTTCATTTCTCCAATCAGTTGGTTGTCAAACACTATCCTTAGTCATCATACATAATGTGCACTGCATTGAAGTGGCATTCTCGTAAACACCATATCTGTAATAGTGTGTGACAAGCTGCCTTTGTTTACACCATAATAACTGGGTGTTTGAATAACTTCCCAATGACTTTAAGTAACCAGCCCTGCTCACTCTGCTTCCATTCAGCTGTGCCGTTTGATAACCTGGACTGACGTTTGGCAGGGAGTGGACCGTGCGTTGCACCAAACGGCATGGCTGTGGGGGGACGTCTCAGTCATTTCACCTGCGGTCTCGGGACATGGGAGTGCATTTCCTGCTCTCATTCCATTCGGATGCAGTGTGCATCCGCTTGTCCCATTATGCAGATGTTGACATGGGCATTCATAAACATGTAGGAGACACACACGCGCACACGCGGTTTTATTTGAAGCACTATTTTGCTTATTTTGCTCACTGTCTATCTCTTTTCCATATGCCTCAAAAACTATCCTAAATCTAGGCTTTCTTCACCGTAGCTTCTGGATGAATCTGTTTAGGATCTTTCAGTTCAGATGAAGCGCTACACAAACCATGCTTTAGGGCATCTGGGATGGGCGGTGGGCCTGGTGAAGCGGGGGGAAAGGGTGGATGGGAGCTTTGAGATGGTCCAGACAGGCTAGCTCTTCTCTTTCACAACAACAAGGGCCCACACTGAAGCATGCTCATACCCTGCAACCAGAGAGGGCACAGGGGTCCTCCAGCCTGCCTTGGTTGGGATAAATGAACCCAGATGCTTCCAGCAGATGCAGGGCGACCAGGCTGAGGAAATGAGGGCGGGGGAGTAGGTGGTGGAAACAGCAAAAGAGGAGGCTTACCTCTTTTTTCTTCCCCTGGTTGAGGCAGTTGTCTGTCAGATTCCTGCGCTTTCTCATAACCACTGATCACAGAGGCCTCTGTGCAAGGAGCATTGTGGGAAATGATCGGGGGGGGTTGTGTTTGAAGGAGAAGTGAACAGCAGCAAATCTTTAAGTCCTTTCCTGTTCCCCTTCCTGTCGAGCTGCCACCTGGACTGAGAGAGAAGGAGGCATCCTGAGAAAGATGGTTGCGTTTGTCTAAATGACTTAATTGAAGTTCAAGTTGGCGCAGGAAGTTTTAGAATGTAACGTCAATGGTGTGATTAAATGTTTTTGAACGACTTATTTCTTATAGATTTGCTATTCATCACAGCGGTACAGACGCCAAGCCCCTGTAAACCCAGTACATTGTTTTTACACCTCAGTTTTGTACAGATCAAACAAAAAATATTAAATATTCAAAGTTAATTTAGGAATTTCAATGGTGCTGGTAGGTGGCTCTATCACATTTGGACAGAGAGGTATCTTTCTTCTCAACTCTCAACTCTGGGCAACGAAATAAAAATTAAAAAAACGTGTCTCCCAAAATGTCAAAGTATTTCTTCAAGACAACCATGCTTCTCTGGTGTCACTCATGGTTCGCACATGATTGATTCTTCTCTGAACAGCACTGCGTTATTAAGTCCTTCAAATACAGTGAAACAACAAGGATTTGATGCAATGTTTGGTCCTGATTTTCACTTGTTTGTCATTTGTTAACCTCCAGTGGTTCACCTGCAAAGTGCAGCACTATCCTCTGCCAGAGGTGGGTGGTATAATAAAGAAAAAAATAATAATCTGCAAATACACATTGGAATGCTGATGCGTTCATGCGTTTTTGTTGCAGTAGCGCTTCAAAGCTTCTTTTCCACTGCAGACTGTGGCGATACGTCTCTCGCCAGGGACCTCGGGAGTAACCTGTGTCACTACCAATCTGCCAGGCCCTCCTGATGCCATCCAGATGCCCCATCCTGAAACACACACCGGCCTCTTTGTTTGCTCCACTTGAGGTTTGGGAGCCCCCTTTTTCACCACACTGGACATGCACCAACACATATACAGATGCACACACAGTTACACCAATTCACAAGTATACAGACACACACTTTCAAACCAACACAGATGTTCGCATACTCCACATGCTCACCCGCATATGTGCACACACGCCCACGCTCACAAACCACCCCCTGTTTGAGGTAGATGCATGCAGCAATGGGAAATAAACGACAAATTTCCGATTTCGTTTCGCTAAGTCTCGCCTGGTTTAGCTCACGCCTAACCTACCTTGCCACGTCGGAAGACCAAGAGTTAAATTAGAGAGGACTACATTTCCTAAAATGAAATGACTGTCAACTCAGCTTTGCTCCATCACCTCAGAAGTCCTTCCATTCTGTTTTTGCATTCTGAACAAAGTCAATGGCAACAGTGGTCAAAGACATGAATTAGGATTAACCTGCAGTATGTCGCTCCTGTATATGTCATCATGGCCATTAGGAAGTGCTGACATCTATATGATTAGGATGACAAAACACTAAGCACTGTGTGTGTGTGTGTGTGTGTGTGTGTGTGTGTGTGTGTGTGTGTGTGTGTGTGTGTGTGTGTGTGTGTGTAATGAGATGCATTACCATTTCAGTAAAAGAATCCAGAAAAGCATGCTTGTTCCTGTGTGTGTGTGTGTGTGTGTGTGTCCTTGCTTTGCCAAATGTCAATCACATCTCCGGTCCAAGTGCTTGTATTGACGTGTGTTTTCTGTGCATGTGTAGTAACACTTTGCATGGTGGGCTTTCTTGTACTTTTGATTGTAAGTGAGTCTGTTGGATTTGAAAGTTTTCTTCCACATTTGTAGCATGTGCGCATGAGGATGAGAGAGTGCATGCCTGCGTGGTGCGCTGGCATGCTGTCCTGCCTTGAGGGGAGATACATGGCTGAGTGTTGTTGTTGTCCAGAGAGCAGACACTCAGACAGCCGCTCGCACATGATTAATTGTTTCCTTGTTGGGACTGGGACCAGTTGACTGAGTCTGGGCCAAGGCCTCCCACCCAGACGCACGCATGTGTGTGTGTGTGAGTGTGTGTCTGTGAGAGGGAGAGAGAAAGAAAGCGATGAAAGGCTAAGATGGTAAAAGAGAGAAGGAGAGAATTTCATGTCCTATTTTATGAGTGTGTCTGTCATTGCACTCTCTATTTTGAAACACATGCTATTATTTTGAATCCGACCACACAGTGAAGTGGTGACGTTTTTTGGTTCAATATGGTGAAAATGATCGATGGGAATTAGGGGGATGAATTTCTCCTGCAACCTTTTTGTGCATACTTGAATTGGATTACACGATGTCTAAGGTCTTTAATGGACTTTTTCCTGCAGTTGTTTCCCTCCCTCGTATGGTGTTGATGCAGATATCGTGGCATGTCGTTAACCATATTATAACTACTTTATCCAAGTGAAGGAAGCCCGAGCTATTGCCTTGAACCATGCAGGCGGCACATAGATTTCTCAAAGGTCAACATGTTGAGCTACAGCGATGCAGGGTTTCATGGGAGTGCATGAGTGAGCTTGATGATTGATTAATTACAATTATCAGAGGCCTGATAATTCACTAGAGATGATAACGACATCAAGTTTGCTTTATTGCTCTGGCGGAATAAGCCTCTCCGGTGTCTAAATTGGCCCCCTGTTAATTTCTCTTCCTTCACTGTCCAATGCTTTTAAGTGCAGCAGGGCAGGTGGACGGCTGATCCAGTGTAGTCAAATATTGGAGGTTGGGGAGCGGATGAGGGGTAAAAATCCAGAGTAAAAATAGACAACAAACTCCCTAATTGCCAGGTATCTTGGGCATACGGGAAGGAAGCACCGCAGGGGGTGTTGTTGCCACAGACGTCACAGTTAAAAACACGCTGCCATCCTCGCAGGGCCGTTCGGCTCGGTTGCACATCGAGGTTTAATGATTGCATGAAGATGACTCACATGCAGCACTGATTCACTTTACATTAGACCCTTAATCAGGGCAGCTATTATCCCCCATTGTGTTGGTAAAATTACTGGACGCCACCGCCAAGACCTGCGTTAAATAGATGCTAAACGTTTACTCAGTGAGAGTTTCTACCTCAGTCATGTGTGTTTTTTCCACAGTGAAGCCTGCCATCAGCCAGGTTTGTGATTAAACCATTTGAACAAATAAACTGGTAAAATAAATCAATATCTAATTACTGTATATTTTAAATGAATTCATATATAGCTTGACCATGTCAAATCAGAGTCAACAGTTTCACTGCTGAGCTTACTCTACCTTAGCAGGACTAGCTTTTCCCTGAAGGACCTGTTTTTCCTCACCCTATTTAGATTTTGCTATTACCATTTTTTTCTGTGGTACACGAAACTTTAAAATGATGTTGGAGCATCATGCTAGATGTTTCAATCACAGAAAACAGAAAAAAAAAGTGGGTAAATGAGTTTTAGCCAAGGCTATCTCCCCTGCTAGCCGTAACTAACGGAGTAAATAGATTTTTCAATAGCAGGAAACCATAAGAAGTAGATAAATTACTGTAAATCTACGGCTATTCACCTGTTAGCTGTAACTAACTGCACGGTTTCGTCACTGCAATTTGGTTTTCCCCTGTAGGGGAATTGAAATTCAATTTTTTCACAAAAATGTTTAAATATTTTTCATATTCTGGTCTTGGCTATGAAGTACCGTATACAGTGCACCTTCAGTTTTTTCGCCTTTGTGAAATTAAGACCCGCAAGATGGACCATGTCATAAACAGCACGGCTGAAACAGGGCACTCGTAATACGTCCTGACATCAAAACCGGAATCGTGTTTTCATAGTGACTCAAGCGCCAGGGATAGCGTTAAACTGAAACATACCCATCTGTTTCTTTCCGTGTGCCAACATGTCAGATTGGTTTAAATTCCAGGCGGGTTTAAGTGACGGTGAGGCCGCTGCGTGATCCCACACTGTCTGAACTATCCAGTGTCATGTTCACATGCTCAGATGAGTTTATCCTTATTTTCGGCTGCGATGTGATGACTCTCAAAACAACAGAGATTTCAGAGCAGGGCATGAAATTCTGTACGAATATTGTATCTGTAAGTTGTGCAACTAGGTGGAGTCCAATATTTCAATTTTTATGTATTTATGTTCCCCCACCACAAGTATAAAGTACGGAGCTTGGTGCTTAGTGTGGAGGCATGCTTAGGTTTCTAAAGATCAAAGTAAGGGTTCTGTCAGTTGATGCAATTTTTTGGCAAATGGAATTTGGAATGATGTGTGCTGAATCCACAGCGACAAAGCAGTTTAATGCAGAGTTGCCAAAATCACAGAACTCTTGAAAGGCAGTTCAAGGAATAGAGTAGCATCTTGGGAATAATTCTTATTTGGCAAATGATGCAAAGTTACATGAGAAGACTGAACAGATATGTGAGCGATATTTTAACTCTCCACCTGAAAATGTTTAACTTTTGCTTCAACTTGAGACATATTTGTATTGGGGTCCTTGATGTCCAGGTGTGATTTTCTGACTCATCACGGCATTATAATCCGATCAAATAGATTGTTTGCTTCATGCAACTTTGCCAAGAGAACATCCATGGGCAAAGAACAGCTCGAATCTTTACACTACTTTCATAAGGATGGCCCCTTAGCAGACCATGCGAGCGTAATGCAATTTCTGCATATGTACAGTAAATTCCCACAAAAATGAACTTCCTGTCTTTGTAACATATATTGTAGGGGTAAGAAAGATTATTTTACACTGCACATTACATTATTGGTATAATTTTTGATCTGATTCTTCTGATCCCAATGGGGGGGGGGGGGGGGGGGGGGGGGGGGGTTGTCATTCAAGAACACAGGATCATTTTGATGAGAATGAATGGAGCTGAAAAACTAGCCTGTGGTCAATCCACACTGGTTAATTGAGGCAGTTAGGGGAGAACAGACTTAAAAGCCCCAGTCCTCCTTGACACTGACGGCTGTCCTACAAGGGACCCTCAGGTCTTTTGATAGGGCACTCGACGGCGTCCTTCGGGGCTGTTTCACCTACCACAATAAACAGGCAGTCCTTTGTCACCGGGAGCAGGGGGGTCTGGAGGGGTGCTCCTCGTTATTATTTTCTAAAGTAATTATACCTTATTATCTGTGTTTACTTTAGCGGGGGTGCGAGTGTGCAGGTGTGGGCCATTCGGCAGTGGGTTGGCAGTCTCTCTGGTGAACGCACCCCTGAGTGTCTTTTTTTTTTTTTTTTTACCCTCTCCCTTCCATCTTTACTTGGAGGTTTTGGGGGGTTTTTAGTAGTAGTATTGTAGCCCCACTGCTAATTTCAGCCCAACAAAAGAAACGCGCAATTAGGGCTATTATAGTAGCAGCTGCATGCTTCCTAGCTGTGCAGTGACAGCTTCATCCTCACCCAGGCTCAGTGGGATTGGAGAGGGGAGAAGCAGAGAGAGCAGGGCCTGCGAGAGCTGGAATGGTCACAGTGGCCTCCAGCGCCTGCAGAATAGAGAGGAATATAGAGCCTGGGAGGCTGATGTGTTTCTTCAGTGTAGACACAGCGGGGACTCTCGCCCACGGGCTCGTGGGCCTTGAGAACAATGGACCTGCCATCTCCCAACATGAAGCATCCTGAAACGGTGCTCGCCACAGTTCCATTGACTGCTCTGCCGCATGAAGCCATGTGGTCTCCGAGTTGCGTGGGCCGAGGGAGAGCGATTTGCAAATAAGAATATGCTTTTTAGGGAATCTGGGCTTCAGAGAGACACGAATCAGTTTGCAGAAAAAAACAAATTGACATCGTCATACAGAACGTTTCTGTATAAAGAGACTAAACTTTCTATAACCAACACAAGGTCTCTGAACTACCATTTTTTTTTAAAAATCCACTGTTTTAAAGGTTTTGAATGCAACCTGTCAAAATATACACTCAGGAAATTTTAAACCCGTTCTCTCCAAGTGGGTCAATACACGTTGAGCTGAATCATGTGGGTCACAAAAGAACAACAAAAAGGCTTCGACACACTAAAGTCATGATTAAAAGGGTTCATAGAGCAGTGCAGGGACACCGAAAAGGCTGGCAATCTATGTGAGGTTGAATATTGAGGGCCCATTGAGGCCCTCACGGCGTCAAACACAAGGGACCAATCTTACGCTTTCAGCACAAACAAAATGGTCACAGGTCCTCCTCTGTTGCTCTCACTTACCGATTACTTACCGATTCTCTCACTTCACTGACTTCACAACCCTTAGAATAATCATCTGGCCCAGGGCCCCTTAGTTCTAAGGACTTACATAGGTCTGAGTGTCCCATATGTACGAGTCAGATCAGATCACTTGTTGAACATGTGACCTTGATTTATTTCCTGCAGTGCTGACAAAATGTTTATTTTCTTTATTGACATATATCAGTGGGAGCTGGAGCGTTTTTCTTTCAAATGCAAAATGGGCTTTGCACTCAGGAGAGCTGTTGGGCTGTAATATGCAGCTGATTGGGATAATAACCAGTAGTAAACAGGGATTCTGTATTTTCCCAGAAGAGACTGTCTGCTGTCAGCTTTCAGTTGCCAACATTTAAATCCTAGACCTGGGCAAACAGGTTTCCACTTCGAACTTTTCCAGCCTTTAATGCCAAAATCTGAGTGTAACACTTTCAAGTGCAGAATAACCCTTTCCAAATATAAACAGATTGAAAACAGCAAATAGTGCTGGTATATCAGCACCACCAGGGGAAAGCACAAGAACCCAGAGTGAAAGGCCGTCCACAGGCTACAGGCAGTGGTAGAAGAATATTCGAAATGTAACACGAAATATCAGTCTTAATATAAAACAGTACTTACATAAAAGCCTTGTTGTATTCAAGTTTAAATCAGAGTGCTGAATGTTGTAAAGACATCATAAATCTATATGAACCATTACTTTTGTTGCATTACAGGTTATGTAATATTATGTAATATATTTGTAATGTAAAAAAAAAATAAACACCCTTACATATATTTGTGGTATTGTATTCTCCATAAGCAGGAAATATTGTGAAAGGAAAAAACAGGAACAGTTCTTGGAGTTGGCAGTATTGCAAAAAGTTTAAAAAATAATAATAATCTCATAACAAGAGTCATTTAAGTGTTAGTGCAAAACATCTTGTTTTAGGTATTTTGCTGAATTGAGTTTCATATTTGGTATGCTGTATCCTCGAGTTGTTTCACGTTTCAAGATCCGGACATACATACACTCATTTCTGGAAATTCTTTGTCTCCGCATGGAAAACAGGATAAACATCTTTTAACTGACAAATTTTTGCACATCTTAAGAAAATATGATTTATGTGACTTGATTCTTCGAAAGGACTTATCAAGATGCGTAACTCTTAACAGCGTGTGAATATTTATGTATAGGCAACATTTGCCTTTCACACAAAGTACTACATTGAAAGCGTCATATTGTTTTGCATATAAAACTACACAAATTTGATTAAGTGCATTGAACATATATATAAATACAATTAGGTAAAATTGGACAAAATGGTAACACTCAAGTGCAAATATTGAACCTAATTACTGTTCTTGAGTCAATGTATTTAGGTTACTTTCCACTTGTGCTGGAGGAAGATAGATGTTGTTTTCTAACTGAAAACTGCTCTTGTAGCATCGGTCTTACTGGCATCCATTTCACCTCATTAGGACCCTGGGACCGAGAGTCGACATTACGCTGAGAGAAATCATTTTGCCGGGGGAGTGTGGCGGGGATAAATTGGCCTCTGGTTCAGTACGAGAACCCCCGCTGTGACAAGCGGAAGAGAAGGGCCTTGCTGGCAGTAGGGGCAGGCCCAGGCAAGGCAGGCTGGGAGACCCCATGCTGAGACCCCCTCCCTGCCTCTGACAAACATGGCAGTGGATAATCTCTCCTTCAGGGACTCAGCCTGGCACTGCGGGGCTGAGAGAGAAGGGGGATGTTATACAGCACAGAGCAGAGGAACTGCCTCTGTATGTGTTGCATGCATCACAAATACTTAGACACACTTGTTTGCATTGCATGCGCACAGCAAGTGAACATCTCCGTTGCCTCGAGTACACGTTCTCTCTTCCTCTCACAGAGATTTCTTATTGACACTTTCAATAAACTGATTAATCTGATTAATTCAGTTGGAACTTGGAATCGAGTAATATCGTACAAAATTCACGTAATCCAAAGCAAATGCTCAAAGTGTCAGAGGTTAATAACACGCCGTCCATTACAGGTAGCCTGTTTTGACTCTGCTGTGTGCTTTCGGAAGAGATCAACAGCTCTTCACAAAGACCGTAAATTACAGACATTGCAGCCAAACCACGAGACGTCTCCCATACAAAAATTGGCAATTCCAAAGTTTTGGATTTTGTGGATGTAGCAAAGAATGCGTACAGTCTAAGGACTAGGTGACAAAGACTGAAAATTTCAATGGCCATTCAAACAAACATCAGTAGCGTTTAGCCAGTGGTTTATCGGTGGTTTGAAGGCAATTATGGTGTATTCATTCATCATTAAAGCTCACAATTTTCAGCAATGCTCGTGTGATTGCTATGTAGTTTCTTCAGGTAAGATGACAAAATCTGTAGGTCGGATTCAGTAAGAGCGGAACCACGCACAAAAAGGTAAAACAAACACTAATGAAGTGCATTAACAGCACATTGATTCTCAGATAATGTCATTGTCTAAACATGTGCAGCGCAGTTGGTCAGTAAAACACTCAAATTAACCATTTTTGTCCAAACTGTTTATTTTTATGCACACTTCTTACAAAAAAAAAACAAATTCACATTGTCAAACATCTTCTGGTGATGTGCGGTCAACCAGTAATTTTCAAATATAAATGTCCATGTCCTCTGTCATCAGATTCTGCGACGGCCGCTATGATGTCTCCATTTTGTAACCATGTTTTTCCAGCTCCGCTCTGCGGGGAGGAAAAGGAAAATAGAAAGATCAAGTCAGTGGAGATGATTACAGGTGGGTGGTGGAGGCATAAGTACCCTCTATTGATTGTGAGAACCATTAAGAGATGGGAGTGTAAAAAATATGTATAAATATTACATAATGTGTGCAGCTATGGATTTGATGATTACATATATATATATGACAGTGGTGCCCTTTAACAATAATACTATCTTTAAGAAACAACTTAATAGCATATCGGTCCTAATTGGCCTACATAAAACAATGGCACATTACTGTCTAGAGTGTACTAAAACAGACCAGCCTGTAGTGTATCAAGTTATTGCTTATTCGATAAGTGTGAAACTAAGACTTTAAAGCAGAACAGAGGAATGAAACTTGGATATTTAGTGGCAAGAATGATTCTGTGAGCCCTTGGGAATTGCCCCCATTTATGTAGAAATGTGTCTCAAAACATGTCCAGATCATCCAGGTTACATTTATGAGCTAACAATATATTTTTACCAGTATCACACAAATCAAATTGCCCTTGTCCATAATGAATATATCATTCATACATTCACAGTCTAGTTTGGAAAAAAAAGTATGTAAACCCTTCAACTAATGACATTGAAAAAATGTTTACTTGAGATCCCTTTCACACTGGCAAAAAAACGGTTTAAACCCGCTAACACCCGGCGTTTTCTGCAGTGTGAAAACTTTTAATCGGCATTCAGTCAAATGATTCTGCAATAGACCCGGGTAATAATCTGCTTCACATCCGATCGGCATTGATGTGAACGTCCTAATTTGCGCGATGACGGAGGCAATGAAGGCTTGACTCCTCCGTCGGTAACTGCTGTTACCTCACCAGCTGTAGTAAAGAGACCTCTCGCATGTAGCTAGCTCGCTTAGCCTAGCTTTGGCTCGTTGGTGGTTACAACTAACACAATCCAGATCATCGATGAGTTTTGGAACGGGGCACTTTATTTCAACCCTTCGGCGGACATACACGGTCTCATCAGGCTGTCTCTCATTAAACAGTGGCCATAAACTGTCGGTAACATGATGGATGTGCGGAGCCCATTCTCCTTGTAGCTGCAGCTACCTACACAAACACAGCGTGCCCGTGCCAACTTTCTTCTTCTCTCATACACACACACACACACTTCAAAACCTATATGGCCACTTGCTTAAAGGGCCAGGCTTGGTTCGTAACACTGCGCTGGGTTTGTAAACTTTGAAAGTGTGACAAGTACAAGATATAAGGTAACGTTGAACACCGGCTCACTGGCTACCATGCTTTCTGTTGTTTACTACACTGTTCTTCTTCTTCTTTGTTTTATGGGGCACACCGCTCTCTACCACCATCTATGGCTGCCAACTGTCACTACACAATCATCAGACCCTGGTCTGCTCGCAGTGTGAAAAAAAACGGTTCTACATGGTAATTTTGGTCCAGTCATAGCTGAGGTTAAAACAACCCATTTCATAAAAACAAGAAAGATTGTAATTGCTGGTACTATTAGTTCACATTCCTTTTCTTACCACTGAATAATTCACAACTCTATTTACACAGCTAAATATTAGATTATGTAAATTTTTGACACTAGACGCTGTATTTGTTTCTTCTTGAAATGTGTTAGGGCAAAAAGGCACTTAAAATTAGAGAGAAATTAAGAAAGCCAAATATAATATTGGTTAAGTCACAAACCTGCAATAATTAGTTCCTTACCAGGTGACCACACAATATTTTGTTTCTTTATGAACCAACTGTGAAATGTACAGGTCTGAGCTCAATAGATTATGATCAGTGTCAAGAACAGGAATAATGCTTTGACACTGCATATACACCACACACACAATCTATCAAAGTGTGACAATCAACTATGTCCACTCAATTTTTGACACATGCCACGGTAAAAAAAAATAATGTTTAGAGGTTTTTTTCCTGATCACCTCAGCTGATTTGAGAAATCATCTTCTACGTTGTCATCATCCCAGTTGTCTTCCCAAACGTGAGCGTCTTCATCTTCATCCAGCCCCGTCCAATCTGGTGGATTATGAGAAACCATCATTAGAGAACCATGCAGGCAAATCCTCTATTAAATCCATTCATCTGAAACGGTCACATAAATCACAAATACGCTACGTATGAAGGATTGCTCATATCTGTTTACATGTGAGCGGCTAACACTTTAGCTCGTTGGCACAACGCTACATCACCGTTATGCTAAATAGCTAGCAAACGATAGCAAAAGAAACGGAAGTGCATGCTCACGCAAAAATAGTTTTGGAAAGGAACCGTGTGGTGTCAAAGTCACGATCGCGGACACGTTAAATGAGTCTGGAGAACGTAAAGTTAAATCAGCTGGCTGAGGCGTGTTTACCAGTGTAACTAGCTAATGCTAACGCTAACATGGCCTGGCTAGCTGAGTCACTGCTGCAGGGGCCCGGCACCGAATACTCCAACAATTGACTGACCGGTCAAAAGACAACAAGAGCGATATTCCTTTGGAAAATAAGTGTATTATTTACCCTCGGCTGGGAATTCTTCGAACTCGTCATCCTCCTCCAGTAAACCCAGGTCCACGGTCTGTTTCTTGTCCGACATGTTAGCGCTGTGGCCTCTTGCGTTGCTGTATGCGAATGGCCCGCTCTCGTGCGCATGCTCAGACTTCTGACGTCGAAGCTGTTTCGAGCGGGTAGCGACTGCGCTAACTGCGCAGGACAGCGCAGCCGCCGTCGGCACGCTGTTCGAGGCACGGTAAGGGAAACTTTCGTTATGTGGCACCCTACATTACAAATAAACTTTAATTGCTTTACATTACCGTACATGTGCACTAACCCAAGCACATCGAAGAAGCCACATTCACCACTGAGACAGCACCGACGCAGACAAACAATACCTGACACCCAGCTAAGTAATTATCAAGTGTCATAAGCTTGTTAAGTTTTCAGAGAGGACACTGCAATATATACATTTTCTTGGGATATAAATCTCAGATTTACTATATGTCTTATAAACTATTCTGTTTTACTATTCCAGTCCAACATAACTCTTAGCTTCCCAACGTGCTCACTGTTACAATATAAAAGGTCTTACTATTACAGGCAAAGTGATAACGGATAAAAGCTTTGATGAAATGCCCATCTTTGATTTGTACACTGAAAAAAAAGGAATAGGCTATCAACTTTAAAAATGAATTCCATTGGTAACACATACATGATAGATAGATAGATAGATAGATAGATAGATAGATAAAAAGATAGATAGATAGATAGTTTTCAGCTTTAACTTGTTAACTTAAAGTTGAACAAAATTCATTTATTTGTGTGTTACACAAAACAAGTTTAAACAAGTTTCTTTTTTCAGCGTAGGACTACTGGTTAGTCTTATCTGTATTCAACAGTGAAATAATTCCAGACATGCAGTAGCCTCATTGAGGTCAGTTTACTAGCTATCAAACTGTGACTGATGTGACAAAAACACATTTGATTTGCATGAAAATCCAAAAACTTGAGAACAGTGGTTTCATGCAAACTTTAAAATTAGCAATGCAGCTGCATCGAACTGACTCAATATCATCTGGGGTCCCTGGCCTTGTATGAAGTTGTATTTGTATGCCCGCTGCTGTACCTCTTTGTTGTAGATTGTAGGCATTTAAGACGTTTAAAAAAACAAAAGTATGCAGACCAGACGCTGATCAGTACAGTGTTTTAGGGGCTACTGCGAAGCACATGTTTGCTTTGTTTCCCTGTTTTCGGCATGGATGGTTTTCAATAACAGTGGTTTGACATTGAAAGCGTGGAGCAATGCTTAGAAAACACTCGCAAATATTTTGGAAAACAGAGCGCTCTTTTCTCTCTCTCCCTTTCGGAATTTTCTCCCTGTGTGTTTCTCCCTCTCCCCGACACCACCACAAAAGCCTCTTGCAGCCTCCCCTTTCCCTCAAAACATATGCAACAAAGTAAGGGAAATTTCTGCAAAGATTTTTCATTTAGGAACAAATGCACAATGTAACCCATGTGGCCTGCTCAAATAATGAAGCGTTAGCCGCAGCTTAGGATGTATTTTAGATAAATGAGAGTGCACATTTACCACAAAACCACTTGCACCACAATGAAAATTGCTCTGCAGCTGTCATATGTTGACAGATGGAGCAAACCTCAACTTAGGCTCGGCATACTTATTCTATTTTCAAATTATTTTGTAATCGCCCTAAGCCTTTACACATGACAATGCCACAACATTCGCAGGAGAGAGGAACAAGGCGTGGAGTTAGAGTGCAGCACGTAAACGCCACTGTGTTTAAATGGCCTAGATGTAGAAACTATTAAAGGAGAAGAACCTGCACACAAATTAGAGTAAAATTTACCAATTAAAAATGAGGAGATGACATGCTTATGGATATTTTTTTACGCCCCCCCCCCCCCCCATACATATATATATATATATATATATATATATATATATATATATATATATATATATATATGGAATAACATTAAGATTTGTCGTCTTGGAAAGAGTTGAGTAAAAGATTTTGTCAGTTAGTTATGATATCTTTACTTATTAGAGACTCTTCTTTTCTTTCTCTGCATTTACATCATTCTGTTCAGCTCCAAGCAGGGAGCCACATGAATAGGTATAGACTTATCAAAAGATGATCAGCCCGTTATATCACAACTTAAAATATGCTCTAGCAAATGGTAGAGAATACCATTAAAGGGTTAAGGAGAATATAACATTGACGTGTTGGGCATGATCAAAGTTAATTAGGCTACAAGCTATAATGGGCAACGGCAGAGGCAATTTCATTCATGTCTTCAGTTATGGGGGAACTTTATGAATGATGGATTGTCTTGCTTTGAGCTGCCCCCCAACCCCCGAGGTATAGCTACTCCTGGTGCCCACATCACTCAGTGTCAGGTGCAGGTGAAGCCCTGGGAAGCCACTGCAATGTCCACCAAGCATACCTGAGACTGCAGTTACGCCGAGCCTGGCGCCTGGAGTCTCCCTGCTCAGGCAAACTAGAAGGGAGGAGGTGGTGGGTGGGGGGTGGAGGGGGGTGCTCCTCATAGACGGGAGATACAACGTGGCCAGCGTGGGCGGACTCCACCGCGACTTGTGTCTAAGTAGCAGCATCACATTTCTGTCCTTTCACAAAGCCCTCTGGGAACAGGACAGGTTGGCAGCCGCTATAAGTACACTGAAAGAGACAGACAGGGGGACAGTGAGGACGACTCCAGCTGAAAGCCTGCCCCGCCAGTCTGACAGCAACCCCACCCCCCCCCTCCCAACACACACACACACACACACACACACACACACACATTCACACCATAATCGCATGGCTCTTTAGCACAGGCATGGCTCATGATATGGCCTTCAGGCATTGCACAGTAAGAGAGAGAGAGAGTGTGTTTGTGTGTGTGTGTGTGTGTGTGTGTGTGTGTGTGTGTGTGTGTGTGTGTGTGTGTGTGTGTGTGTGTGTGTGTGTGTGTGTGTGTGTGTGTGTGTGTGTGTGAGACCATATAATCCAGATCACCTCCCAGAGATAACAGACTTCTTCTTCCACACATCAGAGAATGTGACAGTGACAGACGGCTGTCTGCCTGCTGTGTTGTCTAGCCGAATACTTGTTATACCTGAGGTCACCAGTCTAAACCCCCCCCCCGGGTATTACACTTTGCATTGTAATGTTCTGTTAATTTGTGCCTTCCTAGGTACCGCTCAAAACTGAGCATGTGCCTTACAGTTTGGGTTTAATTTGTTCTCAGAGCTGTGAAGTGTTAAGGCCATACAAGAAAGCGATCATCGTGGATTAAGGGGGCTTACCTAGACAATTAATGAGGCAAATCCAAGGAAAATACATGTAAGCTTCGCTCCTAGGCAATCTGCAGAGAGAGTGATATGCTTCCAGGATATGTCTGTCAAGATCCTGTATTAAATTTAATCCCGGCCAGTCAGTAAGTCTCCTCCATTGTGCGTTGTGTGGAAACCCAGTCTCCCCCCTTTTTTCTTTCATATCAATCCTTACATCCTGTAGAGAACTGTGGATATTGATTTCTTCAGATTTTAAATCCTGAAGGCATGAAATGAATGAAAAAAAGAAAGAAAGAATCCTGTTTGTTTTTCGCTTTACAAATCCATTCTTCTGGGGGTCTCACTCATTGAGATGTCTGTCACGACGAATTGAAGTTTCATATTTTCCTCCCTGTCCGTCTTGAAAAGCTCTGTCATCTTGGGCTTGAGGTACAGTTTGCCAAGAGGCTAATGGCCCTTTATGACAGTACAATCTGATGCCTGTCCCGGATAGCCTCCAGGTAATCCTGTCCACCTCGGCGGCTTAGCCCTGCTCGGGCTTAAGTTGCATATTTTGTTTTTATCAGGACACTGCTGATAAATGCTATCAGCGAGGGAGAAATGAAATATGGGGGGTCCACCTCCATTTTGCCTGAGCCCCTACTTGAAATCTAGAGTTGGGGAACAATGGCACCTCTATTGGTGGTTTATCTGCAAGGAATAAACAGCGTATTATTCACAATATTCATAGTATTTCTTTACCAACACGGTGGGATTTTCTAACCAACAGTGATTTGGTAGCAATTCCACTCCCTGGCCACACAGGCTACTCTAGATTTTTTTTAAATTTCTTTGCATAAATGCATGTTAATCCCAGCGCTCAAAACACTTTCAATCACAATTACAGCTGCTGTACTTTTAGACCCCCAAAAATATCATTAAATAAAATCATAAAATTACATGCTAATTTATTTCCAGTAATGTGTGCTAATAGTGCACTACCTCTGTGTCCATGGTCCAATGCCATGGACCTATACTGTACGCGAAAAGCACTTACACACTCTCACCATAGGTGATAACCCCCTCCGTGAAAAGCCCTCTTATTGGAAGTACCCATTATCTGCAAAGTCTATCCTCATGTTGTCACTAAGTCATTAGCTTAAGCTGTCCTCAGTGTAAAATCATCGTTAATTTCTTTGGCGATCGTGCATGGTGAATTGAATTGAAACATATTTTCATTGACTTCATTGACTGATTACGGATGAATTAAGCGAGGGGGAACCCACAGATATAAGATGTTACATGCGTGCATATATTTATGTCATGTATACGCTCCACGGTGATCATTTTTGATAGAAAAATACCAATGGTACACTTCTCATCATTTAGGGCCAATCTAGACATGAAAGTAAAACGATACACGATCTCTCTCCGTCGTGCTCATTGAGCCTTTGCTGATTTAGACCTAAAGTGCATCTATTGTGCCGTGACGTGTCCCAAGATCAGCGGCACAAAGGGGCTTTGTGAGCGATGACACATGTCACATGTCCACCGAGACTGGATTTCTAACTTTGAAAAAAGGCTTAGGTTCTGTGCCAGTGTGCAAAAACAAATATCTTCATACGTTCCTTCAATATTTTTGCCTGATATTTTAAGAGGAACGTCATATATTGTTTGCTGCATCCACGTCTTTCTCATCACACACGTCTCTCTTTCATCCCCCTTCCCCGTCCCTAGTCATTTGCTATTTCTCTGTCCATCACACACAGACACAGACAACCCCCCCTCCTCTAGTTATGGTATGTCAAAAATGGTATGGTATGTCAAAAATATGTGTGTGTGTCCCACTCAGTGGGGGGGGGGGGGGGGGGGGGGGGCTTCAGCCCCGTTCTCTAAATGAGTGACAAGACCTGCCCTGCTCTTCTCTGACACCTGTCAGGGCGTCATCCGCCATCTGTGTGTAGAGATGGAAATGAGCAGGGGCGACACAACATGCCAGAGGTGATGCTGATGGCTCACCTCTCTCCGCCGGCTTCTAAATCAATTGCGCAGCTCGTGCGCTGGGCTGGGTAACAACAATTATCTACTCTGAGCTTTCACACGAGGCTCATTTGTAACGCAGTGATGTCACGCTACTCAAACATTAGAGCTTTGGTGCTGTGGGACGTGGCACGTAGGAATCGTGCACGATGTGCGTCTACCTGCACACGTTTGGTGATCTTTTGACTGCAAATAAGTCTGGAATTATTGCTGCGAGACAGCCTACATCAATCTACCAACAGGCCTAACGATGCATTAAAGCGAGACTAAGTCATTTTTGCTTTTGCTATTTAACTTTGGTCGGCCTCATATGTAGTAAAATGCAAGATTGGTCACATTAATTCACCAAGGGAATTTGCTGTTACAGCCTAACTTGGTCTACTATGACCAGTAGCTTATTGCTGATATTAGTGAAATTTAGATATATTTGAATATATGATTATTAATATAATTTTGCTATCAGTTTGCTGATTTTATTACCATTTTATACTCAATATTTAACATTTTAGCCAAATGCTAAATAGAAGTTTAAATGCTAAACTATTAAACCAGAGTTTCGCATTGAGCGTCGGCATCTACGGTCATTCGTGGCCAGTATTTAGTGAAAGTTACATAGTTTTGACTTCGGTGTGTTTTAAATTTATGCCGACAGGTGATATCCACAGCACATTGATTCGGCTGCAACATAATCCATCTCTCTTTTTTTATTGTTGATTTGCTGTAATCTCTAACTGACTAACTCTGCACAATTTGGTTGTACTGAATTCCATGCGCCTAATCCCCAACATGTGGCCGTCCCTTAGCCCCGGAAAAGTCTGTGATTGGTCTGATTGATAAATGAAGCTCTCCTTATGCTTTTGGGCGTCCGTTCGGAGGGGGCCTCTGTGGGTCTGGACTTTGTCCAGGAAACCTGGGACAGCCACTTATTAAGTAGTTAGACCCTCAAGACCAGGCTGCAGACAGGGACCGCTGGTGGTCACCTAGACGTGGATTTAGCTTCGGCATCCCTCAGCCATCAGGCGGGTCCGACTCTGGTTTCGTCGTGTTGTGAAAGGACAACAAGCCTCTCTTCTGCGCTGAAGTCAAGGGTCATGTGTTTGTTCACACTGGTCAAGGAACGGGATGTAATTATTAGCACTTTATCAAAACAATCAGGCAAACGTCAAACCCCCCCCCCCCCCCCTTTTTTTCTCTTTAAAAAAATAAAATCTATCTGTGTCAACAATTCAGCTATGTCCACAAGATAGGACTTTGTGAAGTCTACATTGTTAATTAAGTTTTTTTTTCCGTCCTTGTTAACTGTACCCCCATGGTATCAATTTAGATTCCCTTCACAGGTATTTTTTTTTTGAATGGAAGTTAATGATAAAACAGAGAGGAAGACATGCAAGACTAAGCATTGATCTCACCCCTTTTGATAAAGTCATTACTGTTTCCTAATTGTTTCTTCTCCTTCAATTATTCTTTTCACCTAGATTCACAGTGTGTCTGTTCATCATCACATTTGAACAATTTGGGAGGAGGGGTGTAAATGGTAATGGGGGGGAAGAGAAAGCTCTTAAATTAAGCATAGAGTAATGCTACAATATATCCCACATGCCTGTGCTATTGCATTATTCCCTCAGTGTGATTCTTCGTCACCTACGCTGAATTTTTACAAGGGAGAAACTGTTAAAGACGTGTACGATTTATCATTTAAACCAGGCCACAACAAAACACCGCAGTTCCCACATACTGTGCCTGTCTGCATTTTCGAATCGCTGTAATAGCCAGCGGTAACAGTAACAAAATTAATCAGTTTAGCACTGAAGTCCAGGCAGGCATAAAACCAAAACTGCTTTCTTGAAAGTATGGCCATGGGCGAGGCTTAAGCGGCTCAACCAATGATGTTGCGCTGCAGTATCGGCGCAGGGAGCCCAGTGTAGAGCCTGAATGAAACACTAGGAGGTGAAAGGGAAAGTAGTGATTTGTCATTAGGACTTTTCAAAGAAAGTCCAAAGCCAAGGGTCCAATTCATGCTTGTTATAATTTCACCCCAATCGCTACCCCGTGCCCCAGAACACATTCTTCTTCCAGGTATCCAAAGAACGCCGCACAAGTTGCAACTGGAAATGCGTGATTAAATGCAGAAATATCACACAGCTCACAATGTCTGAAATGTTCCTGTAAGTGTTCTACTTTTTCTATTAATCATATTGACATAGAGACATTTCTAAATATGAATTTTTACCAGCAGTCTGTGTTTAATGTGATATAATTCACTCCAGTGTCTTTTCAGAAGAATTTGCATTAATGTTTGTCATGAAGTATGTCTGGCAGGGGCCTCACGCTGTATATAATCTAGTTTGGCTTCGAATGCGAGCTGTTTCTGGGCTCATTAATACTGAGAAAATGGTGAGGAGAGCCTTTTTTAGTATGGCTGCCAGGTACAGTTTCTCTTGGCCTGGGCAGCATTTGTAAAACATGCTCTCATAAACCCAAAATCAAACGCTCCAATTCCTGAATGGGATGTTGGAAAATTATTTACAGGCAAATAAAGTTGCGTGCGATCATGTAAAAAAAGCCGCCCAGTTCTCCGGAGTATGGTTCTGTTTAGCCGAAATCATTTTCTCTCCAACATTTGCTGCAGACTCTTGTTAATCCCTTGTACACACTTGAAAGTTGATCGTCTAAATTTGACACAGCTCTCGTCTCCTGCGAACTGCAGCGACATGGTTTTTGTGTGTATGTGGGCATATGGTTGCTAGAATGTTTTTAGAAGTGTGTGTGTGTGTGTGTGTGTGTGTGTGTGTGCGTGTGTGTGTAATGAGATACATTACCATTTCAGTAAAAGAATCCTGAAAAGCATGCATGCTGCTCAATACCTTCCTGCCTGCCCACACAGATGTGCATCATCACTGGCTGATTGTTGGTGACCTTGGCTGATTGAACTGGTAAAAGGGCAGCCAGTTGTGCAGCTGGGGCCGGCTGTCTGGCCGTGCAGGGCAGTGGGGCGCTAAGGGGAGAAGTGGTAGCGTGACTGCGAGGGACCGCCGAGCAGCCATATCATGACCCCAGCCGACGCGCTCCCAAGTCTGCGCACTGTGCCGCACTTGTTCCCCCGGCAGAGACGGCAGAGACAAAAGAGCGAGGAACTTCCCCAGACCTTCATTTTGGGTGTTTGGACAACTCCAAGGCCCCCGCAGTGCCCCCAGGGCCTCTCAGCTGGCCCGGAGAGCGAGAGCAATGAAGAAATAAGGCAAAGCAGTGAAACACTGAGCAATTAAGGCGGGAAGTGTGTGTGTGTGTGTGTGTGTGTGTCTGCAAGTGTGCGTGTGTTAAGTTATGAGACATGGAGTGATGAGGAATCCATGACATCATTGTGACAGGGAATTCATGAAAGCCATTTGTCATATCTAAAGCAGCAGTAAATCAGATTTGTAGTCATAATTTATCAAAAAAATAAACAACAGTTATTTAATCAGAAACAGCTGCAACGTTTTCCTTTTTGCAACATCCCTATTCCTGTCTATGACTTTTATGGACAGATGAAGTTATACAATATTATTATTGCTCATGTATACAGGAAGTATGCATCAAATCATATATTTGCATAGTCTATGGGAACAGAATATACAGTGTATTTGGCTATGAATTTTTATCGATACCAAACTATACATAAAGCGAACCACATGAAGCAAAAAGGGAAACATTTCTAATGGCCAATGCACAGATTTTTTTCTTTTTACAGCAAAAGTCAATCAGTGAATAAAACAGGCTGCTACTCCTGCAAACAAATATCAAACCATCACACCGTGAGCCATGTTCCATGGCCGTCTATAAGTGTTCAATTATCCTCATATGGAGGGTCTGAAGGAAAACAATTGTAAAGCTTTTGGTAAAAAGAGGCTGTCGTGAGTGTAGATGTCGAGGTTTTCAAGGAAGTAGTTTAACGGGCGAGTCATAAAGTCATCAAAAGAGGTTTTTAGCGAGAGGAGAGACAAAGAGAAGAAAGGTTTGGGTGTAGTTACATGAATGCAACTTGGCCTCGTCGGATGACAAATTGTCCAGCGGCGGGACAGGACGGTTCAGCCAGCTGGTCGGCCCCATTGGCGGGTTGATTGATGGTGTTGATGTTCTAAATTGGCCGCCAACACACTGAGTACAGGACTCGTAATAGTGCAGCTTTAGATTGGACCTGGAGATAGCAGGAAGTGGAGGAGGGGGGTTGCAGGGGAAAAGGACACGTTCTCATGCATGTATATGGGATATGAGGTTCTGAAAAGTGCAGCTGCAGAAATAAAGAGGGCCCACAAGTCTGTTTAGACAGGCGAATACAGTACATGTGATCAACAGCAGTGAAAGTAAGTGAAACTCACATGAAAGCTGGTGGAGTTTTTGTATGGTCATACCACCAAGGCGTCTACCTTGGCGCATGCTCAGTCAGGTCTCAACAAAGTCAGTGCAAGGTCATCAAGGCCTGGACAAAAAAGCCTGAGGTCAAGGCACGATCATTACTGTCAAACAGGGGGTCAGCAACGGTGCTCTCGTGTCCACAGTCTTCAGACCAACCCATGTAAAAGTGTGTGTGGGTGGGTGCAACTTCCCACTAATTGTAATAGTAGCCCCTTTATCATAGTTTCAGGCTCTCCGACAAACACACTGTACCGTCGATCGTGTGGGAGCTTCTCAAATCTTGACATGTGCATGAAGGGGAAACACTGGGCAGCTCAAGGTTGTACTGGATGGTTTCCACCATCATTGCAAAAACACAATGAGATTTTCTCTTTTCTTTTGAAAGGTTCAAATTGTGCTGGAGTCATTTTAAACGTGCGATTGTTGTTCGTTTCTTGCAAAGTTAATAAGATCTTCTCAGCTGCCTGAAAATATGATGGAGAACCAGGTCTTTTGATCCAGGGTGAGTCAGTGAATCAACACCGACGTGCTTGTCCGCAGCTGTCGACTGTGCGTTTGACAACAGTGAAGTGCCCCCCTTCTGTGCAAACAAAGTACTTGTAGCCGCTAATTTAAAAGAAAACCGCGTATGTTGACATGACATAAAAGCTGAAATCCAGTGGTGTTTTGTTGCAGAATCAATTTTCCCACCGCATATTAAACACACCCCTGTGTGGGTACGAGTGTTGTAGTAGCTTCCCCAAAAAATCCTCTCATGTCGTTAAAGTGGACACTTTCTAAATGCTTTCAACTCTGTGAAGAGAAGATAAATAGTCTAGAACGATGTAACTTGGAGTTGACCTGTTGAGTGAAACACCTCTTCTCTTCCATTATGTGAACAACCACAGCTCGGAATAATGAGCATTAAAAACCATACCTGGTGCTGTCACGAGTGAAACTGCACACAGCCGCCGTGTGAAGAGGTTTGCCCTGGGCTCTAATGAAATCAAAGTATCAGCGGATTCTGGGTAGTAATGAAATCAAACTACAGAGTATTTGACTCTAAAGGACATGAAGAACAGGAGCTTCACTGCGCTTTTTATTACGATTGTTCACCTGTCAAATATTGACCTGCTCGTCTTTCTTCGACAGTGCCAGAAGAGTGCATTGCTCTGAAATAAAAAAGGGAGTATCATCTGCAAAGAAGTTTGTATCACCTCTGCGAGCACACCGTGCATGTATTTTGGACTTGCGTAGTTATAGGTTACGCCCATTCTGCCATTTTTGTTTTACACCGGTACGCGCATCCTCAGTTTACGTGCATGGTCACATGATTACGGTTTCAGATGGGTTTGTATGGATTGGAAGTAATACTCATACAGGGTTTAGATGCTCATCTAGACGGAGATCGTTTCCGTTTAAAAACAAACAAAAAAACCCATAGTACTATGGATGTAGTTCTGTCTGAAACAGTGTGAGGACACATTTGATTCTCAACTACCTGCTAGTCAGTCGACAGTCCTTTCAAAACTGTGCGATGCCTAGGATGACCTTTAGGCAGACTGAAGTTTGGCTACTGAGTCCATGCTCGTGAAAGGCCAGAGAACACAGAGCGGTTCAGGCTGGAAGTGGGAAGATATTGGGCGTGAAGCCAGGGAGTCGTCTGTGTGAGCTGTTGTTGGGCCCGACGTCTTTTTGGCCTTGGGCCACTTGGAGTGGATTCTATGAACCAGCCCTATTGTTTCCACCCTTACATGCACAGACATACGCCTACACACACACACACGCACACACACACACACACACTGAAACATGTCACGTGTGCTTGCGCATACAGCAAGTGTATGCCATGGAACCAATTCTTAGCTAAATCTACATGAACAATTTCAGGTTAGTTAACTTTTAAATGGAGCCCTTGGTTTATAACTTATCACTCAACATAATGCCATTACAGTACTTTTCTAATTACTCACCAGCAAAAGTAATGACTTGCAATATTTGACCATGCAAGGTGCCTTCAAATAACTCTTCTGTATTTATCACATAGTAATTGAGGTATTTACTACCAGCCCCATGTGACTGCTAAAGCTTTTAAGAGGAAATCACATGTACATAAGGACATGGGATTTCTGGTTACCATAAATGATTCATTAACAGTTGCTGTTCAGGAGTAATAACCTGAATTGTAGCCATAATTAATTTCATCTTTGAATTTCAAATTGCGACCCCTTACACAACCAAATAAATAATCACATTAAAAACATGTAAAACATAAACAAATCAAACGCCGCTGACTTTGAAAGTATGGGCAAACGGCTGCAATGCCAACACTATTCTTTATTCTCACTATGATCATATCTGCATTAACTGTCAACGTGATTGATTTCCTTTACACTAGTCCTAAATATTAGGCCGGAATCAGTCAAATGAATACCTTGACACTGTACAATCCATAGCACAACCGCAACACACACACACACACACACACACACACACACACACACACACACACACTCTTACATACACACTCAAACACACATACTGTTATCTCTTTTCACAGAAGGAAACCACCCAGTGTATGATCCACTCTCTGGACATTTGTGCAGAGGTGTAATTTTCACCCTTTCCTCCAGAATTAGAACACACACACACACACACACACACACACACAAACACATACACACACTAGTCACAAAGCATTAAAGTAAAGAGGTCTTCCTTTTTCCACTGTTATGCCAGTAGGTGGGAACAAGTGTGTGTGTGTGTGTCCGCGTGCCCGCGTGCCCGCGTGCCCGCGTGCGTGTGCGCTTGATTATCTTTTTCTCCTTTATCTCATTCTCCCCATGTCACCCTCTCTCTCGCTGCATCCTCCCTCTCCCTTTCTTGTCCTCCTCCTCTCAGATCCTTCTTCATCGCAATGATTTCACAGACCTCCACTTACTCCATTGTGCCGAGAAACAAAAAAAGAAAAAAGGAAACACAATCGCCTTGTCCTCTTTCTCATCTTAATAAGCAGCTCCAAGTTTGATAATTACACGTTCAGCCTGCCGCATGAGTTTCTATGCAGTGTTCACATCAGGGAGAAAGCCATTGACTCCGCTGTTGAGGGGAGCAACTATTGGGAATGACTGACAACTGTCCCCCTCCCCCTTCGGTCAGGGAGGCAGTAGAAGTGAGAACAGCAACGATCAATTCTGTCTCCTCATTAGGGAGCGTGTCCCTAAACGCCACCATGTAACCATCGGAGAGCAGCCAGCGGACCACATACGTCGCAAGGCCCATAATCCATTCCATAACCTATCGCCATGTGCTGCCGATTAATGGGGTTTCTGCGGAGCAAGCGCCGAGGAGACGGCCAGACTGAGGGTTTTCTTCTGTGGCGGAAGCCAATCTGTTTAGGATTAAGGGAATAACTGGTGTGGCTGACGACACCGAGGCATCCAACGTGCAGGGCTAAGGAGAAGGGAAGGGAGGAGGAGAGGGAGAGAGAGAGAGCAGAAGGAAGGAGTGTTGTGAATGTGCTGACAGGGAGTTGATTGTGTTTTGGCAGGGCTCGGGTTATTGGTGATGGTTTGAATCTTACAACCGTTGATTGTCTTGGGAGTCCCAAAAAATCTGAGAGCCATCTGTGGGCGTTTAGTCCACGTCCAGCGCACCATATTTAGAAAAGGTCCGTTATGTTATTTCCCATTTTCTTGTTGATTATTGCAACTGTCAGGTATTCATGAATTAAAACACTATCGTCTCATCTAAGACCATCAAAATAAAGGAAACACTGTTCTCCTCTCGTCTGTCTCCCGGCCGTTTGAGGCAGAGACGTACCTTATCGGACTCCTCCAAACAGAGAGGCCTTCTTTTGTGGACCAGTGGCGCACTGAGCCATTATGATGGCAATCTTGATGATTAAAGACCCGTGGAACAAACTGGGCTACCTGCTGCCATGATGTCATGTCTAGTCGTGAACTGCAATGATTAAGGTTTAAGGCCATTAGAGAACTTTACTGGATGCTGTTTGTGGAAAAATATCAATTAGCTCTTGGCCACGGAGAAGTCGTTTATGTTCTGGATCGTACGTTTTTTGGCTCTCAGTCGCCATTAAGGAGCCCATATACAGTAGGTGCAAATGCTGATTTTTTTTCTCTCTCTCTCAAATGGAAATGTATAAGAAACAGCTGTTTCTTGAAACCACACTTTTGTATCGAGGCTTGAACCAACCAATTATCACTCTTGGATTAAAAGGATCGGCTCCTCAACTCTTGGCTCTCGGGTTAGTGGTAAGACGTATGGGTTCGGATTCTGAAGCACAGTGCCACGATTATTTAACGGAGCGGAGTTACAATGAGTCGAGCCAATTCACGAAGTCTATAGTTTAACCATTTTCCATTAAAGTTAAGAAAACAGTACATTACATAAAAGCCAAATGGGTTTTTCTGAAACTGTTAGCCTGAGCGGCTCTAACAAAGCTACTGTCAATTTATCAATATTTTTTAATCAACAATGGAAAAGTCTTTTATATCAAAGTTGTCGCTTATGGTAGACAGATAAAAAGAGAGAATTATCACTCACCTCTGCAATATCCAACCAACTCCACTGAGCATTTTAGTGTCTTTCATCACATGGTTTTGGCTTTTTGTGGACATGACTTTACTGTTTTGCTTCAGTCTTGCTGCTGTTTTCAATGAAAATGTTCTTACAAACCCAGCAACAGGCCAGATAAATGGGCGAGGCCCCGTCAGGCCCCGGCCGGCTCCGACTGAAAAAAACAGAACTAAGAGGAGAATAACTACTAAACTTATACTAAATTTGTGATGTCCAGAAACACAACTCCCATAAAAAAAAAACACATTGGCTCTTCCACTTGCCGCACAGTCGTTTGGGTTTCAGCCCTCCTCTGCCCTGTATGGCCTCCACGTGTATGATTGATGGCTACGAACAGAGAAAGATAATGTGTAAGCTGAATTTATTTTTCTTTCCCCCTCTGTCTTTATTAATCACCATATATCTTCCTCTCACCGCCTCTGTGTCCCCCCCCCCCCAGCTCCTCGCAGGTAGCCGGTGCCCCAGCCTCACTCACGTTGAAGCAGGCTCTTCTCTTTGCCCCGGGGGGCCTCGGCCTCTCAAGCACTCCCCTGGGAGAGCCCACTGGAGACCCCGGGCCTGCACTCTTAATGCAAATGTGCGGCCACACTCGGATTGAAAAGAGACTGTGACCCTTGGAACATTTTTTTTTTTTGCCACGAGCACAAACACAGAGACACGTGCAGTGCGTAACACAAATACCTACACATGCAACTTCGACACCCAACAAAGAAGTCACCTTCTCCTGCCTCGACCCGCGTCCTCCCTCAGGGGCGGTGTTATTTTTGGCCCGGGCTGGGACATATGTCACTGGGGAGTGCGTGTAGTGCCTGGTTAATTAGAGCTACCTCAAAGCGGGCATAAAAAACGAAGGTGATATTTATTAGGCAGCAGTTTAGGCCGCTTGTCATGAGTGCGTGTCAGAGCTGTAAAACAAGGTTTGAATGAATGAGTCAGAAAAACGCTCTGTGGCCAACCATCGCTACCCAGCTGCTCATGGAGAGATTGACATTCAAAGTTTCTTTGCACCGATTCATAAATGCTTCCTGGTTCTGTGCCCCGTATGCACTCTCGTGGAAGATGTATCCCTCTCTCCCTGTAGTATTTATTTGTTGTAATCAAGTGAACAGAGCGGTGTCTGTTCGCCAGTGCTCGCTGCTCGCGATTCCTCTCACACAGCAGACGGTGGAACACCGCTGCACACCAGGAGTGTCCGTTAATGTGTGATAGTTTACGATGGGCAATTTGAAGGTGCTTATGTAAAAGCAGACTTGTCAAATTTGGCAGCGAAGGCTAATAAATCCCGGCGTCAGCGTGAGTCTGTGTAACGGTCGGCGACTGCGGCTGCGATGAAACTCCGTCGCGCCCAGTTGGCGTTGGTGCCCTTTTCAAGCGAAAGAGACCTTTTGGTATCAATGTGCCCTGAAATCGCATTCTCCTATGCGCACTTTCATGTCTTCAGAGGAGTCGGGGCGTGTCCCGGAAGGTCACGTGACACGATGGCTGTGTCCGAAATAGCTCCCGTGCTCACAATACAGTCCGTTACATTAACGGTGTCCAAACTCAGAGTGTGTAAATGTTCCGGCGTGATTGTCCGAGTCCCCGCGCGGTTCACACCGGCAGGAACACCCCCGGAACGTCACGGGGCCTCATGGGCAGAGCGAGTAGGAGGCAGGACGTGGCGAATACTCCGCTGTGGAGAGTTTGCGCGTTTGGCCACACGTTCGTCGACACATCTTCTGGAGATTTTGCCCTGGTGTATTCCCACGTGGCCTGACTCGGGCATTTTCCGGAAATGTCGGGACCTCAGTGCGCGTCTGGCGGCAGCTTGTGATTCGTTGGTTCTTGTTAGTTGCACGCGACGTGGACATTGAGTTCGAGTGTTCGCTGAGTTTCCCCCCGCCGCATAGTTTCTGTACAAAACTATGTCCACCACCTCGCTCGTGTCCAGGGTGCCGACCAGATCGACTGTGCCCTCGTTTTGAACAGGAAAACTACAACTCCAGAAGTTCCGTTTCTGAGGAAAAGTTCCTCCGTTTCATTCTCTTCAACCGGCTGCTGGGGCCGATGTAAAACACAAGAGTGTCCACTCAGAGAAAGAAGTAGTCCTTCCAAGGAAAAACAACGATCCGACACTTTTTTCCCCGGCCCTCCAGTGCAACAATTGATGTAGCGCGTCGGGCGCAAGATCTTTTCACACCTGCTCCGTCTTCCTCGACGGCGAACACAAAGACTGTTGTTTTTGGTTGTGTGTGGCGTATTGTGGCCACTTCACACCTGTCATTCACAACTCTCCCAGCCTGTTCCTTCTCTGTGAACTGAATTAATTCCCTCCCGGTGAATGGACAAATATTCGATAATCCAATTTACCGAATGGCTGTCCTCCCACAAAGATGAGGATTCATGCAACAGCCGTGGGCTTGTTCTCCCAGTGAATGGCTGTGATGTTAAGCTGAATTCTCACATCTGAGTTCATCCCACAGCACTAAAAGAACTGTACAAATTACATGACACAGGTCGAACAGAGGTCCTGTGTGATCGGGTTGACTCAAGAGTTTAGATTTCAGTTTTCCTCGGGCCGGACAGGTTATTGTTGGGATTTGTTGAGGACGCCAGCAGAGGCCGTGTGACGGGCATTACTCAAGAGCAAGGCTCCGTGGAGATGATAACTCTTTAAGAGCTTTATTTTTAAAAAGCTCATTAACACATATGGCTCCTCTGAGTCCTGAGTTTAAATACTGCCTATTTCTCCCCGTAGCTGACGTGAAATTGTGCTTGAAATGTAGATTATATTCCTAAAAAAAAATAAAAAATGAACGTACCCAAAAAAGAAAGACAAAAACCAAATTGGTCTGAATTTGAATGGAGTTTTGAAGTTGAATTGTCGGCCTCATTCTGACAAACTTGAACCCACAATATTGAGATATTATCCAGACCATCTTAAACAAACCTCGGTAAAAAAGGGGAATTTAATATGCCACTGCTGGTATTTATATAAAACTATCAACAACAAAAAAACCCACACACACGTTACATAACAGATGAAGCATGATTTGTCACAGACAAATGCAGATCATTTAAAAGTGCTGTAAACAAATATCAGTGTTTCCCCTACCATTGAATTGGCCCCCCTGAAAAGTAAATTGAATGTTTAATATAAAAAAAAAATTATGTTACATATAATGCCAAGCAGAAGTCATTTAATGTCATTTTCCTCATAAACCTTATTCCTCAGTCCTGTATAAAAGATGTGGATGAAACGTAACCCTAACAACCCTAACCCTACCCCCCCCCCCCCCCTCCCATTACTCGCGGAGTGTTGTTGTGGCTCAAGCAGTGATTGTTAGTACAGTACTGTTGTCATAGACAAATTGGTATTTGACATCATGTGTGCATGCGTTAATGTGATTGTGGTGAGAGCGGCGTGATCACCTATTAGAATTAAACATGGCTCTATTACACCATTTCAAATTATTACGCTGTCTCTCCTTTTTA
Organism: Scophthalmus maximus; assembly: GCF_022379125.1. Taxonomy (NCBI): domain Eukaryota; kingdom Metazoa; phylum Chordata; class Actinopteri; order Pleuronectiformes; family Scophthalmidae; genus Scophthalmus; species Scophthalmus maximus. Next base: position 3,983,997 of record NC_061536.1, on the reverse strand, counting down.
TGAGCAACCCTCCACTGGCTCTCTACAGTTTTCTCTGTCACAATTTAACCCCTTACCTCCCATAGCTCGGGCAATTCAGCAAAAATAATTTGGTGATGGCCGACATGCTTCTTTGCAGGAACATTAGACTAGATGACAAGAAAGCTCTGTGTTCCAGTCCCCCAGCTCTAAGGGGGGGGGGGGATTGTTGACACTGAAGACATCATTTCTGCTAGACGTGTTACGTTGAAAAAAGAAACTTGATCCGTGTTTGCCAAAGTCTCCTTTGGGAAAACCGCAAAGCTTTTTCCGAGCAGCCATCTTGATTTTTTTCTACTGGCAGGACTTGATCTCTGCAGATTGGTTTTTTTTAGGGGGACAAAATGAGGCATGTAAATGCTGCCAGACCCGAAGCAACGGAGACTAGGGGCTTCACCAAACCACAGCGCTCACCCTGCCACTGACCACAGGTCCCTGAACCAGGTCTCGATAGCGTATTTGTGAACCAGCAAAAAAAAATCACCTGAGCACCAGTTGAAGATATCTTCATCCTGTTATCTGACACAGGAGTTCCTATCGTCGGCCGTCAGCGACGACTTACACAGCAAGGGGTGTACCGTATGACGCATCACTCGTGTCACTTGACACCCAGTAAAACAGAGGTGGGAGAGAATTCTCAGCGTATTGATTGCGCGGCATGTCTTCAAAAAACCACGAAGATTTCCATCCTATAGGAAGCAGGGGGAAAACACTGTTGGCCCGACTCTGCTCAAACACGCAAGCCTACCAAGAACTCTCTAGGTGAGCACAGGTTGAGGTCACTGTTTGGGCTGTCCAATAAGGATTTATTTACAGGTTAAATGTACAATGGTGAAATGTGTCCGTAGGCTTATTGTCTCACTTTTGACAGAGCCAGAGTCTTCTCAGGAAAGATAAAGCGTGATTCCCAAAATGTTGAACCACTAGAAACTTAGACTGAGTGACTTCAGTGCAAATTGGGATAAATTAATATTACAGCGTCTTCAAGTCATCTGAAAGTTTGTGACTAATACTTCAGGGGTTCCCACCCAACAGTGGTTTAGTTGTGCATCTCTGCAACCTCTCAATCAGTCGCAAGGACCTTGCAGAACTCTCCCCGCGGGCCCGTATGATTTGATTAATTGATAACACAGCCGACCCGAGGCTCGCTGCAGAAGATTTATTCAACACCGAGCTCGAGCATATTATTGAAGAGCTGCGGCTGTAAATGGCACAGGGACATGTTGGTTAGTTTTGGCTTGGGAGCCTTGTTCCATTCTAAGAAACGGCTTTACAGACTGCTGGTGTGGAGCCATTCTCCTTTATTTGACTACGCGTCTCACTGCGAAAGGAAAAAATGGCTTTTGTGTAATCACCAACCAGCCGTATGGCCCTAAAAAAAATTTGTTGGCAACTGCTGTTTTCTGTGCAGATCTTTAAAGAGAGCGCGAGAGAGAGAGAGAGAGAATGGGGGGGGGGGGGGGGGGGGGGGGGGGGGGGGGGGGGGGGGGGGTGAAGAGGGAGACATTTCTGACCGCAACTCATAAACCGCACTTTATTTAGACTGGCGTGCACCCATTATTTGTTCACAGGGGCTTTCAGTCAGTCTGAGGGAAATATGTTCCAGCATGTTGGGGGAAGAGAGGGAAAGGGGGACGATGGTGGAGAGAGAGAGAGAGAGAGAGAGAGAGAGAGAGAGGAGGTGGGATGAACTCTTGCCAGGTGTCGGCCGTTGCCATGGCGTTCCATCAGGCGACTCCATTGCTGCTCGGCGGGCTCATCAGTGACTGAATGCCAATGGGAGGCTGTTTCACGCCGCGGAGACACGAAGGTGGCTCTAAAGTAGTGGGCTCAAACCAGCCCCCGCCCTCTCCCCCCGCCGCCACCCGCCCTACGTACGGGATTATACCGAGTGTGACCTTTTTGTGTGACGCGTGATTGACGGGGAGAGTCTATATAAGAATGCACTTTCTCAATGAGTTCACCGCTTTCTGCAACACATAAACGGCGAGCTGAAGAAAAGGTTTGATCATTCCTGTTCGGTGGACAATTTGCTGGTGAGCAGAGTGATTTGCAGGATCTTTTTCTCTGTAGGCTATACAACCACAGGCCTTCCAAGTGCCAGGCTGCATGGGTTTGATTTTGGGGGAGGATTTGTCAGAATGATATGCTCCAGCTGCAGCTGCAGCCGCGGCAGGAAGTGAGATGTCTTGTCATTTTGACATACACAATTTGCTTCAAATTCCAAATATCAGTGACATTTTGTCTTAACCACTCTCAAGCTGCTTTGGTGTGAATGGTTTACATAACCATCCTCTCCCCGTCCCAAGGTTCCTCGCGGTGTTCCCGTGTTCACGAATATCATGTGGCATTGTTGGAAATGTCTCCATCCTCGTCGCTGATGCACAAAACCGCCCCATCTCTATTCACCTATATTCCTGCTCGGCAGCGACTGTACACATTCACAAACTGAATAGGCCTCACTTGCTGCAACTCTTAGCAACTGTTGCCATGTGTAACATTGTTGAACTCCACCCCTTGCTCGCTCTTCAAACACGAATGACTAATCCATCACGGAGCACACTGAAAGCTCTTGGTGAGGCCTCTGGAGCCGCTTGACGCCCCCCCGTGACCCTCTCCTGGATGTTTCCTCATTACTTTATAATGTATTCACGCTTATGCTTCCATGGCGCTCGCCCTGGCCTCGTAATGGGAGGAAGCAGTGAGCTGTTCCAATGCGTACGAGCCCGGCCCAATTTGCACTTCATTTTATTAACAAAAAACAGCCAGCCTTGGCTTCTGCCGGTCCCTTGCCAAAGCTCACCAGGCTCCGATGCGCGCTGCCGACAAATTTGCTGCAATGTGACGACAGGATAGAGTCTCTCAGCATCAGTGGGGTACCTCCGCTGGCCCCCGGGAGATGCTGTCATTACGCGTGTTTGCAATCATGGGAGCTGAATACCTTGGCTGGAAGCTGGTGGGGGGAAGAGGGCTGACTGAGGCAGAGGGAGAGGGGGAAGAGATATTGAGAGAGAGAGAGAGAGAGAAAATGAATGTTTCGACTTGGCGGCGTTTTGAGCTTTCTGAAATGCATGCGCTATCATAGCAGCGTTGTGTTTACCACAGCGGGAGGCAAACACAGAGTCACAGAGAAGAGGCGCGGAAACGCCAGACACAGTAAAATGAGCAAAATACATACATTAGGACTCTCTGTATTCACTACACACATGCTGAGGCGAGGTAGAGAAGGAAAAAAAAACCTCATTTCAATATAAATGGAAGACAAGCAGGGAGTGTGTCTTTATATCAGCTTTTGAACATCTTCTTTTCTTTTTTTTTGCTCGCCCATGGAAATATCCAGCAGAAGCCCCGAGACGAGTTTTGCTGGGAAGTCAGGATGTCAATGTTAATTTTCTTCCTGTTGCTAAGGCGACTCTCTCTCTCTCTCTCTCACAGAGGCCCCGGTTCCCTCCCCCATGGTCACTGTGCTCTCACTCAAAGAAGCCTTTCTGTTTCCTGTCTTCTCCGCTGTGCAATCAGACACTGAGGAACATCTCCACATCAGGCCGCTCCGTGGACCGGGAGACCCCGGCATCTGGGGGCTTTATTGATTTCCAGTGGAGGGAAACGTCTCCCCAGTGTGCTATTCAGAGCAGGTACTTTAGCACACAGCCAATCTTCTGCTGTGATTGTCATGCCAGTGTTTTGATGGCGGGGTGTAGTAACCGCTTGTCTTACACTGGAGTAACACAACCAAGCACTTTAATATATCAATACCATACCCCCCCTTAGAGCCAGGGACTTAGCTGGTAGCCATATCAGAGGGAAATTGCTAATGTGAGGACAAGGCGCAAAAGGAAAAAACCAGGGTAAAAACACAAAACATTTTAGTCTGTCAGCGCCTAGTCAGGAGTGGAAATCACTGACACAAATAGCTGTTGTGTGGCCGCCTCGACACGATCCCTCTCAGTCTCCATAGTCACCTCTCTGACTGACACGCTGTGCTAGTTATCATGTAACACATCGGGAGCTTAAGGGGGTTTAGATGATATGCTGCATGGCCTGCATGCACTGCCGGGGGACCAAACCCCGTTCACTTAACTGAGCTCGTTTCCCTCCCCGCAATTGGACGGAGGCGCCACAGCTCGGGTCATTCGATTACCATATCTGGGGCCGCGCAATCATATTCTCAGCTGTCTTGTTGGAAAAACATTTGAACATTTTTCTTTTTCGGTCTGAATCAGTCAATCGCAAGAGGGGTTTCTAGTGTGACGGAAACAGCGAGGAGGCATTGTGCTGCGGCTGAAAGCCTTGGTTTGCACCTGATGTAAACCTCACCTCGCGGCATCATTTCATTGTTTTCTTGTCCACCTAAAGAGCTTCGTTCCTTTTGGAAAAAAAAAGGTTCAAACACAGACTTTCATTAAACAAAAAAAAAAAAAATCCCAAATCAAAGTTGTGTTTTAAAATAATCTGAAAAGACACGCGTGTTTTGTGGTGGACTTTATTCACCTCTGAAACCGCAAAATACAGCCCGAAGGTCTCATTTCCACCTGACAGATTTAATTACATTACAATGAGACAAGAGCACTTACAATATAATTATTGCACTTTACTCATTTATCAGTTTGGTTACAGCGCAGAGTATTTTTTTTGTTAATAAGCTTATTATTAGCAAAATATTATAATTCTAAGTCTTCATTTCACACTCTGATTTAAGGCTGCACAGATTATCGTCTCAGTGAAACATCTAGTCCATTAAAAAAACAAAAAAACAGAGGGGAACAATTTCCATCACAGTTTCTCACAGTCCAAGGTGACATCTATAAATGTGTTGTATTAATGCACAGTCCACAACTCCAGCACATTGAATTTACAATGATACTAACAGGAAAATACAAACAAACCAACAAATGTCTGGAAATTTGGCTTGAAATAAAAAAAAAAACGGATATAATAAATCAGCCAATGAATTCTCTGTCGAACAGTTAATTGTTTTTTGACTGTACGCTGAATGTTTGACCACGGGTTCATCAAACAGTCCTGTGATGCATGCAGGACACAGACAGGATGTCGTGTTGCAGTCGCCTGCAACGTGGAAAATTGCGTGAGGCATAAGACAAGATCCTGCACTGATTTCTTCCTAAGTGCACGTATGCAGGCAGCAGAGCTGCCGGCTGATGGCTAAACAAGGAAAAGACAAAAATGACAGGGATTTCACCACCGAATCCTTTTAGCAGGCCACTGACACATGAATGAGGGGAAAGGGAGAGGAGGGAGAGAAGAGAGAGAGAGGAAGGAAAGGAGAGAGAGAGAGAGAGAAAAAAAAGGAGTAGACAACCAATTTGGGAGTAATGCAACTAAAAACTGACAAGTGTAATTTCATCCATCTGGGCCGATGTGTAAAAAGCGCTGCTCCGAACATTCCCCATGATTCCCCCTGATTGATCTTCCCCCGGTCTGAAACACCTATTATTAGCCACGAGCCTAATAGCACCAGGATGGCTCAGCGCTCTCCCAGGGGCCAATTCTCCGGTCATCTGCCCCTCACTCACCGCAGCTGTGGAAACCAACCCGGGAGAGGGAGGAGAGACAAAGGGGGGAGGGCGAGGAGGAGATGGAGCTGCCAAGAGTGGGTGGAGGTGTACCTATATTGGGAGGAAAAGGGGGAGAGGGGGTGTGGGGGGTTCGGGAGAGGGGAGCGGGGTTGAGGGGAATGGGAGAGAGGCGAAGAGTGGGTATTAAGAGGGAGACCAAGAGGAGAGAAGGGGATGGAGGCGAGCTGGGGGGGGGGGGACAGGGAGACAAAGAGAGCAAAAGTTATTCAGAGGCATTTATTGTCGCAAAAAAAGAAAAAATATAACAAAACCATGGCACCATTTGCTTTGACGTTGAGATTAAACCATTTGTATATTCACGCACTCATAATGACTGACTCCTTCTTATCTCCCAAGTTTCCCAACTAAGGAGGCTGCACTCATGACCACACGCTCGTCTCAGGTAGCGCATTTCATTAGAAACATTTTTTAATTTTTTATTCACTTTACGCACCACATTATGCCAACTTTTGATTTTTTCTCTTATTTCAAATCATCTGAAGTATTCTAATCCAACAATAATTTACTTTGAGCATCTGTAGTCAGCCCTATAAACAGTATATCAACAGGTAATAAATGATTTTTTTAACACACTGTAATGTAATTGTAAGCTGATATAAGTTTTAATCAATAACAAGTCTAACTCCTCCTGTAGACACTGGTCAGTGGAGGCTGCTGCTTCACAGATATTTTTATGGCAATATAGTAAAACAGTGTAATAATATAAAGTACTAATACTGTACATTAATAAACACTTCAAAATGTCCCAATATCTGCTTATGGCTTCGATATTGTTGTTATAAAAAGTGTAAAATGTTAATATTCTGCTGGGAAATGCTAAACAGGGGAATTTAAAGTAAAGTGTCACCAATTAAATTATGAAATTTACACCATTTTGTTTTTTAATTTTTTTTATTACGCAGTGATCCGGACCTGAAATTGCGCTGTTTGACTCACTGTAAAAAAAAAAGGGGAAAAAAAGGGGGAAAAACTCGGAACGAATGTGCTAAAATCAATTTTCAAACACTGATGACGAAACGACAAGGTTCAAGGTCACCAAAGCCTAGAATTGCCGTCACGACTCTCAAGGTCAGGTGTCAGCGATAAGAAAGTTTGCCAGGTGGAGCTCGCGGGACGAGGCGTTTGATTGCCGTCCGGCCCCCTTTCGGGGGGCGACTTTGCGATGGATTAAGGTCAGAAGTCGTCCGTTAATCGCCCCTCCAGTCTCTTTGATTGAGTGAGCCCTCAGATGCGGCGTAATGCATTTTCAAGGGCAATGATGACAATAATTGGCTACCTTCACTCCACCAAAAATGGACAAAGTCCTAAAAAAAACGGAAAAATCTCTCCACTTAAATCCGACAGTTCGGAGCAAATGAAAATAAAGGCTCTGAGGGCTTTTCCAGTCCAAAAATTAATAGCTGTGATATTATGAGGCCAGCTGTATTCATGATCTCCAGGCCAAATCATTAAGCTGAGCTGGTGATCTGTGGAGCACCCTGGGCCGAGCTGCTCATAAGTGTTTCACAGCATGAGCTTGTATGAATGTGTTTGAAAGCTGATATGCAAACGGTAACTATTGAGCCCCATGTTGATTTATCAAAGTGTAGGGTGATTCTTGAATTCGTTTCATATATGAAACAATTACGTCACAAAATCTAATAGGCCATCGCATCGATGACAGGGTATCGCTTATTTTTTACTTTATTTTTTAAAATTTTGTGCATTTGTTTGTTTTTTTGGAAACGTTTTTTTTAAAAAGATGGGTCATTTTATAATCAGATTTTTATTTGTGACGCTACACAACAGACAGTTTACATGCAGCATGGTGTACAGTAGATTCCCGTGACGTTATCTGGGGGATTTTTATGTTTCTGTGGCGCTTCCTGACTTCATATTTGTTTGTTTTTTAACCGCTACATTAATATTTCTGTAATATTATGTTTTCCTCCCCAATTTTTAAAAAAAATTTATTGTGGTTTTTACCAGATTGGGTTTTTTTAAAGATTAGGTGCAGTATAATACCAAATATAGGATTTAAATAGGAAATTAAATGACTATAATGATAATGACAAAACAGAAACTGCACAACAATAATAATGATAAAAATAATAATAATTGGTTATTTGTGATCTGATGTATCCTCAAAGGAGCCTTTTGTGTAGTACAGGTCATTTTTTTAAGGTCTTGCACTTTACAATAACTAGACATCTGTCAGAAGAGGACTGTCTCTTTCTCTCCTCCTCTCCCCACTGCAAAATTAATCTAGCAAAGACGCAACATGTTAACGTTTGATAGCGGACCGACAGTCTGTGTGAAAGTGCAGGGCCACTCTTAACGCTCACACACACCATTGACTTTGTTTCCCAAAACTTTGTGTGACCACGCAAGACGACGACTTTAACACGGCACGGGAGCCAAACCAAAACCCACGCAGCCCGCTCTGAAACTCAGTTTCAGGTAGGAGTGTCTCAAGGTGCGGCAAGACAAAGGTCCGCATGCTATCACCTGACAACCTCCTCCTGCAACCCCACAGCCCATGAGAACCCGAGCGGCGCCTGATGCTCGTCCACCACCGTGTAGCCTGTTGCACCAGGTGTGACTCTCTTCTTACTTAAGCCACTTTTTTTTTTTTTCTTTCTTCCACCTCAGCTCACACTGTGCTCCTTAAATTTCAAGCTCTTTTATTTTGCAGTCAGTGTTGGCCATTGTGTGTGTGTGCACCACTTCCTCCACTGGAACATTCACTCCTGAGAGCCAGGACACTTTCCTGTTGGAGCACAAACACGCTATAGTTTGTGAATGGTTTGTGCTGTTGTGTGCAATCGAGATACACGTGTGTGTGTGTGTGTGTGTGTGTGTGTGTGTAGACCTTTCCTACATGAGAGATATATCTACAAGATATTCCCACCAACACCAACCCCCAATTCATATGAATTACAAAGTTCATTCCTTTGCAAGATCAAACCTTCACGTTAATGACAATTTATATTTTTCTGTTTCTCCATTTTAAAGCAGTTCTAGGAGCATTTGGTGGGTTTAATGGCTCAGATGTGAGTTTATTTACTCTGCATATGCTCCAAATTTTAAGTGTCCTAAGATTGTCTTAATGATTTTGCCTGTTCGCTCGTGTCAACCTCTCATGTCTGTATCCACTTGGCCTTGTCAAAAACATTTTTAAAAGATATTTGTGTTGAACCCTACAGGACGTTGTCAAACATGGGAACGCAAACTGAGTTCAAAATAAATAAAATCTTTTTTTTATCACTTGAACTTGTAATTTTAAGATTAATATTGGGTTGCCACACCGCACTGAGAAACCATGTGTTACTAATGTCCAAACGAAAAACGCTATTATTTCTGTGCCATTCGTTTTCTAACGCTGCCACTCTACATATTATTATTAATATTATTGCTCCTGCAAGGAACTGACACAGTTGTGGTGGGACATTTAATGTCCCTCCGCAAATTGTTTTTTGGTCTATATATACTTTACTTTCTTCAGGGTTTCACCATAATCCAGTGCTTCGCGTGTCACTTCCACATCCATCAGGCTCCACGCAGCGTGTGGCGCGCACCAGAGGCGCGCACCCCTGCGCCTGTGCAGGGTTTTAAAGCACCTGCCTGCTCGGACACAGACGGTAACATCCCCCCCCCCCCCCCCACCGCCCCCACCCCCCCATTGGTGATGGCCTCGCCACAGGATCACATAAGCACTGTTAATTCACCAAAAACCACAACCACAAGTAGAGGACTAAACTACTTCATCCATTCGAATGCTCGTTTAAACGAAAAACAAAAACACCCTGCACATTTCTGTGTAATAGTTTAAAAAAAATCTTATTCTTCATTTTTTAGAATTTTATCCAGGGCTATTTTTAAAACTATATGGTGAGTAAATACAAGGGTTACCAGTTTCCTCTACATGGGAATAAAGTGATGATTGTGATGATGATGGTGTTGTTAAATAAACCTAAACATTGATAAAAAAAACAATAAATGCTGATACGTATAATAATAGATGCTAAAATCTTGAAAAAGGAGCTAAAATGCATGATGACGAGAATATATTACACGCATAGTCTAAACGCTAAACTGAGGTTTTTCTATTAAATTTTTTTTTATTGAAGCCAGATTTTGTCACGCATGCAGTGTTCATCTTTGTTCTGCACTGTGACGTGTTACTGTTCATTTGTTCAGGAGTTTTCTTCACGCTGCTCGTCGCCATGTATTCTCTCTTAATTCCTCTCTCTCCATCTCTCCATCTCTTCTTCTCTGTATCACCACAGATGAAAAGGCGCTGTAATTATTCCAGGAGGTTGGGAACTAAATGATTGTCTTTGAAGTAGGCCCGGGCCTTGGACTACATTAGAAGCCAAGCATGTGATTTGCAACTGTTGAAGTAAAAAAAAAAAAAAACCCTCACTGCTGCAGAAAAAAAAATCGGAAAAATGAGGAGGGTGGATTCTCGGCGAAGGAAAAATGGTATCTTTGTTTGCTCCCCTTTGTTTACCGGGGGATTCTTTCTCATTTCTCCCCCCGTTTTCTTTCTTTTTTTTCTTTTTTTCATTTTGACTAATTCATTTCAATGGCTTTCAAACTGGAAAATGGAAATGTTGCTCCTGCCCTCTATTTCGGCGGCAGCGTCCTGGCAACAGAGCAATTTTCTATCATCAGGGATAAACGGCATCGAACAGTACATTCTGATAAAAAAAGGAGCCCATGATTGCTGGCCTTCCTGTCTGTCATCCACCGACCAAATCCTCTCCTTCAAGACCGACCACTGTGCTGTCAGACCTAATAATGTCGCGTATTAAGTCGAGAGAGGAGGAAAAGGGGGGACCGACGCGCGCCCCCCGGGACTCACAAGTCACCCACATCAAATCCGCATCAACTTTTTTTGAAAATACAGTTCCTTTTTGTTATAGATCTATCCAGCAGATCATAAGCATATCAAACAGTATGCCCCCCCCCCCTCCTTTTGATGTTTATCGTCTTAACAATAATGTGGCGAGAATTGTGGATTGATGTGAACTTGCATGCATATTCTACTTTCACACTTCTCCAAATGACTGTATTTTCACATTTCGTGGCCTTCACCTGCAGGGACAAATGGAAACATGTAAAAAAAATTAAAAAAAAAATACACAAAAAAACCCCCACATGGCTTGGTGCGGGAAACCGAGCAATGCAATCACTCAGGTGGACCTAAACACGCAGAAGGAGAGGGCGACAAGAGAAACAAGCAGCCTTAATTAGGAGACGGGCCCTGAGTGGGACCAGCGCGGCCTCAGTCGTGCCAAATTAAATCCATTAGACCATGAGAGGCGGTGAAGACCCAGCGCGGTGCAGCCCTCTGCCTATTTTTGTGGTCATTTAGCTCCACTATACCAACAGGCTACACACCGGGTCCATCTGAGGACCCTGCACCTGGGGGCCATGCAAATGCCAATTCCGCTATTTACTGGGAAGATAATGGCATCCTAATTTATGATGCAAAACTTATTGTAAACAGGGGGGGGGGGTCTTTATGACAAACCACACAATTTTTTCTATCTGTAGTTGCACGCTCTGACGACAAAAACACATCAGTGCTTCGCATCAGTGGGGTTTGCGTTCGAAGGCTTTTATGCGCAATTTATGTGCGTAAAAGACCGGCGCGCCAACCATTCGGGCACATATAAGTTCTGCTGGAGCATTACAGGCTGATCATTTCGGTCTTATGTTGTGTGTGTTTGTGTGTGTGTGTGGTGGTGGGGGGAAGGGGGGGCTCTAAATCTAGTCACAATGACCTGTGTTCTACTGACAGCTGTGCGGTATTGCATCTGCGCTTCCCTTCGCCACTTCCCGCCCTTCGCGCGGCGGAGATGGAGAGTCGTTGACGCCTGGCTGTCTGTGACGCACCAGTGGCTTTGCGCTGTGGAGAAGGGAGACGTGTTGTTTAAGTTGCTCCCGGTCTCTCTCTCTCTCTCTCTCTCTCTCTCTCTCTCTGTCTCTCTGCAGAGACAAGCCTCGGCGTCCCCAGTCGCCCGCGGGTTTCCGGGTGGCTTTCCATGCCAGCCATGCAGTCAATGGCTGTTTTGAGGGACCGACCGCAAAACGCCCGGCCTCTCTTTACAATCGTGATCTGTGTGATGGCTAGAACTCCGCGTTAACGCACAGAGATGATTAACACATGTGGAACAGATAGACAAGGGGGGAGGGGGGAACAAAAAAACGGGCGGTGTTAAAATAACCAGTGACACACATTCGGAGGAGAGGAGGAGAGAGGGAACTATAGTTACACTCTTTCAACTGGCCTCCTGAGAATTTGTGCCCAAATCTACCGCGTGCGTATAGTGATATTTCCAATTCAGTTGAAGGTGCCATACACAAACCGACACGCCACGTGTTAACTATAACACAATAAGAACTTCAGGTTACACCGGCAAACCCCAAAATACACCCAGTTTTTCGTGCACCCCTGACAATGGATATGAGGGGGGAATTCCGGGCCTGATCCATCCACAGCGGTCGGACACTGGAGTGATTTTAGAGAGTCATTAATCAGCGTTCATAAGACAGCTGGAAATAAAAGACCACTTCTGTTAAACCACCGCGGTCATAGATTGTGCTGAAGGTCAATCATCTACTTATAGGGACAAAGTGATTTCTACATTTGCAGCTGAACGCTGTTCATCCGGTGACTGACATGTCGACGAAATGAAACATAAGATCGTTTTTTTCTCCCGGATGATGAAGCTGTGAGAACTCTGACGGCACAGAGTGGCGGTGCAGCAGGTGAAACGTACAAGTCTCAGTGTCTCACCCTCTTACTTTAAAAAAAAATTTGCACGACCCCGAATAGATTTTTTTGCTCCTTTAAAAAAAACAACCCAAAAACCAAAACGATCGTTTATAAATTCTGTCCACTGATAACATCCTGTAGCAGGCCCACGGTTGATCCGACTGCCTTGCAATTAGACACGGTTGTCAGCCTGCACTGCGCTCCATCTTAAACATTTCTAAAAGCACCAAGGTCGAGAGCATATGTCATGTTCTCTCTGCTCTAACAAATCCGTCCTTTCACCACATCAGTTAATATAGATGTATAGGAAAAGCCTCCAAACACGCCTGCGGGACACCAACACTGTGACATTACACGCACTGCTGTCCCGCAATTTAATAATCCTGCGGTGGCGCGCACGCACACACACACACACGCACACACGCACGCACACACACACACACACACACACACACACACACGAGATGCTGCAAAATCTGAAGAATGGAGATGTGTCATTTCGCAGGTTTGAGCAACCAGCGCCGCTGCAGAGCCATGCGTGTCTTTGTAGTGTATAGCTCTCACGGCAGCGATTATAGAAAGGGTGCCGGATCTGGTTTCTCCTCTGCGTGTCCAAGTGGAACACGGACAGGGGGAATTGGCCACTATGTAAAACCACCGAGGGGTGACCGAGGTGCGCAGACTCCTGCGAGGTCTGCAAGGCCACGCTGTACCAGGGTCACCAGAGGAAATACATAATAATAATAATACAAAAATGTATCTGCATCAACGGAGGACGCGAAACAAGTTCTTACCTGCAGCACCGACCTGAAGAAACAGAACCGGATTCTTTTTTGGGGGGAATTATTATAATAATTCCTGCAGCCTCGAAGAATATAAGACAAATCCAGCAGGAGAGTCCTGCGGCTCACATCCAAGCCTCGTGTGTTCCTCCTCTCTCGGTCCGCCGCTGTAAAATGATTATCCGGCTGGGTTGTGCACTTTTTAAATCCCACAAAGTAAATAACAACCGTAGCTGACGATAATAGCAAGGTACCAAGTTCTTCTTCCAGAAAAGGGAGAAAATTGAAACTAAACGCTGCGTTTAGACAACCATTTTTTTTATAAGAGGATAATTGAGGCGACACTGGCGTGTAATTAGGGGATAATTTATGCTATATCCACTTTTATTCCACCCTCCCAAAATAAATCCAGTCCATAATCATTACAGGCGAATTGTTCTCAATTTTATAGCTGCAATTTGAGCAAAGTGTGGCCGCTAATCAAATAGGTTTGCGTAAACCTGATTGCAGCCATAATTATTTTTCATCTCCTATTTTTTTTAGTTTTTTTGGGAGTGAAATAGCTGAATGGTACATTGCGGCAAAACATGATCTGAATCCCTGAGTATTATATATTATATTATATTATAATATTATTTGCGAATCGAGCATTGCAGCCCTGAGAGCAAACTGTATAATTTACATATATCGAGGACCCTGTCAGGCCTCATATTACCAACAGGGATAAAAGACACTGTCAGTGTATCTCTGTATCCACCCTCCTATGTGCAAAATAACCTATTGTACCTCGGGCATATTGTTATTTGATGTGTCACACGCACTGTATTTTCAATTGTCTGATGATCCGTAATCATATGGTCAGTAGCCCTACACACACACAAAAAAAAAACCCTGAGAAGTTATAATATATGTTACCATCAGAGCGGGGGAGGGGGGGTGTTAAAGAGGGGCTGAGACAACAAAGCTTATTCAACACTGCAAAAAAAGTTTTTTTAAATCTTTTTGAAAAAAATAATCACAAAAGTCATAATTTGCACATAAAATTCAAAAAAATCAGTGGAGCTGCATGGATCTATTTTCTCTTATTTCCAAAGCAGTTCCACCTGTTTCAGATCTGGAATTATACAGATCACTCCACTATAGTGTAAATATATAGAGAGTCATAAATGTAGAAAAATTAAGTTTATACGATTGGGCTCATTCCACGATTTGAGGAATAAAAAATGTAATCCTTCTAACGGAGGATTGACAACGTGTAAAAGATCAATATTTTTGTAGCGAAAAATATTTTTGGCATTTGGTATAAAAATCTGTTTGATATAAAGAGGATTATTAACATCCGTAAAACAGCGGGTGTTTGGTGAGATGCTTCCCATGTGTAATTAATTCCAGAGAGATAGGAGATGTGAAAAGGCTGGGAAGGAAATTAAAGTGCGCACTATATATTGCGCGTCGTGCGTAATGTTGGGGGGTTTGGGGTTAAAAAACAAGAATCAACTCGGCCATTCCGAAAGAGCTGCTTTCACGTGTGAAGCTTGTCTGTAGGAATTAGGCGTCTTTCCCCACCATATATGATTTCCCCCCATAGTTGTGGTGGGAGCTGGTAAGGTGGGTTAACTCCAGCTCAAGTCTCCGTGAAGCGCAGAGCACTGATGACGTTGGGTTGGATGACCAATCGGAAGGCGCTGCCCTTTGGAGACAAACCATTTTACTTGTAGTGTCTGCATCAAGTCTGGAAAGCGAGGGCTCAATTTTAACAGAATCCACCTTAAAATCTCTCCCTTAGCTTAAGCCCATAGCGACCGATACGTCGGGTGAGAATATCACGGGACGAGAAGGGGGAATAAAAAAAGACGCTCGCGGAAAACCCGGGTGTTAATAGGACAATATCTGTTTCGCGGCGGAGAGGGGGAGAGAGACAACAACACGGCGAGGGAGAGAAAAAAAAACGATTTGGTCTTGAGAGAGAGGGGGGTGAGTGCTCTCAAGGCAGAAAATTCGATGATGACCATGACTACGATGGCTGACGGTCTGGACGCTCAGGACTCGTCCAAGTCTGCTTTCATGGAGTTTGGGCAGCAGTCGCAGTCGCAGCAGAGCTCCCCGTCGATGGCCGGCGGCCACTACCCGCTGCACTGTCTCCACTCGGGCTCACACGCTCACCACCAGCACGACAATACCCCGTACCCCGGGACCAACACCTACAACCGGTCGCTACCTTACCCCTACGTGAGCCACGCGCACCACAGCCCGTACCTGCCATCGTATCACAACAACACGGGAGGACAGACAAGGTTAGACGGCGCAGGTAAGAGAACCCCTTTTCACCAGCCGAGTGGGAAACGCACCGCGCCGGGTCCAACCCTCGCCCGTCAGCTTTAGCCAGTTTAGTGGCCCACGATGGGGATCGAACCGTATTTTCTCCCTGCCCGCGTTTGGGTCGTGTCCGAGCCACTGCACCACGGGCCACTGCGTTTCGGACGCAAGGGACCGAAAAGGCAACATCGAAGAAAACCGTGCGTAAATGGCACCGGATTAATTCGACATCCAGCCGTTTACCTCTTCTTCCTTGTATTGCTGTTCCCGCACAGATCTCTCCCCCCCCGAAAAGAACCCTGTTTTAATGCCCGGGGTGTGATCACCACGACCGTGCAATCCTCACCAAGTACACGTGGAAATTAGGCAGCCCGCACGCCTCGAATGTTGTAATTAGCATTTAATTGACATGTCATTACCAGCAATATCCTAAATATGACAGCGTTTGAGGATTGTGGCTATACCACGGCGCTTAACGGCAACGGGAGATGTCAACGTTTACCAGTTTGGATTTATTTTTTAAATACATTTTTTTACACACTTTGATTCGGAGCCAAATAAATTCAAATAAATGAATACCATCTCGCTGTGGTTTTGAATAATAACTTTGCTTGCTTTTGTTGCAGAGCAGCAGAAAACGACGGTGATCGAAAACGGGGAAATCCGCTTTAACGGGAAAGGCAAGAAGATTCGCAAGCCTCGGACAATTTATTCCAGTTTGCAGCTTCAGGCACTGAACCACCGGTTCCAGCAAACACAGTACCTCGCGTTACCGGAGCGCGCCGAGCTGGCCGCCTCTCTGGGACTAACACAAACCCAGGTACGGGGGGGGGGACACTCTGCTTTGCATGTCGGCTCCTGGGAATGACCGTGCCATTCTATGAATTATAACAGGTTTTTAAATATTACTCGTATTAATATATAATTATAATACGGTTTTGTACTAATATTCATGTTGTGAAAGAATATTACAATTTTGCCGAAATGCAGGCTCTTTGGCCATGTGTCCCTTTTCTAA